>NC_086325.1:117450982-117811607 GCF_036172605.1 Pelobates fuscus
CAAATAGATACATATAATGTTATAATAATATACTATTTATGTGTTTATTCTAATTTATCTTATTGTGCAACATTTATTAAATAAAAAAATAATTTTAGAACTTGCAAAAAAGAAAATAACACAAGTGTAACAAAAAGATACTTTATATGTATTTGCAATCAATGAAGACATAATTGAGTTGTATATGTTATTGTGATTGGAGCTTTCAATATTCACTGGCAAAAACTGTTTATTATACTTAAAGGAACAGTACAGTCACTTACCTTAATCCAGGGCGGGCTCCTTCGGTGCTGGTGACCTATCCTCCCCCTGCAGACATCAGCTCTGAATTCGCATGCGCAGCCACTAGAGGCTGAATTAACCCTCAATGTAAACGTAGCAGTTTCTCTGAAACTGCTATGTTTTCAGCTGCAGGGTTAAAACTAGTGGGACCTGGCACCCAGACCACTTAATTGAGCTAAAGTGGTCTGGGTGCCTTTACTGGTCTTTTAAGCTTATATGAAAAATGAGCTATACACAATAGTGAAGAATATCAATAGTACACTAAAGTGACAGGCAAGATGAATACAAACCTCACCTTTGCTTTTTTTGGTGGCGAAGTGTCTGTCTAAAGCGGTGATTTGGGCACTATGTTTTATTGATGGTAAATTTGCAGACCCCACTGAGCTCAGTTGCATGAGCACAGGTCGAAATCTCCCAAGACATCTTAGAGCCATTGAAGAATCTGTAAAATAATACATTAATCAAAACCTTAAAGCTTCAAAAGCGCAAATACGAAAATCACACAGAACAAAACACTTGACCAAGGAGCATAATGTTCCTTTAATCTAAAATGCTTACAGTAGTTTAGCAAGTATTTGTCAGCAACTCCAAAGTGTTGATTTTCACATAAATCCCTAATAAATAATAATAATACTAGCAAAAATAATATCTGATTAACCCATGCAATGCATTCTATTTCATGCAAAATTATCGAAAAATTATCCCATCTTGGTATAAGGGAGACATGGTAGTTTATAGAAACATAGAATGTGACGGCAGATTCGGCCCATCTAGTCTGCCCAATTGTCTAAATACTTTCATTAGTCCCTGGCCTTATCTTATAGTAATTATAGCCTTATGTCTATCCCACGCATGCTTAAACTCCTTTACTGTGTTAACCTCTACCACTTCAGCTGGAAGGCTATTCCATGCATCCACTACCCTCTCAGTAAAGTAGTACTTACTGATATTATTTTTAAACCTTTGCCTCTCTTATTTAGGACTATGTCCTCTTGTTGTGGTAGTTTATAGAAACATAGAAAGTGAATGGTAGCCAAACTTGCAGAATGCACCTTTTCTAAGCGATTCAAATTAAGGCAAAATTATCTAAATATTAAAACATTGACATTTTCACATTATACCATAATATACTCTTTTCTATGGTGGCACGAATCAATTTCTTTGACAGTTTTATTCATTAACTGGCAGTCTACACTAATGCATTTTACCCTAGATCTATGAGAAAATTGTGTTCCCCCCCCTCCCCCAGTATTCTAATATTTCATATAACTGTAAACTAAAACACTGCATGCCATATCGCACGCGTACTGCATACTTGCAAAGCTTCTACACCGACCTCTACGCAAAACACACTTTTTTTCTTCTCCCAGTCGTGTCTGATGATGTCACTCGAACGCGACGCCGGTGAGTTCGTCGCCTGCTGTGTGACGTCAGTCCGCCTCGGTTAGGACGATGGTTCGAAAGCTGGAATCAGGTGGCGATACTTAGGTAATGAACAAGTGATACAAAGTTGTCAAGTGCACTGGTGGTACAGTGATTGGTATGTGCTCTTGGTAGCATAGACTTTTATATCAATTATATTTCTGGGTCAGATTGCTTTTAACGAAGGGTTCTTAGTGTAGAGGTAGATATCGCTTGGAGGGTAATAATAAATAACAAGAGCTTACATTATCATTAAGGGGTTTAATATTAAAATTAGTGTATGAGAACGAGGGTATAAAGTTTTACATATGTATCCGTATTTATCAAGGCAGAACATCCAACTAACAGCGTTATTTACTAAAGTGACAATACAAGATGACTAGCAAATCTAGAAGCTGAATCAAAGCAATGCTGATTTAGAGACTATTTCCAGTTTTGCTATTTTGATCTTAAATTTGAGATTCAAAATGAACTCTCACTTTAGTAAATAGCCCTGTATATGTTTTTGTTGATCCGAAATTTGCAATTCACACCACAGTTGTTCTATGGTCAAATTGCTGAATGTGTGAATTGTTGGATTAAAGGACAACTCTAGGCACCCAGACCACTTGAGCTTAATGAAGTGGTCTGGGTGCCAGGTCCAGCTAGGGTTAACTAATTGTTTTATAAACATAGCAGTTTCAGAGAAACTGCTATGTTTATCAATTAGTTAAGCCTTCCCCTTTTTCCTCTAGTGGCTGTCTCACTGACAGCCGCTAGAGGCGCTTGCGTGATTCTCACTGTGAAAATCACAGTGAGAGCACGCAAGCGTCCATAGGAAAGCATTATGAATGCTTTCCTATGTGACCGGCTGAATGCGCGCTAGCTCTTGCCGCGCGTGCGCATTCAGCCGACGGGGAGGAGAAAAGGCGGATCGGAGGAGGAGAGCAGGAGGAGAGCTCTCCGCCCAGCGCTGGAAAAAAGGTAAGATTTAACCCCTTTCCAGAGCCGGGCGGGAGGGGGTCCCTGAGGGTGGGGGCACCCTCAGGGCACTCTAGTGCCAGGAAAACGAGTATGCTTTCCTGGCACTAGAGTGGTCCTTTAACCCCTTAAGGACACATGACATGTGTTACATGTCATTATTCCCTTTTATTCCAGAAGTTTGGTCCTTAAGGGGTTAAATATAGTTCCGTAGTTGTCTAAGTTGAAAAAAAAAAAAAGACCGATAGTCCACTAAGTTCAACTGTAAAGCCCATTCTTTTATGCTTTGCTCAAAAGAAGACATGAAACCCAATTTTATCAAATTGCAGTCAACATCCTCCTTGACTCCATAATGGCAATTCAAATATATATTTTGAAAAGGTTGTGAAATATAACATAACCTTTTCTGTTATTGTTGCTGTATTCATTGTAGTTAATTAAAGGGACATTCCATGCACCCAGACCACTTCTGCCCATTGGAGTAGTCTGGGTGCCAGCTTCCATCACCCTTAAAGGGAAACTCCAGTGCCAGAAAAACGATCCGTTTTTCTGGCACTGGAGGATCCCTCTCCCTCCCACCCCCCAATCCCCGGTTACTGAAGGGGTGAAAACGGTGATGTCCCTCGCCGCTGCCTCCGCGACGCTCCTCCTTGTGATTACGTCGGCCGGTGGGCGAGACTAATCTCGCCCACCGGCCGAGGAGACCTAATGCGCATGCGCGGAAATGCTGCGCATTACGTCTCCCCATAGGAAAGCATTGAAAAATCATTTCAATGCTTTCCTATGGGGTTTTGAGCGACGCTGGAGGTCCTCACACAGCGTGAGGACGTCCAGAGACGCTCTAGCACAGGAAACCTGTGCTAGAAACTAGGAAGTGACCTCTAGTGGCTGTCTAATAGACAGCCACTAGAGGTGGAGTTAACCCTGCAATGTAATTATTGCAGTTTATGAAAAACTGCAATAATTACACTTGCAGGGTTAAGGGTAGTGGGAGTTGGCACCCAGACCACTCCAATGAGCAGAAGTGGTCTGGGTGCCTGGAGTGTCCCTTTAACCCTGCAAGTGTAATTATTGCAGTTTTTACAAACTGCAATTATTACCTTGCAGGGTGAAGTTAGACTCCACTAAAGGGACTTCCATTTTCCTAAAACACGAAAAGTGTTTTAAGCGATGCTGGACGTCCTCACGTTATGCATGAGGACCTCCAGCATTGCGGGAATACCCATAGGAAAGCATTAAATAATACTTTCCTATGGGGAGGTCTAATGCGTATGGCCAGGAGTGTGGGCGAGCCTGACTGAAGTCATTGAAGGGGTTCTAACCCCTTCAGCAACATGGGATGGTGGTGAGAGGGAGAGGGGCACTGCAGGAACCTGCAGTGCCAGGAAAACGCATATGTTTTTTTCTGGCGCTAGAGAGTCCCTTTAACCCTTCATATGCAGATATTAAATGTTAGTGGACAGATCCAAAGGTTGCTCTCCAGCACCAGATCTCCCTGTCCCCAAAAGGATCCGGTTAGAATGTTCATCTGATCCTCTATGCCTATCAGTAGTTCCCTATTCATAACAAGTGCACTTTTTTGTGAAATAAAATATCCCTAATTAATATACTTAAAGGGACACTATAGTCACAAGAACAACTACAACTTATTGAATTTGTTCCTGTGAGTAGAATCATTACCTTCAGGCTTTTTTTGCTGTAAACCCTGTCTTTTCAGAGAAAAAGCAGTGTTTACATTACACTCTAGTGATAACTTCACTGGCCACTCCTCCGATGTCTGTTAGAGATCATTCCTGGGTCATGGCTGCCTAAAATGCATCCAAACATTCAGTATCTCCTCCCTCTGCATGCAGACAGTGAACTTTCCTCATAGACATTCATTGATTCAATTCATCTCTATGAGGAGATGCTGATTAGCCAGGGCTGTGTTTGAATCATGCTGGCTCTGCCCCTGATCTGCCTCCTTGTCAGTCTCAGCCAATCCTATGGGGAAGCATTGTGATTGGATCAGGCTACCACTTCTGATGATGTCAGCAGACTGCTTGTTTTTCTGAGAAAACAGAATGCAGAGTTACAGCTTCAGGCTTGATTAACCCCCTAAGGACTGAGCCAAATGTGCACATTGTGATCAAAATAAAACATAAACAAAAACTTGAAATTGCGCTATATGTCTATTCAGGCGTAATTCACCTCTTTCATATTATGTGCACCCACACTTATTAAGTGTTCTTGCGTAGCAAGACCACTTAATGTTATCTCACATATATATTATTTTTATTATTATAGCCAAATTTACCACCCTAACTCCTCCCACAGTTTTTACACTACATAGACAATAATCTACCAAAACGTGCGGCTTGTTTCCGATTGGTGTGCTATTACTTTGTGGAACGTTTCGCCGAATGGTTCACGGAATATCGTCGTTCTCGAGGCAAAATTGGTCCCATAGGAATGAAGGGCAAAATGTTCAAAGCTAGAGTGGGAGCTGGCAAAAGCTGAAAAATCAGGACATGATTTCTAAACTGCCACCACTCCCTCATTTTCAAGCCCACCTACACAAATCTTATATCAAAATGTTCAGCTATCCCTGCTGCCACTAGAAATGTCCATGGCTAAGCCATAGTCCTGATTGTTTTCACAATATGACCATTTGTTTGCAACTCACGCCGTCTATTGACATTCATTGAAACTCCACTCTAGCCAGCTCAAATTTGAAGGGCAATTTCTAAACTGCGACTGTGCCTTCATTGTTAATATTTCAGAGACATACTATGCATCAAAATGTAGATCTGGGTCTTGTGATTCTCACAATATAAAGCTCTTCGCTGTAGGATTTATAGTTTTTAAAATACGACCGTTTGAAGATGGCAACCGCCAAAATACTCCGACCTGTGCCAGGCTGGAGCAGCAAGTGAGGCATGAGGGGCCCAGGGGGGCTAGATGGTGGTTTTAACACTATAGGGTCAGGAATACATGTTTGTGTTCCTGACCCTATAGTGATCCTTTAATCTGATATGTAATGACTCAATGGGCAATGTTGTATTGCAATAAATACTCAGATTTATAGGCTGAGAAATAAATATATATTTTCTTTAACTCAATTTTTTAGTGCGGTATCATGCTTGTCTATTGTATATGTCCAAGGTATTTATACGTGGGCAACCCTGATACCAGCACCATTACGGATAAGAGAGTGCCTTTACATGTTGAACTTTCTTCCACATTTTTATGTTGCTGCCTTATGCTACAATTGTTTACTTATTTTCAACTTCGATCTACACTCAGTACCCCATAATGACAAAGCAAAAACAAGATTTGACACAATTGCAAATATATTAAAGGACCACTATAGGCACCCAGACCACTTCAGCTTAATGAAGTGGTTTGGGTGCCAGGTCCATCTAGGGTTAACCCTGCCTGCTGTAAAAATAGCAGTTTCAGAGAAACTGCTATGTTTACATTAGGGTTAATCCAGCCTCTAGTGGCTGTCTCATTGACAGCCGCTAGAGGCGCTTCCACGCTTCTCACTGTGATTTTCACAGTGAGAAGACACCAGCATCCATAGGAAAGCATTGCTCTTGCCGCGCATGCGCATTCAGCAGATGACGTCGGAAGAGGGAGGAGAGTCCCCGGCGCTGGAGAAAGGTAAGAATGTAACCCCTTCCTCTCCCTTCAGAGGGTGGGGGGGGACCCTATAGTGCCAGGAAAACAAGTTTGTTTTTCTGGCACTATAGTGGTCCTTTAAATAGACAAACCTGAAATATCACATTGACACAAGTATTACATAGAAACATAGAATGTGACGGCAGATTAGAACCATTCGCCCCATCTAGTCAGCCCAATCTTCTAAATACTTTCATTAGTCCCTGGTCTTATCTTATAGCTAGTATAGCCTTATGCCTATCCCACGCATGCTTAAAGCGACACTGTCATGCCAAACTTACCTTTCCCCAATCGATTCCTCTTCTCTCTCTCTGTCAGGATTTGTTCTTCATTTCTTCCTGTGTGCTCTAGTTTTCTTTAAAACATAAGACAAAGTAGGGACTATTTGCTCTTTTGGAGGTTTCCACGCCTGACCAGCGGAGGAGCAAAGTGTGCTCCTTTTCTTGTGGTCAGAGAAATGTTTCCACAATTCTTACCTTTCCTCCTTTCCTTGTGATGCTTCCTGTCAGTATTCCTGAATGTCCTGTGAAACTACCAATTTCGTCCTAACAGAATGAGAACAGTTTCTCCATTCGTGTTAGGACTCAACTCTGGACTTTATTTAGATCGGAATTTCATTCTAATGAATGAAATTCCGATCTGATTCGTACCACGGCTGCATCTTGCAGCCGCTTAGTAGATAACTCCCTAATTCCCACGATAGTTGGGAGCTATCTACCAAAAGGCTGAAAGACCTAAATTGGTCTTTCAACCAAATTTACTAATACTAAGTTTAAAAACTGTTATAAACAAAAACAAAAAAACCCTAGTGTCCACCCTCCCGAGCCCCCACCCGTTCTGCACGAGTGAGGGGCTATTAAACTGAAGGGGGGAACCTAGCGTGTGTGTCCCGGTCCAAAATGAAAATGGGAGGTGAACTATTGCCATCCACCGGCCCCTACCCATGAGTGGCGGGTGGGGACCCTAAATGAAAATGTTGAACATTCTGACACACAATGTTACTAATATTCTGAGGCGGAATGTTCTATGGACACTGGGTGTTGTGGAAAAGCAATTCCAGGGCAGAGTTTAGTAAATGGAGCTGTCACTATGTAATTTAAATTAATGTCCCTGATGCAGATTTTTCATCTTTTAGAAGTTTGCCTCAGAATCATTTAAATAAATAGCATATGTTCTCTCTTAATGAATATGGTTGTCAGAGAAGGGCCACTGATGCACTGATTACACAATATTAGACAATGGGGTAAAATGCCTCCCAGCCCAGAGCTAGTCACACACACTCTCCTTGCAGCCATGGGATAACATGGGGCCTCTGGGAAGTCTGATTGGGGAGGACTGCAATTCCTAACAAATCTCTATAGGACTGCGCTACTCCTCACACTCAGTCAACCAAAGAAGTTATGTGACTGAGCACCATAGGAAGTGGAGTCCACAGCAGACGGAGAGTTTCCTGTTCCGCTTGCCGGTGTCGAGCTGTTCCACTGGCATGGTGCTGGCTGGTACCCCAGACACTGGATTCTCCTGACCGGACTCTCTGCACAGCCTTTAACCCCGATGGCTCGCACCAAAACAGCTCTGGGTCCGGCGTGCTTGAGTCATGTGATGAGGCAGAAGCTACTCCCACTCTTTCGGCTCTCTTTGAAATGGAATAGGCCCATTTTTATCCGCCAATATTTTGGTGCATCCCTAGTCTCCAGTGCTGCGTTAAATACTCCAAGTGAGGTCTCACCAGTGTTCTGTACAGTGGCATGAGCACTTCCCTCTTTCTACTGCTAATACCTCTCCCTATACAACCAAACATTCTGCTAGCATTTCCTGCTGCTCTATTACATTGTCTGCCTACCTTTAAGTCATCAGAAATAATCACCCCTAAATCCCTTTCCTCAGATGTTGAGGTTAGGACTCTGCCCTTGGGTTTATACGTCCAAGATGCATTATCTTGCACTTATCCACATTACATGTCAGCTGCCACAGCTCTGACTATTTTTCTAGTTTACCTAAATCATTTGCCATTTGTCTTATCCCTCCTGGAACATTTTGTATAGTATGCCCTATTGTATATTGTTAATTAAGTCATCAATTATAAAGTCAAGTAATAACCTTACCTGAAATTAAGCTCAACAAGCCTTTTAGGGCTGCCTAAGTAATGTTTACCGGGTGTGCAACTAGCCCCTGGCACAAAAGTGCAAATTTCTCAGTTTCCATCAGAAACACTGCACATACAGATTACTACCACTATGATCATTTCTAGAAGCAGAAGTGATAATGGTGGTTGGAATAACATTTAACATTTAACTTATTTGAAGCACCTATGGCAGTTATTAAAGGCTCAAGTCTTTTTGGGTATGATGCGACGAACTGTGCACACCTGGATGTGGGTAGCTACTGCAGTTAATTTCTACAGTTCCTGTCAAGCTCTATCAGGTTGGATGGACAGTGTCTGTTGACAGCCAATATTAGGCCACTTCAAGGATGTTTGCTTGTGTTCAAGTGTGGGATATTTAAAGAGTTGTCCCTATGCCACTCTTGGCCTTTCCAAATCATGTCAATAGAAACTTCCCAAAGAAGATCAAGAAAAATTGGATTAATTTCAGCTAAATTTTAGAGGGACACTGTAAAGTCACCATAGCAACTTTAGCTTAATAAAGCAGTTTTTGTGTATAGATCATGCCCCTGACGTCTAACTACTCAATTGTCTGTCATTTAGAAATTAAATAACTTTTGTTTCTGTCCATGTAGCCATAGCCACACCTTGCCTGGCTGTAGCTGACACAGCCTGTATGACAAAAAAATGGTTTCATTTTCAATCATGTTACTTACTTTAAACGTTTGTATCTCCTGTCTATATTGAACTTTAATTAAATGCAAGATGCTCCTGCAGGGTCTAGCAAGCTATTAACATAGCAGGAGATAAGAAATTCTAAATTAAACCGGATTTGCAATAAAGGAAGTGTAAACATTAGATGACTCTTTACAGGAAGTGTTTTGGAAGGTTGTGCAAGTCACATGCAGGGAGGTGTGCCTAGGGTTGCATAAACAAAGTTATTTAAATCCTAAATGGTAGAGAATTGAGCAGTGAGACTGCAGGGGCATGGTCTATAAACCAAAATTTATTTTACAAAAAGATATTATTTTACAGATTTCAATAAAAATACTTCCTGGTTGTTTAGCTCCGGGAGCTCAACTCAGCTCAACTCAGGAGGCAGGCAATTGCCCAAAGTACACGCCTTGCAAAGACTTGTCAGATATCTGCATTACGAGGTCTGTGGTTGGACAGCCAAAGAAAGTCTGTACTGGGGAATAAGGTGAAGGCTTACATAAGCTGCTAACAAGACCTGCAGCTCTTGAAAGCTGTTTTATATTTAATTAAATGTATGCATTTTTGTTTGTTTTTTATTTGAGCAGTGGAATGTCCCTTTAATTTCAAGGATAGGAGCATAGAAACATCTAAATCCTCCTTTGCACATTTGATTACAGGAGCTATTCAAATAGCCTACATAGAAGTATTTTTGGCTTTCAATATTAAAGCTCATTCTCCCAGAGCAATGGCTACGATTTTACTTAAGAAAGCAATGGCATTTCCTGAAGACATTTGTAGAGTAGCGACATGGTCTTCATTCAATACCTTAATTCATCATTACAGGCTAGACATCTTTTCCTCAGCAGAAGCTTCTTTCGGGCTTAAGGTATGGCAAGTATGGTTTTATAAGAGTGACCTACACTTTTTGTTTTAGGGATCTTGTTATATGCGTCCTGTACTGCTGCTACATGCCAGGAAAAACTGAAATTTTTACTTACCTTAAATGTATATATTCCCTCTATTTCTAAATTACTTTTTTTTTCATACTTTGGCTCAGTGTGATTTTTTTTTTTTTTTTGCTATGACTTGGGTGCCTAAGTTTCAGAAGGTATTGAAGGTGTGAGGTGGTGGGACATGCTATCTCATAAATTTTTGTTTTAAAGGCAATACTATAAAAAGGGAACGTATGGGATACGGCTGTACAAAATCTAAAACAGGGAACACAAAAAAACATATAGTGTAACACAGTTATATGCAAATGTTCATGCGCAACAATTTAGTACACTCACGAGATAGAGATGTAAAGAGCACTCTATGGTCCTGACCCCGATTTGAATGAGAGCACTCTTTACATCTCTATCTTGTGAGTGTACTAAATTGTTGCGCATGAACATTTGCATATAACTGTTACACTATATGTTTTTTTGTGTTCCCTGTTTTAGATTTTGTACAGCCGTATCCCATACGTTCTCTGTTTTCCTATATATATATTGCACTAAGGTCGTTTTTTGGGTTACGATCTTGGAAGGCTGTCTATTTAAATTTTTAAGATAAGTATATTTATACTTAAGCTACTACACTATTCACATTTTGGTGTTGTATTTGTTGTTTGTAATACTATCAAATGCTGTTTTCTTGGCACATAGCTCCCTTTAGTGCCCCTCCTCCCCCCCCCCATGTCAAGGCCCCCTTCTGTGACTTCCCTCAGTGCAGTGCTGATGTTCCTTGGCGCTGGCTCGCGCTCCACCTCGGGTGGGGTGGGGGGGGAGCCTAATCTGCATGCACGCCAATGGGCCCTTTCACATTATTACTTTATTTGCTAAACAGTAATTTCTTTATTTTTAATCTTTAATAAAGATAGAATCTTTATGAAATACTCATTTTGACTGTTGGAGTTTGACTCAGACTTTCACTCCTCTTTGTCTGACTCGTAATCTCTGGGCAGAGGTAGAGTGTCAATGCCCACAGCCGTCAACAGTGACGGCTGCAGGGAATTGGCTCTGTCTATGGAGGGTCTAGCGGTATTGTCCGCAGACCACAATGCTGTACTTTCGCTCATGAAGTTGAAGTGCCAGGAGCCAAAGAGGACCCGTGATGTCACTGTCACAGGTCTTTGTGAGTCCCCAGACAGTGACAGTGCCGCTTAAAGTAATCATGGAGCTCAGAAACAGGGATGCATAAAGAAGCATTTACATTTTTTGCTAATGTGAAATATTTTTAAAAATGTTTATCTTTTGTAAAATTTCACTTTTTAAACATATAAATTGTACAGTCACTGGGTTAGAGTCTGTCTGTCAAATGACATCCAAGAATGAGTTGCAGATACGTGCATAAGTTGTCAGTTTGGTGAATGCCAAGTTGACTCATCACTGGCCAGATGTCTGGGAGTATACTTGCCTGATTGGATTTTCTCTGTAAAACATCAGATTTTTTTTTTCAGAGATATTCAGGTGGCACACCCTTGTATACATAACATGCTGTGAACTGACTGTACCTGAGCTAAATATTCCCTTGTGCTTCCTATAGTGAGTTGTTGGTATTTTTTTTTTACAAAATTAGTGTTGATTTGGGATTTCAACATGCGTTTGAAAGGCAATGCAAATCACACAGATATATCACACAGGCCATTTCTTGGCCGTCATCCTGTTTCACTGTCCTGTGGGAATCACTAATAATCTAGCAGAACAGTTCATAAAAAACATGACATACAACAGAGCTGAATGAGGACAAATCACATGTAATCTGATTTTATTCTGGCTAGTTTTATATTGTTTAGTTACTAAGTACAATGACCCTACATTTCTGTAAAATCACACACTTCGAAATCTCTTTGTCATTTTAGGCAACTTATCCTGTAATGAAGCTGAAGTTCTAGAACCAGGCAGATTAATCTACATGTAGATATTGTTTCAGTTATATCCTGAAAGGACTTTTATTTTGCTTACGTTAAGTCTCATGCTGCAATGAATAGATAGATCATAAATGTATATGATTAACAAATAAAACCCTGTAAATACTCCAATTGTAGAGAATTTAAAGATTGCCACATTATCTCCTAGTAGCCATTCCCTTGCCTAACGGTGTTTGCACCAAGTGTCAATTGGCTTTGTTTGAGATTTATTTTCTCACAGCTAAATGGAAAGCAACAGAATAATGCTAGTTTTGATAATGGAAATTGAGGCCAAGGATGGCAGCTATGTAACATATGCAAATCAGGTATAATATTTAGTTCCATGACAAAGGCCCACTTAAAAATTCCCAATTGCAAAAACCCCACAGTCATAGTTATTGTCAGGCACAGAAAAAAACATCTGACTTTTTCATTTACAAAAAAACATTTACTTCATATTTCAAACTGCTGAATGTATATAGTTTATTTCTTACAAACAATATAGTTTACTAGAACTTTTGTTTTTGCCTTTTAACCTTCAAATGTGTTTATTTGTCTGTATTGCCTCCATTGTGCAGCACATGTTGGCGCTTTATAAATTGCAAATAATAATCCTAAGTGAAATTTAGAAAATCCAATAATAGAAAATGTGGATGAAAATCTCAGGGAAATTACATAAAATAAAATGATCTTGTTATGTTACGTAGACTGAAAAGAGACATGTGTCCATCAAGTTCAACCTTCCTATCATTAGTTTTTTTTGCTGTTGATCAAAAAGAAGGCAAAAAAAATGTGTTTGAAGTACTTCCAACAAACTCAGAAAAAAATTCCCTCTTGACCCCAGAATGGCAGTCAGATTTATCCTTGGATCAAGCAGTTATTACCCTACATTGAAAGATTATATCCTTGAATATTTTGTTTTGCAAGTATGCATCTAGTCCGGTTTAAACATATGTACGAACTCTGATAAAACCACTTTTTCAGGCAGAGAATTCAACATCCTTATGATTCTTACAGTAAAAAAACCTTTGCTTTGCCTTAGATGAAATCTCCTTCCTTCCAGTCTAAACACATCACCTCGTGTCCTATGTAAAGTTCTGTTTATGAACAGATTTTCACATAGTGGTTTGTATTGGCCCTGGATATATTTGTATAATGTTATCATATCTCCCCTGAGGCAACTTTTTTCTAAACTAAAGAGGTTTCAATTTGTTAACCTTTCTTCATAGCTAAAATGTTCCATTCCCTTTATTCATGTTTTAGCCTGCCTCTGCACTCTTTCTAGTGCCATAATATCCTTCTTTAGAACAGGTGCCCAAAATTGCATAGCATATTCAATATGTGGTCTTACCAGTGAATCATAAAGAGGCAAAATTATATTCTTATCCCGAAAATGAATGCCCTTTTTCATGCATTACAATACCTTACTGGCCTTAGCCCCTGCTGATTGACATGGCACATTGTTGCATAGTTTGTTGTAACAATTCCCAAGTCCTTCTCCTGTGTTGTTCTCTCTAATTCGCTTACATTAAGGGTATAAGTTGCTTGTGCATTATTTACACTGACATGCATAACCTTGCATTTTTCTCCATTAAATTTCATCTGCCATTTGAGTGCCCAGTGCCCCAGTCTATCTAAATCCCTCTGTAGCAAAGTAATATCTTGCTCACATTGTATTACTTTACAGAGTTTTGTGTCATCTGTGAGCACTGAAACATGACTTTCAATGCTTTTTTCAAGATCATTTATAACCATGTTAAATAGAAGAGGTCCCAGAACAGAACCATGAGGGACACCTTAGGGTGTTTTTGCAACTAAAACCATTTCTTTTATTTATGAAAACTATTTAATCTTTGTCCTACGACGTGAACAGTTAACACTTTTGTTTTTCTCAACAAACAATTCAGACAGATGTCAATGATTTATTTATTTGTCAATGATTTTAATATAATTTGCATTATTGTAAATTATACATTCTCTGCAAGTATTTTAGTTTCTTACGTGCTAATATACTTTCATAAATTTGGCAACCAATTCATGCAGCGCATCATATCTTCTCTTCTTCACCTCTAGATGCCTGTATTAGCCAATGTCAATCTGTGTGAGTCCATCAAACAGAAACCACTTGCTGGTATGACTGCAAGTCTGGAATATGGAATTAAATAAATAAATAAGTGCAATGGGAAACAACCGTTCAAGAGCTGTATCATGATGATTCCATATTCTTATTGGAAAACCCTGGTCTGAACTGCTGTACTCTTTTCCTTCTACTGCCAGAAGGTAACTGCAGCATTTGGGGTAGGGGAATGCTAAACATTAGTAGATGATGGATTGTAGCAGTTGCATGTGAATATATGTGTCTAAGGAGCTGCAGTTCCTTTATTTAAAACCACCTATACAGGTCTTTAATATTAATTGGACCCCGGGCAAACATTTGCTTGGGCCCCCTAGACCCTGTCGTCGTCCCCTCCCTGGCTTGCAATCATGTATCAATGTAATGCCATATCAGGTTTGTGGAAAGAGATCCACCGCTTTCTATCTAAACACCTAGAATCCCCCATCACCCTCTCACCAGAAACATACCTCCTCCTGGACCTTCCTCCATGCCTACCATGCCTAGACATGAAACAAAACTAATCTCCCATGTAGCGCTTACTGCTCAGCGCGCCATAGCCACAAACTGGAAATTGACCACTACCCCCTCCCTCCGAAGCATCCTTAGGGACGTAGACAAACAAGGTGCATACGAGAGCCACTTCACCGGCCTATTTCCTTATACCACACTAATCTCAAAAACATGGTCGACATGGGACGCATGGAGATCGGGGTCTAACAGATGAGATGTAACAGTTACTCTAAGTATAACTAAAACAAAACCCCTCGGAACCTTAGAAACTATATTGAACCCAGAAGGAGTGACAAAAATAAGTGAAGTAATGTTCAGATAACACCACACTGCTACTTTCAAGTACCACAACCATACACACCAAATGAATGGGTACATACTGTGGAGGAGACGACGGTTCTGTCTAATAACATTACTGTATAAGAAAGGACCCGCATACACTGTTTGTACAATATTGTGAATGCACTTTAAGAGTACCCACCCTTCCCCTACTCCCTCTCTCCTTTCTGTACCCCATTCCCCCCTTTTTGTTTTTACTGTTGAATTTCAACTGAAAAAAAAGAAAAGAGGTGTGTTTATATGTAGTGTTGAAGTCTAAATGCAGGTGTGTATTTGCGTGTAGTGTTGGCGTTTGAATGCTGATATGTATGCACACACACACACACACACACTGAAACACTCGCAGATACACAGATATACACAATCATACAGATGCAGCTATACAGACACATTTACACACTGACACACATACATGCACACAACCTGACACACATACAGAAACACAGATGCACACACTGACACACATGCAGATACACTGATAACATACAGATACATACACACAAAGATACATAACCTGACAAATGCAGATACAAACACTGACACACATGCAAATACACACATTGGCTACATACAGATACACAGATATACAAACTGACACACAAATGTATGCACACACACACATACATACTGACAACATACAGATACACACACATATGCTGACACACACGCACACACTGTGACAGACATACTGATACACACACAGACTGACACATACATAGACATACAAACTGACACACAGATATACAGACGCATACACAGACATACAAACTGACACACAGACATACAGACATACATACAAACTGACACAGACATACAAACTGACACACAGACAGACACTTTTCAGTTTGCTACCTTTGCAAGAGGCTACCTTCCCTGGGGTCCAGTGTGCTGGCTCTCCTTGCTCCCCCTCCTCACTGGATCCTGGCTCAGCTCATTGTCTTCGTGGAGGGGGAAGTGATTTGCGGTCGTCACTTCCTATCATGCAGCCGTTAAGCATGGGACCCGGTCGCGCTGTTAAAGAACCACAGCGCTGACCTGACCCCTGCTGAAACATGCTCACCAGTTGGCCCTAAGTGTATGGGCCACCAGGTGGGCCCCCTTAGTGTGCGGGCCCCGGTGCAGCCGCAATACCAGCACCGCGGGCCCATTAGGGAATTCTTTATTTTTTATTTTTTTTATGCGGGTGGCGGGGCCACGGGGCAGCTGCTTTGGGCCCCCAGGAGTAAGTGGGCCCGGGGCAGCTGCCCCGTTTGCCCCGCGTTAAAGACGGCCGTGCACCTATATTGTCTTGGTACCTGTTATTTTGATGTCGACTCTAGGTCATTTTTCAGCGCCAGCTTGTGCCTTGGCATCTTCACCACATCATTTTTCGCCCACCTGCGCCGATATTGGTGTGGAACTCTGCACTCCCGTAGCATGGTAATGCTGCTGAGACAAACGTGTCTGCATTATTTCTGCAATGAAGATTTCCGTTTTGGCATTGCAGAAGGGACGCTGACGAATAGGAGTGTGTCCTGACCTATATAAACCCCTCCTGACCTGACCTTTGCTCTCTTGTGGTTTCCGTTTGGTTCTCAATTAGTGTGTTACTACTGTTCTGTGATCCTCTGCCGTTTTACCATGGATTGTTATGCGACTCTTTGTACTTATGTGATCCTGACCTTGGCTAGTTTATTTGTTTCCATGTACTTCTTTTATCCTGACTGTGGCTTTTTCTTCCACTTACGATATATATCTCTATTGGCCGGTAATACTCTGTCCTACCTTTCTGTATTCTGACCTATGCTCTGCATGGTAGGGTATTTTACTCCTGATATATCACATCATAATAGTATTGCAGGTTCCACAATATCGCAGTGGTTTTTAAAATATTCACTGCTGTCAGATGGTGCTTTGGCACAAGGCTCTAACAACTCCCTCCTAGCAAATAGTGATATTTATGTTGTCTTCTCCGATTAGCTAAGTGCTCAGATGAAGTGCAAAACACATAAAAACATGTAAGACAGCGGTCATGTTTTCCCAGTGTGGTTGTCACATTTGGATACTCTGACAGTATTACAAGCTGCAGATTATGGCAGAGGTGGTTGAACTATTCAATAATCTCGGATTGTGTTTTAGGCTTTCCTATAAAATTCAGCACAGCAACTAGTGAACTTTGGGCCTTTTGTTTTGATTGGCTAAGTGCCAAGCCACTCCTATCCTAATTTTTAGTGCGCTAGGGCAATTGTGGTGTTATGGCTAACGCTGGTATTGCACCAGTATGGAGCCCCCCTCAGTCTGTGCCACAGCTGCTGCATGTTCCTCCTATCCCTAAGTGGAACACACAATTGTATCCCCTATCCCTAAGAGGGACCAACTTATTGGATCACCCAGTGGTACTGGGATGAATTCTGGATCATATTTTTTTGCATAAGGGACCCCTGGCTTGTATGGGGATTCTGGATCCTGACTCTGCTGGAAGTGGAAACCCTGGGTTGTATATCAGTGATGGGACTGGGAGCCCCAGATTTATATTTTTCTCTCACGTTTATCCATGTATGCATTTATCTATGTGGATAATTTTTCTGTGTGAATATTTTGCCATGTGGGTAATTTGTTATGTGAGCATTTATAATAGTGGTATTTTTGCTGTGTGGAATTTTCATGTAGTCTTTTCTCATGTGCACTCTTGTCTGGTCTCCAGAATATTTATTTGGATATTGCAGTGCGCATTTTCTTCTTGAGATATAATATTCTTTTTTTATTTTTTTATGTGCGCTTGTTCATTTTTTTATTTATTTTTTTCTCTTTCCCAGCATTGTTTGTAAGAAGAATCGATGGAGGAAGAAATGAAAAGTTTGCCACTCGAGAATGCATCAATTTTATCAGAGGGTTCCTTGCAAGATGGTCATAGACTATGGATTGGCAACCTTGATCCGAAAATAACAGAGTAAATATGCACTTCAATATGGTAGAATTACATATAGCACAAATTATAGTTGAAACTTAAAATGAACCTGTCATGATAGCTGTAGATTTGTAGTCTAGCTTGACTCCTGTTATACAATTAAGTTCCCCTAATACCATTAACAACTCATATCTTAATTTATTTCCGTGACCCTGTCTTGTGCTGAGCGCTTAAATCATGTTCTCAGTGGGTTATGTACATGCTGTAACACACATCTCTCCTGCATATCCATGTTTAGGAAGCACAGACTTGCTTCCTAGGTTAATAGTACCCTACACTACATGTTGGCATCAATGGTATGTAAATAAAACGTATCTATTTACTCTTTGTTTTAGGATTTCTAGTTTACATTTATCATGTGCAAATCACATTTTTGCTTGCAATTGCTTGTACACTCAGTTTCTATTGCTTCTAATGTTGGTACAGCTATAAACTATTTTTATTCTTTAGCACGTTAACAAGTTTAACATGTATTATAGTTTAATACATAAATATTTCAAACCCGTGCTGGGATTCTTGCTGTATGTTTAATATGCCTTTCTTTAATGGAATCATTACAGGCATGTTATTTTCCAATGCTTTGTATTGCTCAGTTTAGTCTTAATACAATTTCCTGGCATTCTGAGACCACTAAGCCCAAAGCAAACTGAAAGGAAATAACACACACTTCATTGCAACTGCATATTTCAACAAGGTTACTGGTAAAAGTATAAAACATTTCATAAACTGAATTATACAACACTTATATTTGGATATAATTTCATTTACCAAGGTCAAAAAACTTCTAAAACAAAGTCAAGTTTTCTGGACCTCTTTTTTTTTTTTTTTTTATGTATTCACCTCATCTCAGCTGTATTGAAGAATCCCCACAGACTGTTAAACACAAACATATATCTTACAAAGCTTATAAACATACACCTCTAGCACTCACTAAAAAGCACTATACATATTTAGGGAAGTAGCTTAAAAAGCATCAAATCATTGACATCAGAATACATTTCACGCTCCTCTCTCACACACAATATATAATAGATATATAATATATAGAGAAGAATATATATGGACCTTCCTTTCTTAGTGCCTAACACATGCATGCCTCTTCACATCACCTTGAGGGTGTTGTAGTTGATAAGGTGCTAGTACCCCCCACCTTGTATGTAGAAAACAGTTTCTTCTTATCTGGTGTCCACTAGGTAATCTCCCACCTCCATTACAGCCAACAGAGAACCAAAAGCTTCTATTAGCTCTCCTGAGCTAAACCTTCAATGTGGACTTGTTTGCAGAGAGTATCAGCCAATCACTTTCAGCAGATGAGCTTAGCCCTGCACAGCTGTGCTTCCGGGTCTGTGGAGGTGTGGAGCAGTATTAGACGGACCATCGGTTTAGAATTGAACCCGTATAAAGCCATGAGCTAAGTGCAACCTGCATATCTTGTAGATGTAAAAAAAAACACAATTTAAACAGATATTTGTTTATATAGTTGACTGATTCATGCTTGCAATTTATTGAATATGTGTTAATTTTATTTTCTAGGTTCCATCTTTTAAAGCTACTTCAGAAATTTGGCAATGTGAAACAGTTTGATTTCTTGTTTCACAAGTCTGGGCCTCTGGAAGGACAGCCACGGGGATACTGTTTTGTGAATTTTGAGACAAAGGTGGTGAGTATGCATCTAAAATAGCCTCACCACTACAACTCTATTCATGCACATATGCTTAGAACATGAATCACATCATTTGTACAGTCATATAGGGTTTAAATGTTTTGCACACTTTACCAAGAAGTAACTTTGTGACCTCAGTGACTCTATTCAGTTATGAGATGCAGATATAGATTTTTTTTAGTCCTGCTTTTTAGCTGTTTGCAAAGTCTTTTAAGAGCCAAACGTGGTCATGTTGTGAAAGATTTGATGTTTGTTTTATACAGGAAGCAGAGAGAGCAATTCAATGTCTCAATGGGAAGATGGCGCTATCCAAGAAACTTGTGGTCAGATGGGCACATGCGCAAATTAAGGTAAATTACCTAAAGTTTCAGAATGCACTGCATGTGATTGGCTTTATTAATGCTATTTGTAGAGACCTATTGGAGAGCCTACAGGAAAACCATGTTTTCTTATGTCTTTCAAAAAGATAGGCATCTGACCACATCCAGTGCTTGCAACTTTTCCTTCTCTTCAGAACTTCTGAGTAGAATGAGAGCAGCACTATATCATGATATATCTGTTTAGAATGTTAGATCTGGAAGGTTGAAGAAACATAGACCATGGGAAGGAACCCCAATCCTCGAAAACAGACCAGATTTTGTGGTGCCTCAAATATAAAACTATTTCTCTTGCTTTCATGGTTTTCATAACGGTTTTAAAAAAACCTCGTTCCTTTGCCTTTCGGTCTCTAGTAGACCATTAGTCTCTTTGATGGAGGTTAAACATGTCTTACTGTAACTTAGAATCTAATCTGTTTTATTAACAGAAGTTTTTTACTCTGTTAAAGAAGAAACTTTCTTGGCCAAAATGGAATGATTGTAGTTACCAAAACGCCTTCCTTCTTTAACTTCAAAAGAAGGAAGTCTGCTACTAGATCTTATTTTCATGGGATATGCACTGTTTTCAGCTTGAGTCCAACACATAATTTTTTTCAATTTTCTGATCTTGGTTTCTTCCTGGTGGTTAATATGACGTTACTGGCCACATGTCTGTCTGAATTACAACATACTATCTATAACTCCAAAATGTTCAAAGGAAAAGTTATGCTCATCCTGGAACAAGAGCTATGAGCTATTCTTTCTCTCTGATAAACACTATAACCTCTTGAGTTCAAGTCTGTGATAATTCTAACCCAAGATCATTACTCTAAAAGGAACAATTTTGAGTAAGAGCCTTCACAGGAACAAAATACTTTAAGTTTGCTGTATTCATTGCTTGCCCCCTGTCATTATGTTATAATATGTTTTGCCTTGCTGCATTGTGCACAATAAACACTAGACTCACCATAACCATAACAACCTACAAGTTTAATCTGTCAAACCATTTTAGAGTGATTTGACAGCTCACTTGAGTCCTGCCCACCCTGGGTCACATACGCTGCTTCCAAGATTCTCCTCCAGGAGTAATCGGTTGGCTCTATTGAGCTAAGCAGGCCTGCACTTTTTAAATGAAAGCATCAGCTGAGTGCTTTCAGCCACTGAGTGTGGTCTTGGACCGGCCATGCTTAATGGTACACTATATGGTCAGAAAAAAAAAGTGTATTCCTGACCCTATAGTGTTAAAATCACAATTTAGGTCACTTGCCTGCCCATTTCCCCCATGTGAGTGACTGCCACTGGAGGTGTCCCTAGGCACCAATGTAAACACTACCTTTTCTCTGAAAAGACAGTGTTTACATGAAAATCCCTGCATGGGACATACTATACTCACCAGAACTACATTAAGCAGCAGTTGTTTTGGTGACTGTAGTGTCCCTTTTTATTGAATATAGACCTCTGCCTTCTCCTGCAGAAGACCGAATGCAACATATATAGAGCTTAGAGTGTTTAATTAGTAAGAGTATTTTTTTTTTATCTTCAAATTTATTTTTATTTATTTAAGACAAGTTTTAAGACAATTTGTTGCTTAAAAAGTTTGTTATACAAGAGAACTTTAGTTGCATATGCTTATGCACGAGTATGATTAACATTACAGTGACCATTTTCTTGGAATAAAGCTGACAAAACCCTAAATACCTGTGTGGCTTCATTATTTACACATTTTACAAAACATTTTACACTAACTGCTAATCAAAAATAATATTATTTTATTTTTATTATTTTTTTCCAGAGGTTTGATAATTACAAAAATGAAAAGGTTTTACCTATCAGTCTTGAACCATCTTCAAGCACTGAACCAACTCAATCAAACTTGAGGTGAGTTAAAGCTTCTGCATGCTCCCATGTGAGTTCTAATGTGACTTCCTTTAGATGCTGATAAAAATAAGTATATGATTTTGTAATACTCATATACACAAGCATTGCATTATGTTATGGTTATTAATAAATTATTATATAGGAAATTATGTTGTTTATGATTAAATAAGCACAAATACAATTTAAACCACGTGATTTTGTTTCAAAACACAAGGCAGTGTGCACCCTCAATAAACTTTAAATAACAAGGCTGTTTATCCAGAGCTAGTGCTTATTTACATTGCAAAAATATTCAACATATACTTTTAAACTAGATAATTAACAGGATATATTTAATCTGCATTTTAGTTCACACTATGAACTAATTTATTTGATCTGTCTTATTGAGCCTATAATATTTTTAATACATTTTGGTAGTTCATATCTTCAGTCCCAATGTTTCTCTATGGATACGAAAGAGTTCATTGAGCTCAATCTTTGATTGACAGTTAGTGTATTGATAAAAGATAACTGCTGACTAGCTAAATGTAGACTTCTTACACACAAAGCATGATGGTCTGCACTGTATGCAGTGGCTATGTATAGAACTGCACAACCTTTAAGTGACGCTAACAGCATCCCACAATTGGTAGCTTGCAGACTGCATTAAGTCTTGTTTGGCATTAGTAGTGAACTTTAACCCCTTAAGGACACATGACATGTCTGACACGTCATGATTCCATTTTATTCCAGAAGTTTGGTCCTTAAGGGGTTAAGGGAAACTTTATATAGTCTAATGGCTCCTAAGGCAGTAAATATTTAATTTACCATAGTAATATATTAATGGTGAATTTATTTGCTGTATTGGCTGTTATATTTGCACGTAGTATTTTCCCCTCGCTCTAAGACTGCCATCACTAGGCTTTTATAGTAACACTTACCCTCTACCTCTTGCAACAGCACTGTCATTCTTGGAGATCTGTTAATATTGCACCACTGTAACACCCGCCTTCTGGTGCCTCCCCACCCCTTCTGTCCAGATTTGTACAATATTGATATCGCCAATGGGATGGGACTTGGGCACCTGGGAATACTCAGTTTGTGACATACCACTTTAAATGGATGCATGCGTGTTGCTGTTTAAAAAAAAAAAAATATATTTAAATAATGGGGGAAAGGAAAAAAATCTAAAAGTCCAAGAGCCAAGCACACTGGTACCATATCCAGTCTCAGGGCTTAAATATACAATGCAAAAAGCGATGCACACTTTGTCAAATGTTTCTTCTTTTATTGATCCAAAGTTGAAATAACAATCAATGTTCCAGTCTCAAGCTAAGACCTTTCAAAATTTTTTTTTTTTTTTTTTTTTTTTATTGTTGCCGTTCCTAAACAAAAATCTATGCAAACATGTTGTATTTCTTGGCAGTCAAAAAATGTATACTTGCAAATACGGTACCTTTTTTATTTCAAAAGCTTGAGTACCTGGCAAAAAGCAAAAGTAAGAATTATTAATCCTCTTCTGTTATGCATGGGTGTACATTTATTTGAGCATGCAACAATGTTAATAGCTAGGTTCATTTATTTGAGGAGGCAACAGTGTTAATACTCTCAAAGATCAAATTAAATGTACCAAATCTAAAAAGAATAGTAGGGTTAATTGGTTTTACCACTAGAGGGGGATGTATCACTTTACTTCAACTGTTTAACTTTATTTCAGCTGTTTTGAAACAGTTTGAAGTCTTCATTCCTTCTAAATTATTAATTTTGAGGGATAACCGTTGTTTTATTGGATAGTAGCTTTAAAACCACCCTTACCACAACCTACTCACTGTTTAAACTTACCGTCTCTATATCTCTTTCACATTTTGTGGAGAACAGTTCTGAATCAATTCTTTTAGGAATCCACACTTATTTTAAATGCCCCAGGTGCTGTCCAGACCCCCAGAATTAAAACTGTTTCAATAACTTTATCAGTGCTCTCTCGTTACAGTGATCCTTGTCATTGCAAAGCTAGCATTGAACATGGGGTTATATTATCACACTCCATGTTCAGAATTAAACACAAAAAAGTTGCCTTTCTGTTGTGCTGACTTTGCACATGTATTCCCCATCTGTGTTCGCTCTTGTCATATATGCACTTGTTTCTTGGCAACAGGCATTCGGTTGCTTAACACTTTTTTTCAACAATATTCTAAACCCTTTTGACATCAAAGTTGGAATCGAACAAAAAAAACAATGCTTGATTTTTTTTTGATTTTTTTTTATTGGAGCATAATATTGTAATTAGACAAATTAGGGTTATTTTCTAAAGTGAGGACTCAAAACCTTATTTATTTATATATTAAATAATAATATAAGTCCAGTCCAGCTATATGACCTTAAATTTAAATGTCACTCCAAAGTCTCACTTTTGTAAATAATCATGTGCTGTCTCTTGAGCCTCCTCTAATGTTGCAAAACCATTAAAATGTAAGCATATTTTCTGTCTGAGCAGAGAATGCTCTGTATTTTCAGCTACTTAGTGCTATTCCCAAATAATTTTTAAAAAAGTTCACTGAAACTTGCAACCAGAAAATGTGCATGGCTCTATATATGTAGGAGGGGTAAGAGAAATCATTTCAAATACATACCACAGATATAGTTTCTTCATAGAGTGTTTAACCCTTCAAGCATGCAACCATAACACCGATTCTGAAAAAGCCCAACCTTGACCCCAACTCCCCATCCAACTACCGCCCTATATCTCCACTGCCATTTGCCTTCAAGATCCTTGAGAGAGTTGTGTATGCGAGATTGACAGACTTGCTCGAATCCAAATCTCTGCTTAACCTGCTTCAGTCTGGATTCCGCGCTCGTCACTCTGTTGAAACAGCTTTGACCAAAGTATCCAACGATTTAGTCGCTGCTAAATCTCACGGGCATTATTCTATCCCAATTCTCCTTGATCTTTCTGCTGCCTTTGACACTGTTGATCATCAACAGCTTCTTCTCATTCTCAGTAATCTTGGTCTGCAGGATACTGCTCTCTCCTGGTGCTTTTTCAGTGTTTGTTTCTCTGGCTTTGGCTCTTCTCCCCAAACCCTCTCTGTTGGCGTTCCCCAAGGTTCTGTCCTTGGTCCCCTACTATTCGCTATCTATACTGCCTCCCTTGGTAAACTCATCAGCTCCTTTGGCTTTCATTATCATTTATATACAGGTGACACACAAATCTACCAGTCCTCTCCTGATCTCTCCCCGCCCATCTTGACTTGTGTCTCTGACTGCCTCTCTGCGATTTCCAATTGGATGGCTGCTCACTTCCTTAAACTCAACCTGTCCAAAACAGAACTTCTGGTCTTTCCTCCCTCAAGTGTTGCTACTGCCGTGTCTGTCGGTCTCCAAGTCAATGGCGCCATCATCACCCCTACTTCGCAGGCTCGCTGCCTAGGTGTTCTCTTTGATTCCGACCTCTCCTTCACCCCTCATGTCCAGTCGATCGTCAAATTCTGCCGCTTCTATCTCAAAAACATAGCTCGCATCTGCCCTTATTTAACACCAGATGCAGCTATGGTGTTGGTTCATGCCATTGTTCTTTCTCACCTTGAATACTGCAATCTCTTTCTCAGTGGTCTTACATGTTCACAGATTGCACTGCTGCAATCTATAATGGATGCAGCGGCGAGGCTCATTATCCTGTCCAACCGCACCTGCTATGCCTCCCCCTCTGTCAGTCCATTACATTGGCTTTCAGTTATATATAGGGCTCAATTTAGGATTCTGGTGCTTGCTTACAAGTCCCTACATAATGCTACTCCAATCTACCTATCCTCCCTAATACACATCCTCTGTCCGTACTCCCACATCTGATGCTCGCCTCCAAGACTTCTCCATGGCTGCACCTTTTCTGTGGAACTCCCATTCCCTAGACTTTCACCCAGTCTCCACTCCTTCAAAAAAATCTTTGAAAACACACTTCTTCAGAAAGCATATCATTAAAACTGTTAATGGGTTTTCAGCCCTCCCCCCACCCCCCATGACTCCTCTCCTGCAACTGTCAAAAATAACCTACTAAGTTCTCAGTGATTACTTTTCTAGCAACCTATTTCATTACCCCTACTTATACCCTTTGTGTCATTATACCCTTTGTGTCATTATACGCCACTCCATCTAGCATGTAAGCTCATTGAGCAGGCCCTTAACCCTCTGTTCCTGTGCATCCATTTGTCTGGTTACAATTACGTGTCTGTTAGTCCACCAATTGTACAGTGCTATGGAATTTGCTGGCGCTATATATATAATATAATAATAATATTACAATTATTAATTCAGAATAATATTTGCTGTAAATGATGCATTTCCTTTCAATTATTTCTATTTCCCAATTTGAGATTTATTATTTAAGTTTTTAACAATAATGTCAGCATATCGTACTTAGGTTTGTGTAGGTCCTAAAAAAAAAAAAAAAGATTTGGTGATTCTTATAATCATAGAGTAATGGAAAAGTGGCATCAATGGCAAATATGGTGATCAAACAACTGTGTGTTTCAAAATTGAAATATCCAGGAAATAAGGGTAAATGCAGTCTGCTACCCTGAGGCTTCGTACTTGGTCCGGAAAGGTTAAACTGATTGATTGAGCACTGATTTCTCTGCTGTCAGTTAAACAGGAAGCACAATTACTCTGAGTAAATTTTGTGAATTTAGTGTCTAGAGTGAAAAGGTCACAAGTTAGATAATCTATGGTACAGCTTGGATTTCTTTACATAGTATATAGTTTGTTCATGGAAAGTATCATAGGTTTGTAAAATGTGATAGTCATTACTGGTGACTAGCTGGTAAATCAGTCTAGCTCTAGCACTATATATTCTATATTTATAGCATATCTCATTTGTATCTCATTCAGTTTTGAAGACACTCATCTCTTTCTTTACTTAGTACACCATTTAAATGTATCAAACCCTAATTTATTTGCATTAGAGAATAACCTTCAACTCTCTTTGCAGATTCATTCCAGTGAATTACAAACACAGTTAATCAGTTCTACCAATTCCTTTCCTGTATTTTCACAGCATATGATAATTTACTTCCTTTCCTTGGCAAAACTTTGCCAGGCAGCCAGAAATATTTGATAGGAGACTTTAATGTTCACTTTGGAGGCAGAAGCATGTGTGCTTATGTCAGTCTTATTCTGTGTATTAATGTCAGTATTCTACAGGATCTTGTATTACAGACAAATAGGTTCTCATGGGAGGTGCTGGTAGCCATGGATGATTTTAGTTTACTGATGATATTGTTTGACTGATGAATATCTGTATTTTCAATTGTTCCTTAGCTGATGCTACACTGGACCAGTGCAACTAAAGCAGTTCTCCATAGCTAGACAAAATGCAGATTCAGATCATATTCTGTCAAACCCAGGGCAACTTCAGCCAGCATAATTGAAAGTTTGTGTAAACAAAACAGCAATATGTATTGTTTAAACTCATGCATTAACTATCATTTTCTAGAGGACTTTACAGTGTAATTTTCACATAGTTCAAGAATTTCTGTTAATCTTTTTTTTTTTTTTCTCTTGGTTTTCTATAGTGTCAATGCAAAGATTAAAGCTATTGAAGCTAAACTCAAAATGATGGCAGATAATCCAGATCCAGACCTGCCTGGGAAGTCATCTTATTCTTATTTCAAGGCTACTGAGAAGAAAAAGAGCACACCCTACTCCAGAACATCATGGAAATCTAAAAGATGACATGTTCGCTGTTGTTTCAGGCTAATGTACAGTTCAGACTCTGGGGTTATACTCTCCCGCAGTATATAGTGCAAGCTTTTTCTGTCCATAATCTTGAATTACATGCATTATAAAACACAGTCCCTATTTTTCCAAAGATCTTTTGGCGTATTATTTATTATTTACAACTAACTTGACTTTTAACTTGCTCAGAAAGCAGTTCATTTTTGTTCTTCAATCCACTGTACTACTTCACATGAAGTTTTAAAATGTAATATTCAAATTAAAATCGTTCAACATCCTGGCATTGAAAGAAAAGAAAGCGTACTTTATAAAGTATTGTAGAGTTCATTAATGTTTGTAAATTGTTTTAATCTGAGGCCGTGTATGTTAGCATAGGTTTCTTACTTGGGGAAAAAAATTGATTTTCAAAATGATGAAACGTTATTTATATTTCATATGTGCCCTATTTATATTTGTTTTCCTCTTTGAATTAAATTTACTTTGTAACAGCCATTAAATGTTTACTAATGATGTGCTAATGCACAATTTGTTTTTCAAGTGGTTGACTTATTTCTTTTACACTTTCATGTAGACTCATTAAGTAATTCACAAACGATTTAATGTGCACTAAAAATGCAGATAATAAACTACATTTAATTTGCTTATTTTTAGTTATTCAGAAATACAGTTGCCATTCAAAATGTGTGTTTTACACCATCTTATTTCACACTTATGTAGACACTACACATTTATTAATTACTCTGCATGCTTCTTTGCTTTACTATTGCTTTTATGTTGTCATGATATCCGGTGATATTGTATATGTAAAATCTGGTCATAGTGGTTTGTAAAGGCATCACAATCTATTTTTGGTCACTAATACCTGTTGCACATCTAAACTTTATTTTATTATTGTTTGTCATAAAGTTAAACATTTGTTTTAAAAGTGCTTCAATATATAGAAAATATTTGAAAACTGCTGAGTTGGAAAATAATAACAACGCAAAAATGTAAAAGTTCACCTGCTATAGAAATATGCACATTGGTTGCTATGACAGTAAAGATCTGTGGAACAGATCCATAAATCTTAAATCTAGTTTATGCAGCTAAATCCCACACAATATTTTCACAAAACCATTTCTTGATTACAAATATACAGTGTTACTTTGCAATTAAGCCAATGAGAGATCATTGTGGGCTGAGCTACTGGCATGACTGCCCTACAGCCACTGCTCTCTTTTCTACATAGTTTTTCAAAGCCATAGACTAATGGGCAGTAATTTATTGTTGGACAAGGTCATGTTAACATATTAGCTCACACTGACCTCTCAGCTGCATATATACATTGAAGTTGAGGCCAAGACATTTTATTAAAAGGTGAGGCATGGCGCATAAGATGGCTTGTAAAATCATTGTCTTTTTTTTATATCTTATTCTAATCTATGTTGTAATTTACCATCACATTATTTTTATTAATAACTCGCCTAACTCTGCCACCATGTTGGAGCCCAGCCAAGGGCCACATCAAGCTGAAGCAGCAGGAAGACAGGTAGGTGTTTTCCAACGCGTAGGCCCTCGTGCACGCGCTACAGTAGATTGTGCCCAGGAGTTAGCTATATCACACCCACAAAATAGTTTAACATGTGCAAGCTTTTACTATCTAGTGGGAACTATTTAAAAATAAATCCCATGTCACTTCTGAGGCTCAGCAGAGCTATTTGTCTCCACATCAAAGCTTCTTTAGTTACATAGTTATATAGGCCGCAAAGAGACATGCTTCTATCAAGTTCAGCCTGTGTCACATCTGTTTTTGCTGTTGATCCAAAAGAAGGGAAAAAAACATTTTGGAGCACTTACCATTTTTGCAAAAATATTAGGAAAATATTTCTTCTCGACCCCAGAATGGTAGTCCGATCGTTCCTTGCATCAAGAAGCTGTTGCCATACCTATTAGAAAATTATATTCCTGAATATTATGCTTTTGCAAGTATTAATCCAGTTGCTGTTTATACATCTGTACCACACTCTGATAAAACCACCATATCATGCAGAGAATTCAACATCCTTATTGTTCTTACTGTAAAAAAAAAAAAAACCCTTTCCTTTGTCTCATACTAAAGCTTTGTGACTATTGATTGGAAGGGAAGGATGTTTTTTTTGTTTTGTTTTTTTCCTCTGGTTGCAGGCAAGCATAGGAAGCTATGTTCCGTTCTGCCAGAGCATAACACAACATTATTTAAGGGCACAAGGGAGATCAGAATCAAGTGGTCTTCAGGGTCAATGGCTGCCTTGACTTCAGATTAAAGATACCACTATAATTTGACTCTGCCCATTTAACTCCATGTATTCAAGCAGTAGACCAATTAGAGGTCATGATCTATTCAACATCATAAACCTATAAATACATATATTTGGGATGTAACAACTACTAAAAGCAATCTAACTTTACCCCCTGTTGCAGTTACCCCATGACAGCCCTAGACAACAGGCCTGTCTTTAACCCCTTAAGGACCAAACTTCTGGAATAAAAGGGAATCATGACATGTCAGACATGTCATGTGTCCTTAAGGGGTTAAGCGTGTCTGGAATCTGATCTGACCTAATGACATCGATGGAGAACTTCAGGAATCTTGTTGGAGCAGACTAAGCAAGCTTGAGCTTCTCTGGGTATATATGCAGAGAATGGGGTAGTTTAAAAAAATATCTGAAAATTCAGAGTTTCTTAGCCACTCAAAAGCATTTTCAGTCAATATGAAAGGAGGTAACTGCAGTATTAACTCCTTAAGGACCAAACTTCTGGAATAAAAGGGAATCATGATATGTCACACAAGTCATGTGTCCTTAAGCGGTTAATGACCAACACATCGTGTTACTGGCCCAGTGTTGTACGCTCACACTTGTGGGTGCATATTTTTGGAGTCAACTTTTCAAACTTGTCCCCCAACAAATACACATATAAAGAAAAAAAGTTTTTTTTTTATACATTTAAATATACTCTTTTTAAAGGTACAAGTATTCCTAATTCTATGGTACTGCACTACCTATTTAGGTGTCCCCCACTCCGCCAGATTGAAGTAAAAAGATAATTTACTTACTTTTTCTCTTTCACCGCAGCCTATTGCATAAGGGTGTGCACCCTAAAGCACAAACACACATGCCACGTATATATATATATATATATATATATATATATATATACACACACACTACTGTGGGCGCTGTTTGTGTGAGGGCGCTGTGTGAGTGTAAGGGTGCTGTGTGTGTGCGAGGGCACTGTGTGTGTGTATGTGTAAGGGTACTGTGTGTGTGAGGGTGCTGTTAGTGTGTGCTGTGTGTGAGGGTGATGTGTGTATAAAGGTGCTGTTAGTGTGTGCTGTGTGTAAGGGTGCTGTTTGTGTAAGAGTGATGTATGTGTGAGGGTGCTGTTAGTGTGTGGGGGGGGCGGGGTGCTGTTTGTGTGTATTGTGTGGGGGGGACTGTTTAGTTAATATCCCCGTGCTGCTGCCATCCCTGGTGGTCCTGCCGGGCTTGAGTTCACTTTCGCAAGAGCTGAGCGTTGCCGCGGCAACGCTCCGACCTCGCGAGAGGAACCCAGCGGAGCTGCTGGCTATAGCTCCCCGGGTCCTCTCCTGCCTCCCTCCAGGGGCGTACCTAGAGCACTTGGCACCCGGGGCGGATCCTGTGCTTGGCTCCCCCAAATAAAAAAACCTGTAAAAAATTTTAAATGTTTTCTCTTTTTATTACAATCTGTAAACTTTGCAAAACCGCTGTCAGCCACACACACATTTACAAGCAGACAGTCACACACTCAGTTAAAGACAGACAGTCACACACTCAGTTACAGGCATACAGTCACACACAGTTACAGGCAGACAGTCACACGCACATAGTCACACATCCAGTCACAGACAGTCATGCACACAGTTACAGGCAGACAGTCACATATACATTGACACACATACACGACAGCAGCAGACAGTCACAGACAGTCACACACGGTTACAGGCAACATCAAACAGTCACAGGCAGACAGTCACACAAACATAGTAACATGCAGTCACACACACAGTTAAAGGCAGACAGTTACACACACAGTCAGTTACAGGTAGTCACACACAGTCATAGCCAGACAGTCACGCACACAGTTACAGACAGACAGTCACATATACAGTCACTCACACACACAGGCAGAGAGTTACACACACACATACAGACAGACACACACACACAGTTATAGGCACACAGTCACATGCAGACAGTCACACATACAGTCACAGACAGTCATGCACACAGTTACAGGCAGACGGTCACATATACATTGACACACACACAACAGTAGCAGACAGTCACATGCACACAGTCACAGACAGATATTCACACAGATATTAATTTTTTTTTTAGATTTCTTGCAGACATTCCACAGAATCCCTCCGCTTTAAATATAATTTAAAGGGACATTATAGTCACCAAAACAACTTTAGCTTAATGAAGCAGTTTTTGTATATATATATAAAATGAACCTGCAGCCTCAATGCTCAATTCTCTGCCATTTAGGAGTTAAATCACTTTGTTTATGAACCCTAGTCACACCTCCTTGCATGTGACTTGCACAGCCTTCCTAAACACTTCCTGTAAAGCGTCATCTAAAGTTTATCCTTTCTTTATTGCAAGTTCTGTTCAATTTAGATTTTCTTATCCCCTGCTATGTTACTAGCTTGCTAGACCCTGCAAGAGCCTCCTGTGTGTGATTAAAGTTCAATTTACAGAGCAGGAGATAAAATTGTTTAACCCCTTAAGGACCAATCTTCTGGAATAAAAGGGAATCATGACATGTCACACATGTCATGTGTCCTTAAGGGGTTAAGGTAAAATACATCTGATTGAAAGGGAAACCAGTTTTTTTCATGCAGGCTGTGTCAATCATAGCAAGGGGAGGTGTGGCAAGGGCTGCATAAACAGAAACAAAGTGATTTAACTCCTAAATGGCAGTGAATTTAGCAGTAAAACCTGAGAGACATGATTTATACACTAAAACTGCTTTGTTAAGCTAAAGTTGTTTAGGTGACTATAGTGTTCCTTTAATGTAACTTTTTTTTCTCTTTATTAAATGTGTAGCATTGATATAAAGAGAGAGATTGTGAGATCAGATCTATATTCTTTAGGTGTTTATGCTTATTTTTTTAATTTTACTATTATTGTAATAAAACTAAAGTTAAAGGTTTCACTCAAAACGATACAGAAAAGGACCTGATTTCATCCTGATATGAGTTTTGAGGTTTCTAAAAAATTGTTATATTTAAATCAAGCCCTAAGTCAAAGAACAATATTGTGTTCTTAATTTAAACAGAGTTAGCAACTTTCCAACTTGATCTTATTTATGAAAGAGTTTTCATCTGATTCTAGTTGTCCTGCACAATTATGTTGTCACATTAAATAAAAAACTAACATAAATTGCAAGACTTCATCATATCAAATTACTTTGTGTGAGTCCTTTAAGTTAGGGCAGCGAGATCTGCATAGAATTATCATGTTACCAGAGAGGCCAAAATATAGTATCCCAGATTACCGACTAACATGCAATATTCTCATTTACAAAAGAACTGTCATGTCAACATTTTCTATGACATAATGCATTCTGGAATCAAACAAAAATTCAACAAAATAGATGTTTTTAATTCAATATTGGCTTATATTTATAAGTCAGGATCAAACCCAGTGTTAGCTGTTTATTTCTGTGGCTTGTACTTAGATAGAATCTAATCACTTCATCATTAGCTAAAGTTGTCACCTGAAAACTCATTTATTTGATCAAATCAAATGGTGCCAACCAAAATAAACACTTTTCACTAGCTGAAAATAAAAGTCAGTGCAAAAGACCCATGCGTTATAGTAATACATTGCCTACATTCTCATGTTCTCCAAGGTTGATCTCATACATAGCAGTGGAGGTTATCAGAAAGTGAGAAGATGAAGCACAAGAGGTTATTTGGGGTACATGAGAGCTGTTTAACTTCATAAAGTTGTTTTCATACACATTTGTTTTTATATCAACAGTGTGAGAAAATGAGACTGGACAAGTGACGTACTGTGAAGAACTAAGGCCTGAGTGGTGAGTGGATCTGTACTAAGATTATAGAGAGGACATAGGAGATACGATGTATAGAAACAGAATAAGTATGCAGTGTTAAGACAGAGGGGCGTTAATAAGAATAGGTCTGACAGGTGCACATGTGGGAGAAGAAGAAATGCCAGAGGAAAATAAGAGAGGACAAAAAAATGTGTCTGTGTCTGAAAATACTTTACATGAAATACTCCACATTACATATCAGATATAACTTTAACATAAAACTATAGATCATAAAGAGGTCATTAATTAGTGCATGGATATGGACAGATATAATTATGGAAGGATGATGTTAGTAAAAAGGGGCCTTCAATTATCTTGAATATATATATATATCACTGTTAAGGATAAATGTTGCTTTTATAAATAGGTACAGGGCCGCCATCAGAAATTTTGGGGCCCCTAACACAGCTCACAGCCTGCCTCCAAATCCCGCCCCCCAAGGCCCGCCTCCAAATCCCGCCCACAGGAATACACACACACAGACACAAACACTGATACAAAAGGACACAGATACACACACAAAGATACACACATACTGAAACAGTCTATGTTGATTGTCACGAACGCACCCTACTTCAAGAGTGTGCGTGATGTAGTTGTGGTGGTGAACAGGTTAAAGTTCACTGTTTGTCTACACTAGACCGGAAATAATGATAAAATCCAACTTAACACCACCCACAAAGACAATTTATAAATGGGATGCCTTAGTCCTCCAGGTAAGTTAATAATAAAAACCCACCAAATACAACTTATCACAATATTTAAGCAATTGCAAAACACTAATTAGTCTCTTCAGGTAACGTGATTCTTTACCAGACAAAGGCAGAACTTAATAAAGGAATATTTATTATTAGCAAAAAATAGTCAAGGTGCATGCAAAAATATAGATGATAAGCAAATTATTTGAACCAACAGCAGATGAAAATACAAGGGATACAATAAAAGAAGTCCTAATCACTTCCTCAGGTTTTTTAAGGAGGTCTCTGGCAAGGAAGATGGTGACTCACTCAAAATTAGATTTTTGCCCCTAGCAAGTCCAATACACACTTCAGTATCATTAGATATATACCCTGTGGATGGCCTTGCCTAGAGTTGGAGAAAAGGCGTACCTATAGTAACTGTAAGTGACCACCCCCTTGTGTTCCAGACCAACATCATTCCAAATGGAAACATTTGGTTCTATCTCCTCTTATGCACTTGCCACAGAAATAATTGAATCTATGAAATTGTTGCCATTTCTCCATTCCATAGATAATTCACACTCCTTACTTGTGACCCAATATAGCAGACATCAGAATCCCTTCCCCTATGTGCTAATCATGTTTAGGATTGATTAGAAGATTGTGCTTGCCCCATTCAAAATATAATAAAAATAAGGCTTAATTATTAATCTGTGGGTAAGTATTAATGTTTCTTTTTGATATGATACTGGAACACAAGGGATTTCTTGAAGGCTAACGATCATTAACATATGAAAGAAATTAACTAATCTATTAAGAGGTACAGGCCATATGGCTGAAGTCAGTTAGTTTACAGTGGAACTAGACATCCAGGCATCTCAAGAATTTCGCACCTTGCTGAGCCGTTACTTAATCAAAGGATCAATCCATGTTGTAAACCATCTGCCCTCTTTCACATTCCTATACAATTTACATTACCCCTTCTGTCATCTGACCTCTACCAAATGGCCATTTCATATATGCACTAACAAATTATATTAAATGGTAATATTCTATTGTGCAACAATTAATTATGCACCCTTGGTGTTACACCTTTGTGTGTGTATGTCTGACACACACATACTGAAACAGACATACACAAATATACAGACACACAGATATAAATAGTGACAAACAGACACATACTAACATACATACATACAGACAGAAACACATGCATTAAGACATACACACACACACATACAAACACACACAAACATACCGACATACATACATACTGAAATATATACAGACAGACATGCATTCTGAAATACATACAGACATACATACTGACAGACATACTAACAGACATACATACTGACATACGTACAGACACATACGTACATACATATAGACACATACATACATACTGAAATATATACAGACACATACATATATATATACATGCTGACACATACATACAGACACGCACACAGACAGACATACTGACATACAGACAGACATACTGACATACACACACATGCATCTCATTTTTTCAGCCACCCTCCTTTTTTTTACCTTTTCGTTGCAGAAGGGTGGCTGGGGCTTCATGACCTCCATGCTGTCTCTCCTCCTTCCCGCACGGAGTGAGCTGGGAGGAAGTGACCAGCCGTCACTTCCTCCCAGCAGTACTTGTGTTTTTTTGTTGTTTTTTTAAAGGGGCACACTCGAGCTATTAAACGGCCGCAGCGGTGACCAGAACCATGAAAATATAGTGCCCATCGGGTGACCCTAAATGCCCTAAATGCTTGGGCCACCAGGTCGGCCCTATCAGCGTGAGGGCCCCGGTGCAGTTGCACCGGCGCCAGCTCCGCCGCTACACATGGGCAGGGCCGCCATCAGGGCATGGCAACCATAATGGTTGTCATGAGCCCGGTGGTCCTGGGGGGCCCGGACTGCTCAGGGTGTCCCGGGCCCCACATTAGCTATCAGGGCCGGACTGGGAAAAAAATTCGTCCCGGGATTTTTTTATCACAGCGGCCCACTAAGAAGGGGGCGGGGCAGAGAGAGTGTGTTTTGTCATCATTAATGACAAACACGCCCCCTCTCAAAGTGAGCATGTTGGTTCAATGCTCTTCCAGGGCAGACCATGCGCAGAGCTCTGCTGAAGAGCTCTAGCATGAGAAAAAAGCCCTGTATTTGTTCTGCACAGCGCAAGCAAATTTAATAACATGCTTGCACTGTGTTTCCTTGCAACTTGTCTCTGGTGTCTCTATTAATGGATACCAGGAGACAAAAATGCCAGGAAAGAGTATTGTGCATGTTTTTGGAGCCTGCCATTGTATGTGTGCAGAGTGAGCTGATTGTGGTGTGGTATTGTGTTATAAGGTCGGTTTTAGTCGTGTTGTGTTTGTGGTGTAATGTAATGCATATGTGGCTAGGGGCTGTAGAGAATCTGTGTATAGGGGATGTAGCAAGAGTGTGCATACAGGCTATAGTGTGTGTGTGTGAATATTATATATATATATATATATATATATATATTATAAATATGTTTGGAAGTATTGTGTATGTGTGTGGTGCAGTGTGTCGGGGGGTTCTGTGTGTATGTGACTGGTGCAGTATGTGTATGTGAGGTGTGATGTGTGTGAGGGTGCTGAGTGTGAGGGTGCTGTGTGTGATTGATTTGTGTGAGGGTGCTGTGTGATGTGTGTGTGGGTGCTGTGTATGATGTGTGTGAGAGTGCTGTGTGTGATGTGTGTGAGAGTGCTGTGTGTGATAGTGCTGTGTGTGATAGTGCTGTGTGTGAGAGTGCTGTGTGTGAGAGTGCTGTGTGTGTGAGAGTGCTGTGTGAGTGCTGTGTGTGTGAGTGCTGTGTGTGTGAGTGCTGTGTGTGTGAGTTCTGTGTGTGTGAGTTCTGTGTGTGAGAGAGTGCTGTGTGTGAGAGTGCTGTGTGTGAGAGTGCTGTGTGTGAGAGTGCTGTGTGTGAGAGTGCTGTGTGTGATGTGTATGTTAGAGTGCTGTGTGTGAGAGTGCTGTGGATGATGGGTGTGAGAGTGCTGTGTGTGATGTGTATGTTAGAGTGCTGTGTGTGAGAGTGCTGTGGATGATGGGTGTGAGAGTGCTGTGTGTGATGTGTATGTTAGAGTGCTGTGTGTGAGAGTGCTGTGGATGATGGGTGTGAGAGTGCTGTGTGTGTTTGGGGGGGTAGTTAAAAACAAAAAACAAGTAGGCATTATGTCCCCCCCTCCCTTCTTACCTTTAGCCTGGGAGGGGGGGACCGGCATGGTGGTATCTCGGAGGGGCGGACCGGCACGGTGACACCATCCCTGGTGGTCCAGTGGGTGAGTGAACTCTAGCCTGCGGGCTAGAGTTCACTCTCGCGAGATCCGGTCGTTGCCATGGCAACGCTCCGGATCTCGCGAGAGGAACCCAGCGGAGCTGCAAGATAGAGCTCCGCCGGGTCCTCTCCTGGCTCCCTCCCTCTCTCCCCGCTGGCGGCCGGAATATACTGTATGTGGGCCGGTGAGGGAGATCTTTGATCTCCCTACCGGCCCATCATTGAAAACAGCAGGGCCGGCGCTCGGATAGTGCCGGCCCTGCATAGACCGGCAGGGGAGATCCTGGGACTTCCCCTGCCGGCCTCGGCCCCACGGCCATCGCGGCCCACCGGGCATTTGCCCGGTGTGCCCGATGGCCAGTCCAGGCCTGTTAGCTATGTGCACACATATATAGCGATTAGCGCTATATATGTGTGCACTGCGGGCCCCCCGCTACCTGTATCCTGCATGGGGCCCAGCACACTTGAAATATACTGCCCAGCTACTCTGCTCTCTTGCGAGTCTCGCGAGCGACGCGATCGTCAGAGCGTTGCCATGGAAACGCTCCGCACGGCTCGCAAGACTTCTACAGAGTAGCTGGGCAGTATATTTCAAGTGTGCTGGGCCCCTTGCAGAATACAGGTAGCGTGGGCTGCACGACGCCTCAGGAGGACCTCTGGCTCCAGGGCTCCAGCCAATGTGATCTCCCCCCTCCATGGCCACAGGTGGGATACAGGGAGGGGGGAAAAAATCATTACTATTAATGGATGGAAAAAATCTACACACACTATTCACTAACATTTACACACACTATACACTAACATTTACACACACTATTCACTAACATTTACACACACTATACACTAACATTTACACACACTATCATTTCCCCACACTATACACTAACATTTACACACACTATACACTAACATTTACACACACTATTCACTAACATTTACACACACTATGCACTAACATTTACACACACTATTCACTAACATTTACACACACTATACACTAACATTTACACACACTATTCACACAAATTTACACACACTACATCCTTACACAAATATACACTCTGCAGTCACTACACACACTACATCCTTACACAAACACACACTCTGCAGTCACTACACACACTACATTCACTACACAAACACACAGTCTGCAGTCACTATACACACATTAAATACTTACACAAACACACACTATGTAGTCACTATACACACACTACATCAACTACACAAAGAAACACTCTGCATCCACACACTGTATTCACTAAACACTACATCGCATTTAATACACACAAACACTACATCCACTACACAAACACACATACACACTCTGCATTCACTATAAACACACACTACATCCACTACACAAACACACACTCTGCATCTAATATACAACTCATACATTACACAAATGTACAATCTGCATCCACTATACACACTGCATCCATTAAACACACACCGCATCCACTTAACACACGAACTCTGCATCCACTACACACATTCTACATCCACTATACACACACCAGAATCAGTACAGACACTGCATCCCTGTGGGCGGACTCAGGGGGGGGGGCAGCACTTTGGGCGGACTCGGGTGCAGGCACCGGGGGGCCCAGACCTTGAGCTGTGTCAGGAACCCCAAAATTTCTGATGGCAGCCCTGCACATGGGGCCCGGGCCACAGTGCCTGTGACAACCGTGGCATCCCTGAATAGGTATATATAGAGGCCTGGATCGAGCAATGCAAAGACAAAAGATTATGAGATTATGTTATTTTCCTACAAAATAATTCCAAAAGAGTATCTTGTAATTAAACATGTTTGACACTTATGAGTGAAGAATTGCTGAATGATCCTGTAATGAGTCTGCAGATCTATCCCTTTCTCTGTCTATTTCGTCAAGGAAGTAAATGTTGCAAGAGTAATTTTAATGCACAGTCAAAACTACTACATTCACACAACAAAGAGGATCCTCCAAGGCAGTGCACATGACACATCTGCATCGGCTGAATTTAAAAGAACATGATAGTGTCAGAAACACAACCATGTATACCCCACACTATAGTGATGGTATGGCTGTATCTGCGACCTTCCCCACTCCATTTGCCCTGAAACAGTGAATTAATCACCTTAATTCTCACGCCACATAGGTATAGCTGCAGCTGGCCCCGCCTCCATGGCTGAGATCATCTCTTATCAGTCCTGAATTTTTGTTTAGCTAAATCTGAGTTTAATATTATACCCCTTTTATTGTGTGCACACTGTGTTTCCTAATTTTGAAAATTCAGAAGCCGGATACTGCCTGAAGGGGAGCGGACATCGCTGCTCAAGGCAACTTTGGGGTTAAATCATTTAAGAACGATTTAACCTCTTGAGGTAAGAGTGCTTCTGGGGGCCTCCTGGCACCATAAAAACTTCATTTAGGTGTCTAATCAATCCCAGAAGATCTATGGTATGAAAAAATCTTATCTGCAACTCAAAAAATGTGATATAATTGTTGGAATATACAAGTTGTCTACAAAATGTAGACAAGACCACAAGGAATAGCTGAACATTCTGGAAATATATTAAAAGGCTTCACTAATCATTCAGTATTGAAACATTTTTTAATTCACGATGATGAACCCAGTTTTATCAAATTTGGCGCTATAAAAAGTACTGGATAAGCAAGAAATTAAGTGTTTTTTTATTTTCATGTCTTATTTTTATTAGACCTTTCCATGTTTTTTTTTTGTTATACATAATACATAAAAAAAATATCATAAGGGGGCGTGGCCTGCTACCGGAGCTGGACAGACGCATGTAAAGAAAGCTCCGGCAACAAGGAACCAAAAGAGCCATAAATAATCGGTATACCGAGCGAAGACACGATTTACAGCCTCACCTACTGCTCAGTGGAAAGGTCAGCCATGTCCCAGAGACAAAAATCCAAAACTGGAAAGTCCGACCGGGCGGCATTCTTCCTCACAAAAACCGCGGCCTCCAAACGGAGAGAGGATCAGGAGCCTGCTCAAGATGGCGGCGACCAGGAAACGCGGGAAACTTCCCCCTCACCCTCGCGCACATCAGAGGAACAACCACTGACGATGGGAGGCATCCGCGAAATGATGGCGGAATTTACTGCAAACATACAGAAAAATATGAACAAACAGCTTCAGGAGCTCACACTAGAACTCCGCAAAGAGGTACAGGAAATCGGATCCCGCACAGCACAGATAGAAACTAAAATGGACGAATATGCTGTAGCTCACAACAGCCTGGCAGATAAAATTCAGGAGATGGATAATATCCTGGAAGAGCATAGAATAAAATTGGCAGACATGGAAGACAGAGCAAGGAGGAACAACCTCAGATTCCGTGGTATCCCAGAATCAATACAAAACGCTGAACTACACAACTATCTGGCCGACCTGTTTCAGGCACTCGCCCCAGAAATCCACCCTGACCAATTGATTATAGATAGAGCGCATAGACTGAGAAGACCAAAGCATCTGCCACCGACAGCGGAGAGAGATGTCATAGCTAGGATCCATTTCTTCCATGCTAAAGAAAAGATCATGAGAGCTAGCAGAAACGCTGGCATGCCAGAAGACTACAAGTCTGTTAAAATTTTCGCAGACCTCTCAGCCGACACCTTACAGTTTCGGAAGTCGCTGGCGCCTATCACCACGATCCTGAGGGAACAAAATGTGAAGTATCGTTGGGGCTACCCAGCTAAACGCCTAATATCCCACCAAGAGGCGATCCACCTGATTACAGATGCGGCCCAAGGAATCCACAAGCTACGCGACTGGGGGCTCCCACTTCCATCCACTGGCCCTACTAAATCGGCGAAAGTCCCACGACTGTCGCCGGAGTGGACGACTCAATGAAGCATTCAAGATACGCGTAACTATAACATACACACATTTCAAACTCCACCATCACATGTCGAGCTGAACAACTAGACATTGTCAAAGACATTTCGCCTTATGGCGGCATACGAACTCTGTTTTATTACTGGTTTTAACACTAATAGAACTATGAATGGGAAACATACACTGGTGGTTAGACTATGACTCTGCCCCCTACGCATGGTTATCCAAAAAGAGAACAGATTGAGCAGCAGTGACTGGTACAGATAGATATGTAGACTAAAATAGCTCACATGGTGTTTATAGAAAGTGGACCATAAATGTATTAGCTCTGTTTGATAATTGTTTTAGATGTTTGAGAATTGGTTGATGTTGATGTTACAAGTGCTCTGAGGTTCCTAGGTGAATGTCCGACATGTTAGACGGGTTCACCAACATCCCCCCCACCAACCGCACCTACTGGTTAGGCGGCGGAACGCGACTCTACACTTGGGAGTCATACTGGGCATACCACCCACGAATTGTCCCAAACCCTCCTTACCCCACCCGCCCCACCCACAGTTATGCAGATCACATACTCCATCCCCAGAGAATTTATTTCCACAAACAATACCAGCGCTTGACAACAATCACCATGCGCAAGCCATCACCCCACCTAGATAAAGCACACCCTAGCACCTGGTACTATATACTACTGTTAAACCATTATGAAACTATTGACCTATAATGTAAAGGGGTTGAATACCCCAGGTAAACGACGTATTTTGTTACAAGAACTTAGGACGAAGGGGATAGATGTGGCCTGTATTCAGGAGACTCATTTCAAAAACACCAAAACCCCCGAAATATATACCAAATTCTTCCCGATTCAGTACCATGCGGTCTCAGTGAATAAGTCCAAAGGGACGTCTATTCTAATTCACAAAGATGTGGCGTTTGTAGAACAGGGGAAGTTGGTTGATCCACAGGGCAGATTTATTATCCTGATGGGCCTTTTCAATAACACCCCGTACACACTTGTCTCAGCATACTTTCCTAACACGGGAGCTGAGGTGTTCCTTCGACGCCTCTTGCAGCAAATTGAGAAAATAAAAATAGGAGGGTTGGTCCTCTGCGGAGATTTCAACTTTATTACCTCTCCTGAGGAAGACACGTCAGCGATACACCAAAGCATGAGACGGGGACACTTGATAGCCATGGGTAAATCGTTAACTGCACAACTTACATTGCACAACTTATATGACAGCTGGAGGGTCCTCCACCCTGGGGAAAGGGACTATACCTTTCACTCAAAGGTACACAATACCTACACTCGCATAGATACATTTTATGCAGACCAATCGACATTGGCACAGGTTTCGAATTGTCACATTGGTGAGATAACGTGGTCGGACCACAGCCCGGTATACCTAGATCTCTCTGACTCTTTCCAGTTTAAAGGGAGAGGGACTTGGCGGTTAAATGAAACGTTGTTACAAGACCACACATTCCTGTCCCAGGTAAAAAAGGAACTAGAGAACTACTTCCAAACGAACTCCAGGGGAGAGGTGTCAGATCCAACTGTGTGGCTAGCACACAAGGCCGTTGTGAGAGGACTCTTTATCGGACGCTCATCACATCTAAAAAAAAGTAGACAGGAAACACAAATAGAATGCCAGAAACTATTAGCTATAGCGACTGCCCAAAATAAAACAAACCCTTCTCGTGCACTGGCTAACCCGGTACAGACCCTGACGGACTGACTGACAGAGCTAAACGCTACGAAAACTGCCTACTTTCTGCAAAAAATGCAAGCAACCTCCTATCACCATAGTGGTAAAGCCCCTAAATATCTTGCAAATAGGTTGAAGGCAAGACTAGCAGCGTCTAAAATATCTTATTTGCACACCACTGAGGGCAAAAAGGTACAAAATCCTCTAGACATTTTGCAAGCATTTGCGAATTACTATTCGAACTTATATAACCTAAAAGATCAATCTAACGTCCCCCCGCTGAACGAATCTTTGATTCGCTCGTACTTACAGAAGCTCCCCCTCCCGCAAATTGACGACACTCACCTCACAGCCCTACTCGAACCCATTACGTTAGATGAAGTCCTGGACACCATTAAGCATCTGCCCGCGGGGAAGTCTCCGGGGGCAGATGGGTTATCCAACGCATACTACAAAGTATTCGCGGAATTACTTGGCCCGTGGCTGGTACGGACATTTCGAGCAGCGGCGGACACGGGGCAACTCCCTCCCGAGATGCTGCTGGCTACGATTGTAACCTTGCCTAAACCGGGGAAACCCCCAGATCAATGCAAAAACTTCAGGCCTATTTCCCTATTGAACACTGATGCTAAGATCTATGCTAAAATCCTGGCCACCAGATTGAGTAGAATCCTCCCAACTCTTATACATGACGATCAAACGGGGTTTGTATTGGGGAGGCAGGGAACAGACAACTCCAGGAAATTGTCCCTCGTGCTGGAGAAGATGAGGGGGTCGGGCCCAGGGGGTCTGCTGCTGGCTCTGGATGCGGAGAAAGCCTTTGACCACCTGGGCTGGCCCTTCCTCAGACAGGTGTTGGAAAGGTTCGAATTCCCACAGCAATTTATTACCCAGATGTTTTCCCTGTACTCAAGTCCCACGGCCCAGGTGCTACAAGCTGGGTTCTTGTCCCAACCTTTCACAATCTCGAATGGCACGAGACAGGGGTGCCCCCTGTCCCCCCTGCTTTATGTGCTGGCCTTGGAGCCGCTACTTACAGCTATTCGAACACATAGGGGGATAGAGGGAGTAGACTGGCACGGGAGACACATAAAGATTAGTGCATTCGCGGATGACATCCTGCTATACATAACCAATCCTGACAAATCCCTACCCAACATTATGAAGCTTATCACCGAATACGGGACGTTGTCCTACTACTCCCTTAACACCACCAAAACACAGGCAATGAGCCTCCGCCTAGATCCACAAACACTAGCAGGACTCCAGAAGAAATACCCATTTGAATGGAGAACTGGGAACATAAAATATCTAGGCCTGACATTCACCAAAAACCCGAACGAAATGTTCCCCTCTAATTATAATAGAGTTTGGAAGGAGTGTGCCGAGAACCTCAAGGGCTGGGGTCGCCTCTTCTTATCATGGTCAGAAAGCATAATTGCACTAAAAATGACCATACTGCCAAAACTTCAGTACCTATTCAGGAACCTCCCTTGGCGAGCGCCAAACTCCTACTTCAAAAACATACAAAAAATGATGTTGCATTTCACTTGGGGTATGGGTAAAGCGAGAATTTCGCAAAAAGTGTTGATGGCCCCTGTGAGGAAGGGGGGGATGGCGTTTCCCCATGTTAAATCATATTACCAGGCAGCGATATTGACTTCCTTGCTCACACATCTAACTAGTAAGAATCAACCCCAGTGGGTACAAATGGAAAACCAAGCTATAGCTCCGTTCCAGGTCGCTAACCTAATGTGGCTGCATAAATCCATTAGACCAGTCATCCCGAATCTGCCTACACAACTTGGCTTAGCACTACACACCTGGGAAACACATAGGAATTGCTTCGCATCGAATCGCCCTCTATCTATGGCAACTCCCATAGAAGCTATCACCTATTGTATCCCCACGTTCCATGCAATGCCATGGCAAGTAAGGGGAGCTACGCACCTCTCACATCTATATGCAGCAGGCAAGCTAATGCCCTTCTCGAAATTATGCACGCTTTACAATATACCACAAACATCCCAATACTCCTACATACAGCTCCAATCCTTCTTACATGGACGTAAGAAAGAACAAACACACAATCACAGACTAGCAGAGAAACTCTCGATATGGGAAAAAATAGGGATTTCTGGAACACCCCCGCTTACATTCAAACCACTATCTGAAAGCTACAAACTCATCCAACCATACCAGCCGTATCACGAATCCACACAAGCACAACACTGGATTTCTGACCTAAACACTAGCATACCAGAGGATACATGGAGGCACATAGCATCCTCGGTGCGGAAAGCAGTTAAATCTGCCCCACTTATCGAACAATATTACAAAACTGTATATAGGTGGTACATGGTACCAACCCGCCTGCACAAACTGTACCCCCTCCCACCTCCAACTTGCTGGAGATGTGCACGAGACCTTGGCTCAGTGCTGCATATCTGGTGGAGATGCCCTAAACTGGAGAGGTATTGGAAAGATGTACGACAAATCATAGCCGGCACCACTGACGTTGTCCTCGACCCCTTAGTATTTCTCCTACTAGACACTCCGCCTGACTTACCTGCCGCACCAAAAAAGCTAATATACCACATTCTACTAACAGCTCAAAGAGTAATAGCAAGGTCCTGGAAGTCCACCACTGTCCCAAACACCCAACAGCTCTTACAAGATATAGATAAACAAAGAATCTATGAAACACAATACAAGGCAATACACCCACGTACACGATGTTATGGGGAAGCATGGGAGTTGTGGAGCTCATGGAGACGAAAAAACGCGGACTCTCCGGTGCCACAAGCTCCGGGGACAGCACAATAATACCTTCCCCATATCACACACAGAAAAAGAGAACGATACATATTCATATATATCTCTACATAAAGAGTGGGTAACAGACATGGTTTGGGTAGATGGCAGAGGTGGGATAAAGAAACAGAGGGGAAGATAGGAAGATAGGAAGGGTCGAGCTTGACCACAGGAGAAGCACCAAGAGTTAATGGACAATGCGAGGGTTAACAACAGCAGGGTTACGTACAAGCTGTATTTCATCCATTAGCCTGTTATAAAGTACTTGAAATATAGGGTTAGTAATGACTTCTAACTAACAATATAACTCTGATGGAAATGGATTGTACAGCCGAAATGGAAATGAAATGTAAATCTGTATTGTGACTGCTCCCCCCCCCCTCCTTCCTTTTTTCTTCTGTACCTACCCTTCTCCCCCCCTCCCCCCATCTTATGATGTCTTGAAAAAACAATAAACTTCAAATTCAAAAAAAAATAAAAAATATCATAAACAGAAAAATACAGTAGTAATTTAAGCTGATTCATATAACATAATTTATACTACATAAATTAAAATAATACATAACAAAGTCCAAATACAGAATGCTTATCCCAATGGGGGTGTACAAATAACAAATGAAGACATAATTTAAATTAATTTAGCTTGTCTGACAGGTCGTATGGTATATATCACTTAGTCTCAACACCTATTTAGGTCTCTTCCATTACACTATTTTATAATCCCATTTGCTTATAGTGAGCAATAGTAATACTTCCAATATTATAAAGATCTTATCCTTAGATCTAGTTAAATATTATAGCTCATTTTAGTAGCTTTCTCCTACTTACTGAAATATATCTGAAAAGGACTAATTTAAAAAAAAAGCGTGATAATCTACATAGTTTTTTGTTTTTTTTGACAATCTTTATTTTGTTGTTTTGTCGTTTGAACAAGGTTATGCATGTAACAGTCAGATACAAATTACTATTTCAAATTTAACATGTATATCTGCTTAGAGAACAGTAATAAGCAACATAACCCATCTGACCATTATTTCTTCCGGGAGAAAAAGCCAATTAGCCCATTTTTTTGTGTGAACAAATTCTTTCCCCTTCACATGATATGGCATTTGTTCCAAATGATATATATCATCCACTCTTTCTATAACGTCTTTTAAAGTAGGCCAAAGTGGAGATTTCCACCGTACTGCTATACTAGTTTTTGTTGCAAGAAGTAGGTGTATTATCATTTCTCTTTGCGGTATACTTGCAAGAGTAGGGATCATATGAAGTAAATAAAACTCAGGCCGGAATAATACATTTAAAGCAGTTATTTGTTGAATAATAAGTTTTAAAGACTTCCAGAGGTCCAACCAAACTGGACACTTCCAAACAATATGTTCAAATGAACCAATTTCAAGCAAGCATCTCCAGCATTTAGGAGAAATATCAGCATACATACAAGACAGTCTCAGCGGAACCAAATACCACCTCATCATAACTTTACAAAAAGCCTTCCAATGTGTTAAACAATGTGAAGCAGCTTTGGTAATCTTCATTGTCCGAAACCATAAATCTAAAGGAAACGTTACACCTAATTCTTCCTCCCATTTGAGCATATATAAAGGTTTAATATCTGTGTCTATATTAATCAGCTCTGTATAGCACAAAGATAATGGTTTCCAGATTGGCAGGCGGCCTAAACATTTATGTCCAAATATTGCTAAATCTGTAGAATTATAGCTATATAATTGTCTAGTAGTAATAATATGTTTTAATCTCAAATATGTAAAAATGTCCTTAGGTGAAATGAAAAACTCTTTTTGAAAATCAAAAAATTACTTAATACCCTTTATATTACAAAGCTTATCGACTGTGTTGATCCCCGAAATTCACCCAAAGTGTAATAGAGAGATCAATTGTTATTCTGGTCTTTGTAATTGTCTGTAAAGGGGCAACTGAAAGTGATTTATTTGTACCCATTAGTTTTGGGGCCCAAGTACTCCATATTTTTATTGTATGTTTTCAACATGACAGTTTAACTTTCTGTACAATCTTTAAGGGTTCTGCTCTCCACAATATTGAAATCATATTATTTGGTATCAAACAATCATTCTCTAATGATAACTACAAAGGAGTCTGAAGCTTTGTCAAAAGTTACACTCCTTGTGCAAGAGCAGATGCAACATAATATGAATGGACACATGGTATACCCAGGCCTACCTTCTAAATTGACCGTCTAGCTACCCCATGTGATATTCGTGGGGGGCGCTTTTTCCATACATAAGCATTAATTAAAATCTGAAATATCTTTAAAATAGCACAAGGTATCTTAATTGGAATAGTTCGAAATATATACAGTATATGTGGCAGGATCATCATCTTAGCTGCATTTACTCGGCCCAACCATGACACCTCTAACTTGTCCCATTTTTTCAATTGTTGTTCTAATTTTACCAATAAGGGTAAAGGATTTTCTGCTATTAAAATGTTAGATGCCTTTGTTATTTTAATACCCAAATAATTAATAGACTTTTTCCGCCAGTCAAAGGAGTACTAATCCTTTAATTCCTTTATCATTTAAATCAACATTCTAATGGGAAGTACTTGAGTCTTCTTGATATTATTTTTATAATATGACACACGGCTGTCTCTCTCCAACAGCTGCATTAGACTTTGTAAGGACGTTTCTGGATTTGAGAGAAACAGCAGAACGTCATCGGCAAAGAATGCAGCTTTCTGTACCCCTATGGGAGTATCAATACCTGAGATTGTTAATGAATATGATATGACGGATGAAGGGTTCTAAACATAAAATAAATATTAAAGGAGACAGTGGGCAACCTTGGCGCGTGCCATTTGTTATTTTAAACTATTTAGATAAAAAGCCTGTGTTAAATACTTTTGTTGAAGGAAAAGAATAGAGAGCTAAGATATTATTTACAAAATCATTTGGGAATCCTATTTGTCTAAGTGTAAGTATCATATATTCCCAGTTTAAACGATCAAATTATTTTTCAGCGTCAAGGGCAACCAATAAACCAGAGTGGTTCATATTTTGTGCCCATTCAATAAGGTTTATAAAATGTCTTGTATTGTCCCCAATCTGTATATCTGGTACAAAACCCACTTGTTCTGGAGAAATTAAACTTTTAAGCATTGGCTTTATTCTAAGCCTAATTTAGCATACAATTTTAAATCTGTATTTAACAATGAAATTGGCCTCAAATTGGCACCCATTTTCCCACTTTCAGTATTGTCACTTTGCGTGTCTCCAGCATTTCAGGCAGGATTTTACCTGATTCTTTAATTTCATTAAAAAGAACAGTTAAGTGAGGTGTTAATAGGGTTTCTAATTTAATAAAATAATAATTAGAAAATCCATCTGGACCAGGGGCTTTATGTTTTGAGAGGGTGTGGATGGCTATTCGAATCTCATCTTCCTTAAAGCGAGCCCTTAGAACTTGTATTTGGGACTGTGTCAATTTTGGTAAAGAAACTTCTGCTAAAAAATCTCTGATATAATTTAATCTTGGATGATAAATATTAGTATTCCTTTTTAGATTGTACAGATCCTCATAATAAGCAGTCAGTTTGTCGAGTATATCATTAGGTGTGTATAGTCTTATTTTATCTGTTGAAACAATATAGGGGATCTTGGTGGATAAAAATTTATTTTTTAATTTCGCAGCCAACAGTTTCCCCATTTTGTTCCCTTATATATCATTTGTTTGTCTAAGGTTTCTCATGTATTTTTCTGTGTTTTTAAGGTCTAACAAATGGATTTCTTTTTTGATATTTTGAATTTGCTTAGTTAAGCTTCTAGCAGGATTTTGACTATTCATGGCTACCAATTCTGTCAACTCCCTGTGAAGTCATAACCGATTTGCACAGGTCTTTTTCTTTTGTGTAGCTCCTAATCTAATAAAAGTCCCCCTCATCACAGCTTTATGTGCAAGCCAATTTATCATAATAGATGTAGCATTATTTATAATACTTATAAAAAATTGTGTTGCTTCCCTTGTCATTTGTTCCATCAATTCAGGATTACCCAAAACTGATTCATTAAGCCTCCACTTTCCTCGCCCACGTACGGGATAGGATATATAACATACTACTATTAATGTGGCATGATCTGACCAGGGGCATGAACTGATCTGTACCTCTTTAATATTTGGAAGAGTATACATGTCTACTAGGCACATATCAATGCGGGAATAAGTTAAGTGAACTAATGAAAAAAAAAAAAGAGTATTCCCTTGTATCATATAAATCCTAAGCATAAATTAAAGCCGTCAGCTTATTACAGTTACTCAATAATCGTGACATCCGCTGGAGGGGGAATATTATTCTCTCTAGAGATATCCAAATCAGGATTTAAGGTACAGTTAAAATCACCGCATATTATTGAATGCCCTTTTTTCATTATTGAGATCCTCTTAAAAGATCTCTGCAAAAAGACTATTTGTGCCTTATTTGGCAAATATAAAGAAACTATTGTTATTGATATCCCATTGAGTGATCCTGCAGTATCAAAAGTATACTTAGTGTATCAACATATTGCTTGTCCATTTGAAATATCCAGTCCGCATGAAATAATATAGACACTCCTTTAGTTTTTTTGGGGGGAGAATGCGTGGTATGCCTGAGGGTACATCTTAGCATAAAATGTAGGTGAATTCTGTACACAAAAATGTGTTTCCTGAAGGCATATCACGACAGCTCCTGATCTATGCATTTCCTGAATAGCTAATATTTTCTTATGTGAGTTATTAAGACCATTCACATTAACCCCTTAAAGACACATGACGGAAATATTCCGTCATGATTCCATGTTATTCCAGAAATTGTGTCCTTACGGGGTTAAGAGAGAAAAACCTGAAACACATCATAAATAAAAAAAAATAGAGTACCCATGCCAAATATCACCTCATGTTCCCCTATTACACAAACATCACGACCTTCCTATATATGCTTCAAATGCAAAATTATACATCCATTTATGCAAATAAACTTTTTTGAACTTTGTCCCAAAATCCCAGAGAGGTGTTTGAGTTAATATACCATTGTATGCATAGAAATACTGACTAAGGGGGGCGTGGCCTGCAGTCCGACCGGCATGGACGTGTGAGTCCCGAGCTCCTCGCCACCTAGCTACCATAAGCCACACTTAGCCCGACAGCATACCTCAATGGGCCGCACAAAGAAGCCGGAGAGCCAGCAGACCCCCAGGGCAGCACCGCCGACGCCGTCTGTGGGACCGATGGACGGGTTCCTCCAAACCCCGCAGGGACCGAGCCGCGAGGCACATGGCTCCAAGATGGCGCCCGTTTCCCCAGCTTCACCCAGCTCGGAATCTGAGCAGCTCACACTGGCTGATATCGGAGCTGAACTCAAGAGACTGGCAGCTAACATGGTGACAAAGGCTGACATGCAGTCCCAGACAGCCACCCTCACAGCTTCCCTCACATCCGCGGTCACAGCACTGCGCACAGACCTGGAGGAGCAAGGAGGCCGCATCCAGGCCTTAGAGGCACAGGCCCAAGCAGCACAGCACCAATCTTCAGCAGCAGGCACAGCCCTGACAAGACAGGGTAACATGCTACTAACACTGCGCAGACAAGTGGAAGACTTGGATAACCGGAGCCGCCGCTCAAATATCCGGGTAAGAGGGGTACCGGAGAGTGAGGGGGTGGAGAACGTGGAGGAGCTGCTTACTGCACTCTTCCTCCAAATCCTGGGGACATCAGCGCCACCAGACATACGTTTTGAGCGGGCACACAGGGCCCTAAGACCTAGAATAAGAGATGGGGACCCCAGAGACATTATCTGCTGTTTGCACTAATTTCCCCTTAAAGAACGCATCATGCAGCGGGCCAAGACCAGAGCCTCTTGGCGTTATCAGGAGGCAGAAGTCTCCCTATACCATGACCTCTCCCCTGCCACATTAGAAGCGAGACGCGCTCTCAGACCAGTCACCACAGCGCTGAGGAAACGCAATATCCCATACAAATGGGGCTTCCCGTTTAGCATCCAAGTGAGACACCAAAATGAATGGGTCACCGCACGCTGGCCAGACGAAATACCGCGCTTTCTCCAAAGGCTAGACCTCCCGCCCATAGCGGTACCAGACTGGATACTGGAGCCGCTGGACCGGGAACCCAGGCCCCAAAGACAACCACGATATGCACGGAGGGGCCCTAGAGAGAACCGGATGCACGAGGCGCCCCCACACCCAGCTAACCCGGAGGAATAGTCGTCCCCCGATGACATCGACCCGACACTATGACACAGCTCGACTGTCGGTGGTCTGAAACACGAATAGTTGCCCACGGCGTTTTCCCACTTTTTACCGCTTCCAGGTCCAAGGCGTCCAGCACACCGGAGTTTTTGGGGTGACCACGCACCTTGTGCCCTTCATGCTCTGGGGTGGGGATTGGGAGGGATGTAATACCTTGTTGACTACGGGGAACAGATCCGATGGCCCCTGATTTGCATAGCCTACCTGTCCACATCCAATCCCGCACTGTATCACCTGCTCACGGCTTACGGCCCAAGGGGGGGGCACCGACTCAGGACTACTATTGGGAGGGGGGAAAGCTTGTGATAGCTACATGGGAAGCCCACTAGGGCTGATTATCCTTGGGCCGGTCCGTCTGATTTACCCTACAGCCATTCCTCCCCTGGGACAGCGCAGGAAACCGGTCCGGTGCTACACAGCCTTGCTGACGGAGACCCCACGAGTAGGAGGACTCCTGCCACCAGGTTTGGGGGGGGAAGGTGAACATTATATGAACAATACGTTTTGTGACTAGGGGGGTACAGATGGGAGGGCGGAACGCTCAAGATAGAATAAATGTACATGGGGGTTGCCATGAGTCCAGAGGGCTACAAGAAACCAAGTTCTTAGATTGACAACTCTTAAAAGGGACGTTGGGAGAGGATAGGGCCTGGGACCCCTCCACTAAACGCTTGATATAGTAGGACCATAGACATAAGGGGGGTAGCCGGGGGTTAACGTCAGCGATCCTGCCCCAAACCCAACGAGCCCAGAGGGGGTTCTACGCATACTTAAAAAAAAAAAAAAAAAAAGATAATAAATAAATAAAAAAAATATATATATAATTAATTTAATTAAAAAAAAAAAAAAAAAAAAAGCTAAAGTTAAAAAAGTTACACAGTGATGGGATAAGGGGGAGGCACATGCGTAGAATAGGAGACATGGGGAATGTAGGAGAGGATCCATGCTCCTCTCATTTTGTGTATGTTATGTTGTGCTGTCCATGTGGGGAGGAAATGTTATACGGTATATGATATGCTTTTTGTACAGGTTGCCAAGACACCAGACACGTCAGCTCCTCTATTGCGATGAATGGTAATGCACCCACCTCCCCCCCTGACTCTGCCCAATACCCTCTGGACGACATGACATCCGCGGCACACCGGGATCTCGCCCTGCCCTTGCTCCTGAACCTAGACCTAAACTCCACCCGAAACAGCTGTTCGCCTTGGCCGCTAACCCCTGACCGAACATGCATATGACGCCCCTGACCACTAGTTTGATTAGACGCACTAAGCTACCCAACCCTCCCGACAATCACCACTCAACCCCCAGAGGGTGTAAACGAGCCCCAACTTTATTCCGCGGCCCCCCGCCCCATGTTAACCCGGGAGGGGAGACATACTGGGGGACTTCACGGACTGACATACCACTCTCCGCCCCCACACGTTACCCCCCAGACTTACAACGAATAATGGCGATAATGATAATCTCTGACGACCCTAGATAGGGCCCACTGACTACACTTACATGGGCATTAAACATCCACACATTCACATGGTGGTGGCACACCTGTTAGGTAATCTCGGACTCCTGACTTTAAAACGATATCTAGACAACACACCCTGATTGGGTATTTACAAATAAGGACACAACCACTAACCCCCGACAAGTTCGCGTGAACTAACTCAATCCACGGGGAGTTGGTAGTTGGCGGCCGTTGGACATCCCCCGACAGGCCCGACTGCCAACTGCTGCCGTGGTCACGCGAACCAACCCTCCTAGGAGGGAATTTCGACACCTATCTTTTGGTGCCGTAACCGTCTCTTCATAGGGACGAATAACTCATCTCCACTTTCTTACCCCCCGCCCCCCCCCCCCTCGCCTGCACGTTCGTGCAGTCAGGAATCTCTTCACACTCCGACTTTATCACATCTCTATTCCCTACTCTATCCTTCCTGTGATTCTTATCCAGCCAACCCGCACCTACCTCCCCCCCCCACCATTGCCACAGTGCCCACGGAACTCGCACGGGGTACTACTCGGCAGCAGGCTTTGCCTGGAAAGGCGCACAAGCAATAGAAGACCACAACTCGCTACTCGCGCACGACACGCATGGCTTACATTCCTGATCCTCTACGAGTTACGACCATGAACTGCAGAGGCCTAAATATACCAGAGCGCAGATCGCAATTACTTCGAGAACTAGCCTCTAGACATATTTCGGTCGCTTTCCTACAGGAAACGCACTTCAGAGAAGGACATGCTCCACAGCTGAAAAGCAAACACTATCCCAACACGGCCCATAGCTATCACCCGACTGCTCGTAGGGCAGGCGTGGTGGTCCTCATCCACGCTAAACTGCAGTTCAGGGAAACGGAACGAATGGCCGATCCTAACGGCAGGTACTTATTCCTTAAGGGCGATATCCAGGATCGTAGATACACATTTGCGACACTCTATGTACCGAATACCAACCAGTCGCACTTCATACGTAGAACCATCTCCAAACTCTCCTCGTTCACGGAGGGCATATTGATAGCTGGCGGAGACTTCAATGTACCACTCATCCCCCTACTGGACTCATCCACGGGTCACAGCTGCATCTCCCAAGGAGCCCTCCGTAGTATACAGACATCACTTAAGAACCTCAGACTGGTGGACTGCTGGCGCGCAATGCACCCAGCAGACAGGGAATATACCCACTACTCCGTGATACATAAGCGCTACGCGAGGATTGACTATATCTTTCTCCAGCAGGAACACCTCGACGCCATCCAAAAAGTAGACATTGATTCAGCAAGCTGGTCGGATCATGGACCTGTGACCCTCCAATTGGACTCCCCCAGAGTGCGCCCGTCCACATGGGCGTGGAGGCTGCAGGACTCTCTGCTTTTAGACCCTGCGGTGAAGGAACAGATCGCTGAGGAACTTACATCCTATTTTACATTAAACGCCACAGACGAACTGCCCGCGACGACTATATGGGAAGCTCACAAAAGTGTACTCAGAGGCACGTTGATGCACTTGGCCTCCAAAAAGAAAAGGGAATCTCGAGCACATGTGACGGAATTACTTACACGCATAAATGCCCTCGAACTACAACACAAACGCTCCCACCTTGAAGAGACATATAAGGAACTCCTGGAAGCCCGAAGATCACTGCATACCCACATAACTAATCGTTATTACGGTTCCTTACAACGCTCGAAGGCCTTCTTTTACCAACACGCCAACAAGGGGGGGAGGCTGCTGGCCAAAATGCTAAAGGGACCCCAGTGCGTGACCCAGGTCCATAAACTACGACTACCAGACGGCACAACCACGCAATTCCCGGATAAAATAGCCTCCGAATTTCGCTCATTCTACGCCTCGCTGTACAACACCCCTGGACCGACACTCCCGGATGCAATAGCACACAGGTTAGACAAAATAAAGGACTACATCGCGTCGCACGTGGGGACACGGCTGCAGCAAGGGGAGGCAGAGATGTTAGACGCACCGATCACAGAAGCAGAAGTGGCGGGAGCGATTAAGGCTGCCAAGACGGGCCGTGCACCAGGCCCAGATGGCTTCACTTTAGACTACTATAAGAAATTCCGATCCATATTGCTCCCGAACCTCACCAACGCGTTCAACGCCCTGATAAACGGTGCCCAGTTTGATCACGAGTCCCTGGCAGCGACTATAACAGTCCTCCCGAAACCGGGGAAGGACCCCGAACAATGCAGCAGCTACAGACCAATCTCACTGTTGAATGTAGATGTGAAGCTTTTTACCAAAATCCTGTCCACCAGGATTGGGGGTATACTCCCAACACTGGTCCACGCAGACCAGACGGGGTTCATCCCAGGAAGGGAAGCAAGGGACAGCACCCTTAGAGTACAGTCCATCCACCACCTGGCGACGAGGTCGAACGACAAACTCTTACTATTGTCCACGGATGCGGAGAAGGCGTTCGACCGGGTCGACTGGACGTTCCTTATGACCACACTTCGAGAAATGGGCTTTGGAGAAAACATGCTGAAATGGATCGATGCGCTATACCGCTGCCCCAACGCGAAGGTGAAAGTGAACGGGGCACTCACCGAATCCTTCCAGATTCATAACGGGACGAGACAGGGATGTCCACTCTCTCCCATGCTCTTCGCCCTTGCTCTTGAACCGTTCCTAGAGGCAGTGCGCAACTCAGACGACGTCCCGGGCTTCAAAAACGGCGTTACAGCACACAAGGTAGCTGCATACGCAGATGACCTCCTATTTTTTATCACAGAACCAGAAGCGACGATGCCCCGCCTAGTTGCCATGCTCACAGCCTACGGGGAGGTCTCAGGATTCAAACTGAACATGAAAAAATGCGAAGTACTCAACATTAACACACCGCCTACCCAGGTAAGCGTGCTGAAACAACAGTTCCCATTCCGATGGTGCACAAACCGCATGCGATACCTAGGCATAACACTGACCAGAGACTTAGGCGACATGTACCGGACGAACTATGTACCGCTGATGCAACGAATACAAAAGGATCTGAAGGCATGGGCATACCCCCACATATCATGGTTCGGGCGGATTGCAATACTAAAGATGAATATTTTACCGAGGCTACTATACCTATACCAGACAATCCCGCAAGCCCTACCGACAGCGTATTTTACATCACTCCGATCTGCGATGGGGAAGTTCGTTTGGAACGGGAAACAGGCACGGCTCCGACATGAGACCTTATGCTTGCCCCGAACGCGGGGGGGGCTGGCGCTCCCTGACCTCCGCAAATACCATCACGCGACAGTCCTCCAACGTGTACTGGAGTGGCATTCCCAACCGGCACACAAACAATGGGTCGACCTAGACAAGGCCCACATAGGCCCCTCCTTCCTGACATCCATCTGGAACTCAAGGAGGCTGCCAAGAGCGACTCTGGAACCGACCTCCACTGTAGCACAGACACTGAAAACGTGGGATACCATCAGGAGAGCACCGCATGTGTCTCCAACGCCGAGCCCGATGACTCAGATCCAACATAATCCTCTGATAGGAGGGGGTCTGCCGACGACTGCTCTGTCCTTCCTGGGAGAGGGAGAATCATTCCCCATACACAGAGTACTGAACAACGCAGGCATAATCCCCCTGAGGGAACTATTAGAGGGCAACCAGCCCACCAGCCTCCAAACCTTCCGTTACATGCAGCTCAGATCGTACTATCAGACGCTCCCGGGCAAGGAAACGCTACATCGGGACTTAACATGGTTCGAAACACTCTGCGACACCAAATCCACCCTAGATAAGTCGATTTCACTGTTGTACCAACACATGCTAGTGGGACACCTCACCAACAATGACCAGTTCCGCAGACGCTGGGAACGCATGCTTGATACATCCTTCACCACGGCACAATGGGATAAGATCCTCATACTGCACCACAAATGTTCGTCAAGTTCCCAATATCAAGAAACCAACTATAAACTTCTCTCATTTTGGTACAGAACGCCTGATAGCCTACACAGGATATTCCCAACTATACCGGACACATGCTGGAGATGCGAGGATGACCGAGGCTCGCCGCTACACATATGGTGGGACTGCCCACTCATTAAACCATTTTGGGAAGAAGTACAACGGAAAATAAGGGAAATCTTGGGAACGGATGAAATCCTAACCGCGGAGGCGGCCCTCCTACATTCCACACCAGACCCCATAGGGGCATACAGGAGAAGCATTCGTAGACACCTACTAAACGCGGCCAAAGCGCTGATTCCACTATACTGGAAACAGACGAATATTCCTACAATAACGCAATGGACGGAACGAGTAGAAGAGATATATAGAGCAGAATCAATACAGGCCACCCTTCTGGGTCTCGAGGATAAGAATATGGAGAGATGGCGCCCGTGGCTGCTTTATGTGGCAGACCAAAGCTCAGACAGGAACGTTCGTCTGCGGACCCGAGGAACCCCGCACCCACATCCGAATGGAGATTGAGCCAAGCTACGATCCACGCGATGCCATGGGCACGGGCAGTGGAACCCCCACCCACCCACCCCACCCCATCTCTCCCTCTTTTCAAACCGCTGTCTCATCTTACTGCCCCCCCCCCACCTCTGTATCTCCCCCTTCTATCTCTCACTTAACATGCCTTTCAGTACTCGGACAAAGCTCAGTGACTTAATCGAAAAACAGAAGTAGCTCGATACAACCCGAGATTACTAACGGTTGCTTCACACACTTGCATTTACTCATCAGATTAGAGACACACACCTCAGCCACGGTTTCACAAAACACGAACATGGAACAACCCCACACAGCAAATGACCACTAAATATGACCTGACTATCACAACCGCCTTATTGGAAAAGCGAACCATAGGCGGATTGACCGAACCCGAAATACCCTACAGGCTGATATAACATTCGAACTATCAGACTACCTAATACCTACGCCACACCTTGGTCACACATGTGCCTACTCTGACGGGTTAAACTTACTCTCGCACCATTCCTTTCTAATGCACATCGCGTCCCAATTGTTATCTGTACAATATTCACTGGGAACTGCATGTCTCCAATACTATGATTACCTGTTAAATTTAAAGTTACTTGTTATTATACACAGTTCAGGACACGTTCCGAAATGTCTGTGCTGAACGAAGTCGTTTTAAACTTAAAAGCAGACGAAACTCAAGCCAATTAGGCCACATGACGACATTTCATGCTTGTCTTGACAAAAGCTTTATATCGAACTTCATGTCAATGTCACTTGTTTATCCTAAGCTTTATGTTACTGTTATATGTGTTTCCATGAGACCTGCGTGTCTATTACGTTATATCTTGACCATCCTGCTGTAATTTGAACTGAAGACACTAATAAAGCTTGTTGAACGTGAAAATATCATATGCCCAACTCTAAAAAAGAGCTCTGGGACCTGCGAGTCCAACATGTAAACGCTAACGCAACAGACGACTACACAAAACACTGGAGGGTAGTACATGCCCGCGTCTAAGGGGCTCGGGGACCTGCGGGCCCACCATATAATAGCTAATTGTACCATGGAGAGACCTGGAAAGTACAATGAAACACGAAAGTAACCATTTCCTTTTGCCATGGTCATTAATCCTAGGTGAAATGGGACCTGCGTGTCCACACTGTTATTTTATATATCATGTGAAAGTACTACCCACTGTTTATATATCATAGGACCTGCAAGTCCAACACGTAAATGCTACTTGCGTTACAATGTGACCTATGTATGTCTACTTGATCAGCATTTTCTTTTTATTCCAACGCAATAGTTACTATGCGAAATTAATGGGACCTGCGTGTCCTTGCCGAAGTTTTCTTATGACATGATCGAAACTGAAAAATTAAAAATACCCAATAAAAATATATTTAAAAAAAAAAAAAAAAAGAAATACTGACTAAACTGTATCCCAAAAACACAAAAAGGTGTCGAAGCACCACAATTAAAAAAAAAGAAAAGAAATTAAAAATGACAATAATAAAACATAAATGAAAACATATACTCTCAACTTCGAGAGTTACCTAGGATACTGGGCAGAGAAGTAAAAAATGTATAACTCCTACAATCCCAGTTTTCGGGGTTGAGCAGACGGACACTTGCATGGTTTTCCAGCCCAAATCGAATTATAACACTCTATTTTCAAAGCAGATATATATTTATATATATATATATATATATATATATATATATTTAAATTAAGCACTCTCGTCCCATATGGTCTCAATGTTGACTTTGATCTTTTTAACTTTTTTTTAAAACATTAAATATACTGTATATTTGTATTTATATCTATTTTTATTTATATTTATTGTATATATATATATATATATATATATATATATAGTTGTTTTTTTTAATTCATATTTATTTTTATAGATTTCTAACACTGATGTTTCTAAATGTGCTATATTAGCTCTTCCATCCATGTTTTTATCTTCCTGTTATCCTGCAGTTCTTTTATCCATTATCATGTTTGGTTTTAGTGTTTTTACTTTTATGTTATTGTGTTTTTACCTTTCTGTAATTGTGGCATAGCCATAGCTTTCATTTTACTTATATTTTGTATTGTTTTTTTTTTTAAATCACATGTCCCATATTTTTTTCCTCACCTTTTATTCAGCCTGTTTTTAACCCCTTAAGGACGGAGGAAATTGTACAAGTTCTGATCAAAACAAAACCTAGAATTTGAACTATATGTCTGTTCAACCGTAATTTCCGTAATCAACCCTCTTTCACACCTATTATATATAATTTTGTTCAGGAAAAACAGGGCATCTCATTTCACATCAAATATTGATCTATAAAACATAATTTAATATATACGAATTTCCACCTAACTAAAACAACTCAACATAGTATTGGCGGACCAGGCGTGCGAGCCCACCTGGGTTGCAAAACCCCGTATACACCAAAACCCGCTTCCCTACCTCTGACCAGTACTACCTCACCCCAAACTCCACCCCATACCAAACCCCTCACCCCCTCACTTACATGCACTACACTCACACCACATCACACCCAACCTACCTCATTCCAGCAAACTAGCTGCACATCCCCTGAAAACCAATCCGACCACCTTAAATAACTAACACGCATACCACATCACAGTAAAAGCCCGAGACTACATACCTAGGGAATCTCTGAGAAAAACTTACACTCACGGCTCTCGACACACACACACCCAGACGGACATAGGATAACTACTACCCATGCAACACCTTCAGGTCAGAAGAAGACAAAACCCACGTCATGACCCTATACACCCGACCAATTGAAACCATAACTTACAATGCTCACTTACCCAATACAGAGGCTGCCTCACCACACAGACCATCCCACCCCACTCTCTACTCCCTGTCCCACCCCTATCGATATTACCCCCTCACTCTTGATAAAAAACAACACGAACCAAGACAGTGACAGAGCCCAGAAGACAAAAACCCAAGGGATACTTTAGAGCTCATTGTAAGACTCTTCTACCATCCCAAAAAAGCAGACAAACCTCCACTGGAAGACATACATCATAAACTTACCCGAATCCAGAACAAAAAGTGGACTCAACCCCCCATTACACCACTAGGACCTACCACACAAACAACAGAATAAGCAAATAACACGGTGTGGCGAAACCAACCTCGCCACTATGAGCTGGAGAAGCCTGGTTGCTCGCCTGCTTCCTTTGGACTATGGACCAGACTTTAAAAAGCTTTATTTTACCTGCAGAAAGGCATATTCGTGCCTTTCAGCCGGGGTGTTCGGTAGATTCCAGCTACCGAACAAACTACCGTATGAGGGACCACCTAGGAGATGGAGTGTGCCGTCAATTAACCGCCCAGAAGCTGCGGTTAACCGCAGCTTAATTGATGAACGCTGGGTGGCCTTTGTTCGTTTGCCGACCACGAGGTAGCGGCCATTTTAATCGTGCAAAAGACCAGCGGTGTTCGGCGAGGATTCTATGGAACTATAAACGGAGACTTAATTGCACGAACACCGCTGAGCCGTCTGTCGCCTGGGTCCTAATCGTACAAGGTTAACCGAACACTGGAATTCGGTATTTCTATAGGAATTGTAGTAACCCAGATAGCTATACCATGGAGCCTATTTGTGTGATTAAAGACTTTGGCTCCATGGCGATTAAACTGTATTCGTGTAGTCTGGGTGCCATTCACCTAATAATGTGCACCCAGACCTGAGCTATCTGGGGATATGTAACATGTCTGTGTTGGGTGGAATAAAAGTGACTTTATATATTTTAAAGCATAATACTGTATTTAGATCCCCACATGTGTAATGGAGTCTTGTCTTTGTCCTGAGAGATAATTGGATTACCTCTACAATTATCTCCAGGGCAGAAGGGAGGAAACCAGGATGCATTGTGGGAATGTTTACTGCTGTGTGTCTGTAATTGGTTTATGTCTGTCCTTTGTTACAGTCTTCCATTTGGTCCCCTAGGGGAGTGTCCACCAGGTGGGAGACCTGCATAAATACTGGGCAGGTAGCCCTGAGTAAAGGAGTTGCTGTTTAACCCTGAAGCTGGAGTGTGTCTCTTTCTTGGGGAAAGGGGACTGTATGCCGACTGCCAGGAGTGTAAGCTGTCCATATTGCTTTTCCTGTTCGGCTGCTTCCAGGGTTCGTGTGTCTGCTGTTCGAGAGTTGGTGAATTCGTGCAGTTTGGGAGTTCGGGAAGTTGGTGCTTATGGTAGCTGCTGGTCTATGGAAAAGGGGATTATCGCCTAAACGCATTTTTCCCCTTTTATGCTGAAACGGTCCGTTACAATTGGTGGCAAGCGGCGGGATCGTTCCTACAACCAGAGGGACAGCTACAGACAACACCATTCCTGGATTACAAAGTGAGGGCAACGCCAGTACCCGTACAGCGCCCCTATCTACAAGGAACCAACTGCAGCAGAGCAAGCATGGCACCCAGCTACACGCAGGAGGAGTTTGACAAAGAGCTGAGATCACGACTGATTTTCTTCGGACCCAACCCCCCGGAGAAATGCGTGCGGCTTGTGAGTGGACATGTAGATGAGTACCTGCGGTTCATGGCAGATCCAGCCAAGGGTATCGGTCGCCCTATCCGGCGGCAGAGTGCGTTTCGGGGACTCAAAGGTGTACCCCAGGGAGATGATGGTGTCGTCCATCCTCCCCAGCAGCCGTGTGTGTCCCAGGGAGCCGAAGGTACAGTCCTTCCTCCCCAGCGGCAGGCTGAGTTGCAGGGGGCAGAGGTTGTTGTTCCTGCCCCCCAGCAGCAAAGTGATATGCCAAGAAGGCAGTGTGAAGCGAAGGGAGAGGAGAGCAGCGTCCTCCCTCCCCAGCGGCAGTGTGTGCCCCAGGGAGCTGATGGTGTCGTCCATCCTCCCCAGCAGCCGTGTGTGTCCCAGGGAGCCGAAGGTGCAGTCCTTCCTCCCCAGCGGCAGGCTGAGTTACAGGGGGCAGAGGTTGTTGTTCCTGCCCCCCAGCAGCAAAGTGATGTGCCAAGAAGGCAGTGTGAAGCGAAGGGAGAGGAGAGCAGCGTCCTCCCTCCCCAGCGGCAGTGTGTGCCCCAGGGAGCTGATGGTGTCGTCCATCCTCCCCAGCGGCAGGCTGAGTTACAGGGGGCAGGGGTTGTTGTTCCTGCCCCCCAGCAGCAAAGTGATATGCCAAGAAGGCAGTGTGAAGTGAAGGGAGAGGAGAGCAGCGTCCTCCCTCCCCAGCGGCAGTGTGTGCCCCAGGGAGCTGATGGTGTCGTCCATCCTCCCCAGCAGCCGTGTGTGTCCAAGGGAGCCGAAGGTGCAGTCCTTCCTCCCCAGCGGCAGGCTGAGTTACAGGGGGCAGAGGTTGTTGTTCCTGCCCCCCAACAGCAAAGTGATATGCCAAGAAGGCAGTGTGAAGCGAAGGGAGAGGAGAGCAGCGTCCTCCCTCCCCAGCGGCAGTGTGTGCCCCAGGGAGCTGATGGTGTCGTCCATCCTCCCCAGCGGCAGTGTCTGTCCCAGGGAGCAGAAGGTGCCGTCCTTCCCCCCCAGCGGCAGTGTGTGTCCCAGGGAGCAGAAGGTGTCGCCCTTCCTCCCCAGCGGCAGTGTGTACCCCAGGGAGCTGATGGTGTCGTCCATCCTCCCCAGCGGCAGTGTGTCCTGCCGGGAGCAGAGACAGTCAGTCTCGCACCCCAGCAGCCGGACAAGAGAATGAAAGGGGAGACAGCTGGTCCCCCTTTCCACCAGCAGAGAGAGTGGCAGGGAGAGGAGCCTGCTACCCCCTCTCCCCAGCGGCAGTTTACCGTCCAGAGAGAGGAGCTTGTTACACCCTCTCTCCAGCGGCAGCCTAACCCACCAAGGGGAGATGTTAAGCCCCACGACTGTGCAGATGGGACCGTAGTCTCTGTACTTACAGCCCATGGGGTAGGGACGGTCGGTCCTGTCCCCCAGCCACAGAGCAATGTATCCAAAGGGGAGACAGTCGGTCTCCCCCTCCGGCAGCCGAGCTATGCACCTAAAGGGGAGACAGCCAGTCTCCAGCAACCAGGCTCCAACCAGACTACTTCCGTGGTAGTGCTGGCACCAGGACAGAATACCGCTGGTCTCTGCCCCCTCAGCAACCCACCAAGGCAGCCTAACTGTTCCCCACACAGTCATGGTGAGACACCTGGACCTGGACAAGTTTGTAATTTTTTCAGGTGTAGTACCCAGTTATTGTGGGGGGGCTGTACTAATAGTTGTGTTTTGTGGGTGGGTTGCTGGACTAACCAGGGCACTGACCGGCAGGAGGTCAGGTACCCTGTTAGTCTAGTTGGTAAAGGGGAGAAGTGTGGCGAAACCAACCTCGCCACTATGAGCTGGAGAAGCCTGGTTGCTCGCCTGCTTCCTTTGGACTATGGACCAGACTTTAAAAAGCTTTATTTTACCTGCAGAAAGGCATATTCGTGCCTTTCAGCCGGGGTGTTCGGTAGATTCCAGCTACCGAACAAACTACCGTATGAGGGACCACCTAGGAGATGGAGTGTGCCGTCAATTAACCGCCCAGAAGCTGCGGTTAACCGCAGCTTAATTGATGAACGCTGGGTGGCCTTTGTTCGTTTGCCGACCACGAGGTAGCGGCCATTTTAATCGTGCAAAAGACCAGCGGTGTTCGGCGAGGATTCTATGGAACTATAAACGGACACTTAATTGCACGAACACCGCTGAGCCGTCTGTCGCCTGGGTCCTAATCGTACAAGGTTAACCGAACACTGGAATTCGGTATTTCTATAGGAATTGTAGTAACCCAGATAGCTATACCATGGAGCCTATTTGTGTGATTAAAGACTTTGGCTCCATGGCGATTAAACTGTATTCGTGTAGTCTGGGTGCCATTCACCTAATAATGTGCACCCAGACCTGAGCTATCTGGGGATATGTAACATGTCTGTGTTGGGTGGAATAAAAGTGACTTTATATATTTTAAAGCATAATACTGTATTTAGATCCCCACATGTGTAATGGAGTCTTGTCTTTGTCCTGAGAGATAATTGGATTACCTCTACAATTATCTCCAGGGCAGAAGGGAGGAAACCAGGATGCATTGTGGGAATGTTTACTGCTGTGTGTCTGTAATTGGTTTATGTCTGTCCTTTGTTACAGTCTTCCATTTGGTCCCCTAGGGGAGTGTCCACCAGGTGGGAGACCTGCATAAATACTGGGCAGGTAGCCCTGAGTAAAGGAGTTGCTGTTTAACCCTGAAGCTGGAGTGTGTCTCTTTCTTGGGGAAAGGGGACTGTATGCCGACTGCCAGGAGTGTAAGCTGTCCATATTGCTTTTCCTGTTCGGCTGCTTCCAGGGTTCGTGTGTCTGCTGTTCGAGAGTTGGTGAATTCGTGCAGTTTGGGAGTTCGGGAAGTTGGTGCTTATGGTAGCTGCTGGTCTATGGAAAAGGGGATTATCGCCTAAACGCATTTTTCCCCTTTTATGCTGAAACGGTCCGTTACACACGGTCACAGGCAACTCAACTAACTACCACGCAAAACTCCTCGACATACTTCAGTCTGTTAGGCTTATAACAAATGGGGAAAGTCTGAATGTAATTACGAATAGCAATATGGGTATAACACAATTGTCACAGTCGAACATGAGAAAGTATAACCGCTAAGCTTATATATGATCTCTAACTTATGTAAATGTGCACGTATATCCGGTAATTACAGTATTACGAATTAACCCCCAATTTTCTTTTCTGTACCCCCACCCCTTATTACAAAATCTTTCAAAACAAAGAATTTATAAAAAAAAAACAACAACTTTCTGGGGCAAAGGCACGAACAACAAGGTACTACAGCCCGGCCTTTGACCCCCTTCCCTTTTTACCCTACCTGTAACCCCACACTTCCACACGATACCCCTAATATTGGTTATAGACACAAAAAATGCAAGTAATCATTATTGGTACAATGCTTGATACGCAAAGTTAAGGAATATGTACCCTACCCCCCACCCTTTTCATTTCTGTTCCCCACCCCAATCCCTAGACAAAAAACAACAGATATCGACTAGAATGTAGAAAATGTTTATTTGCAATTAAAGCAGGTGGAAACCACCAACAGATAACTGATATACATGCTTGAACTGTTTGCCTACTGTAAAAAGCACACGTCTGTTTTGTAAAATTTGTACTACAAACCTTAACCTCCCGTTTTCTTTTCTGTACCCCCACCCCATAAAACAAAAATCTTATAAAATAAAGAATTTATAAAAAAAAAAAAAAAACATAATTTAATATGAATACAATCTAAAATGTTTGAGAAATGATGATATTTTTGTTAGTTCTGTATGGCATTTTAATAATTATATTTGTGTTCTGTAATGTCTCACAAGGACAACAAAACCCTCTATGTACAGGTTTTATGGGGTTTTGGAAGGTTACAGGGTCAGATATAGGGCTTTTACCCTTTTTGGCTCATGCACATTGAAATTTGTCAGATTTGTTTGCTGGATATATGATGCCTTTGATCCCATATGGCAGCTCAGGAATGAAAATTAACTCCATCATGACATACCATTTGCAAAAGTAGACAACCCAGGCTATTCAAAATGGGGTATGTCCAGTCTTTTCTAGTAGCCACTTAATCACAAACACTGGCCAAAGTTAGCTTTCATATTTATTTGTAAAAGTTATTGCACAAAAAACTGCCATTTCACAGATTACATCATCAGCATTATACATATTACTGCTCCAAAACACTCACATTTGTTTTCAGGAATGTCTCACAATTACAGTGGTGTGCAGTTTTTTTGTTTAACATTGTATTAACTATCCACTATATATAATATATAGTGTAAATTGGATTAGCCAAATTAGTCCAGTAGACAAGATGCCAAAATACCAGAGTATTGCAGTATGCAATGATACCTTTTTTATTGGACTAACATAATATTTCAAAGACACGCTTTCGCGAGTTCCCTCTCTTCCTCAAGTCTGAAGCAATACAAATCAATCTGATGGAGTTTAACACTTAAAACAACTGATCTTAGAGAAATGGAGGGAGGGGGTAAGTGGTATGTCATAAATAGCAGAGGATGTGCCTGAAAGTGAAAGGTTGGCTGAGAATAGCCAGAAAAAGTAAGTAAACAGAGAAGAGTAAACAAGCTAGTTAAAAAGAAAAAAAAAACAAGAAAACAGCAGAGCAGGGTATGCAAGTATATAGCTGCATATATGTATGTATATCAATTGATCCAATAAAGGTGAAGTGAGAATATTGAAAAAGAACTAGTAAGACATTAAGATGTGTGTTTATAAAAAGCTTTGGTAGTGTGTGAGAAAGCCATTAAGTCCTTCATTTCTGGTGTTGAAATGTGTGATCATTTTTATCTCAAATGTCTTTCGTTCATGAGTCTTAGAAATTCCCTTTAAAGTTGTGGATGGAGTGACCAGTCTGGGTATAGTGATGACCAACAGGGGTACAATATCCATTTTCCTTGTGGTTCTTGATTGAGTATCTGTGTAGATTCATTCTGAGATGCAGCTTAAGGCCAGTTTCTCCAATGTAGCAACCTTTGTCACACACTGTACACTGTATCATGTAAACCACATTCGCAGATGTGCATGAATATGATCCCTTAATGTTGTGTTATTTCCACATATATGTTGACACATTTGTTGCATCGTACAGTGCCATTCTGTGTGAGCACCTGTTCTGTGGTCAATTTGCTGCGGACCAATCTCTGTCTCAGGTTGGGCGGTTGTTTGAATGCTAGTATGAGGGTTTCAGGAAATATTTCTTTTTTTAATTTCCTCTGAAATTAATGGTTGTAGCTCTTTAATAATTTTACGTACTCCTTCTAGAGTTGGGTTGTATGTAACTACTAGAGGCATTCTTGTTTTGTTTTCCTTTTCTTTGTATTGCAGGAGCCTTTCCCGTGGTGTTTTTAGGGCAGATTTTATTTTTTTAGATATTGTCCTTTCCTTGTGGCCCTTTTGCCTAAATGACTCTGACAGTGTACTCCGGTGCTGATCTCTGTCTTTTGTGTCAGAGCAAATGCGTTGAGATCTGATAGCCTGTCTGTAGATAATACCTTGTTTGGTGTGATTGGGATGGAAGCTGGAATTGTGGAGGTAGCTGTACCTGTCTGTGGATTTTCTATATACAGACGAATAAAGATTGCCATTGACAGTTATTGTGCAGTCCAAGAAACTCACACTATGATTTAAAAAGTTAATTTTAAGGTTTATTTACGGGTGGAATGAATTTAATGATTTATGGAAGTCTATAAGGCTTTCTTCTCCTTCTGTCCATATTATGAAAATATCATCGATGTAACGATAATATGTATATGGTGTGTGGGGCTGTATACATAAAAATCTGTTTTCTAGGTCAGCAATGAAAAGATTAGCGTATCGGGGTGACATTTTTGTGCCCATTGCTGTCCCTCTCATTTGTAGGTAGTTATTGTTAAGAAAACTGAAATAGTTGTGTGTGAGTAGGTATTCTAAAAGCTGGGCAATAATATTTGTGTGTTGGTTCGTAGGATGAGAGAAATTGAATGCAGGCCTCAATACCTTATGTGGGATGTATAAGGATTCCACATCCATTGTTACTAGTATAGTATTTTCAGGTATTTCATTTATCTGGTTAAGTTTATTGAGGAAGTCTGTAGTGTCCTATTTCTATAAAGTTCTTGGTCTTAAAAACTAGAGGCCTAAGAATTTTTTCTATTAGGCCAGATATTTGTTCAATGAGTGTTCCCATACCTGTTATAATGTGCCGTCCTGGGTTTTCTGGCTTGTGGATTTTGGGCAGCATGTAGATGGTTTCCATCTGAGGATTGGAAGGCATCAGATTTTCTAATTCTTGCTGTATGTGTTTCGGAAATGATTTGATAAGTTTTGCACATCCTTTGCTATTTATGACACCCCACTCACCCCCTTTCCTCCCTCATCTTCTCTAACATCAATTGTTTAAGTGTTAAACTCTATCAGATTGAATTGTATTGCTTCAGACCTGAGGAAGAGAGGGAACTCTCGCAAGCTTGTCTTTGAAATATTATGTTAATTTTTTTTAAAATTATATTAAAGGTATCATTGCATACTGCAATACTCTGGTATTTTGGCAATATATATATATATATCTTTGAGAGCGATCACATGGCCCCCGGGGGCCTGATTTGCCGTGGGGGGGCTGCCTGGGCTGTCAGGCAGTCCTCCCGAAGCGGAGCGCCGGGTAGGTGAGTATCCCGGGCGCTCCAGGGCTCAAAGCCATTACTGCGTTCCATGCCCCCGCAACGGCTTTAAAGCCCACTAAATGCGGGACGGCATGGAACGCCTTAACGGCGTTAACGGGTTAAGGACTGAGCGTTTGTGCAAGTTGTGATCAAAACAAAACATAAACAAAACCTTGAATTTGCGCTATATGTCTGTTCAGGCGTAATTCACCTCTTTTATATAAAATGCACCCACACTTATTATATATAATTTTGTTCAGGAGAAACAGGACTTTCATTTCACATCAAATATTTATATATTAAACATAATTTAATATGAATAAAATGTAAAAAAATTAAAAAACATTTTTTTCTTTCTGCGTGGCATTTTAACTGTGAATGTCATAATACTGTTAGCTGTTACTGCAATAAAATGCACATATTTGTATTCAGTGAAGTATCACAAGTAAAATAGAACCCACCCCCTTCCCCCCAAGTACAGGTTTTAAAGTGTTTTGGAAAGTTACAAGGTCAAATTTGTACACACTGAACACAAATATTAGTGTTTCCAAACATTCCAACTTATCACAACTCAGCCTGCCACTGGGGAATGGAGACTGGGCTCCCAATTCCCAATAAATCACTCTGCCGCTGGGGAATGGAGACTGGGCTCCCAATTCCCTGCAGGACCGGTGGAGAGACCTCGTCCCATCTCCACCGGCCACCTGGGATTCATCCCAGTAAATTTCCACGATATCTACCCAGCTGAAGGGTTCTGGATCTGGGTCTTCGCTTCCCTGCTGAACCTTCTCAGCCTTCTCACTGGAGTGGAACAGATTTTGGTAGTCCTGCTCCATCTCACGGGTCACTAGGTGGACCAGGTCTTGCTCAATCTCGTGAAGGTCATCCCAGTCATACCTGCTCTCCCTCCACTCAAAGAGATCATTGAACTGGGTCTCTTCAGGGCTCCAAAGTCAGGTTCTGCAAAAGTCTCCCATAACAAGCCAGGACCATCAAACTCGTCTCTCTCTGGCTTGTCATGCTCGGCTGTGCGGGGTAGGTACTGAGCTTCATACCACCAGAGTGCCTGGTAGGCATCTTCCAGTCACATCTCCTGCCATACCAGGTGCTTCAGATCTTCTACCCACTCTTCCAGGGGCTGCTCTCCCAGGAAGGGCATCCGCAGGGCTAATCGCTTCTGCTGTCGCTGCTCGTCCTTGGGGAGCTTCTCGTCCCGCAGATATTCCACAATACCCAGTGCCTGGTAAAAGATGCCTTTGCGGACTGCATCTCAGTCATCCATGACACCCTCATCATACTCCACTGCTGGTTCCATACCGGTGCTGTCAGGGTCGCTGTACCGGGACATGCGTTGCTCTAAAATTGTAAAATCCACGGAATGGTGTCTCCTGTAGCTGTACTTTTGGCTGTAGGAACGATCCCGCCGCTTGCCACCAATTGTAATGGCACCCCCAGGCATAAAAGGGGTTAAACTGCCGTTTAGAAGATCTTCACCTTCCGAGACACAGCTACTGCAGAACACCAAACTCCCGAACTGGATACATGGGAATGCTCCAAACTCCCGAAATTGGAACCATACGAATAGCTGCTAGCAGACGAACAGGAAAAGCACCCAAGCGGCTTACACTCCTGGCAAACAGTCTCTAACAGCATAAAGTAAATCCCCCCAAAGACGAGACAAGGCTCCGTGTTGTGGGTCAAGCAGTGGTCTGACAAAACTGTGGGTTAATTGTTCTTATATACACATTCTTACACATTAGTACCACCCACAGGGTTTTGTAAAACAACCAATAAACGTACAATACACTCAGACACTCCCACACAAAATCCTCCCCTCTGCCTGTGATACAATTACCTTACACAATGGGCTAATGTAATTATCACAGGCAGAGAAATACAGTTTTTCCACATTATTCATAACTTTAAAAGTATACATCACATTCACATAATTTACATTTTCAGAATCAGCATACTCCAAATACAAACATATGTCAAAATCATCCAAATTGGTCCATTGGTTCAAAAGATAGATCGAAGTCCTTTGTGACCAAATGAAGCATGGCTTTTCTGCCCAAGCAGAGGCGGCTCTCTAATTAGGCGGTTTAGGCGGCCGCCTAAGGCCTCGCGCTGGCTGGGGCCTCGCGGCCGCCTAAACCGCCTGTGGGCAGAGTGTGTCAGGTCCTCGGTCACTGACCGAGGACCTGACACCAGGAGGGGGCCCGGCGGCTTGCCCGGTATGCCGCCGGGTGCGAGGCCCCTCCTGGCTGCCCGGCCACCATCGCAGACACTGGTCTGCAGCTCCGCAGTGTGCAGAGCTGCAGACCATGTGACTCGCGAGAATTGGCCAATCAGAGCGTTGCCGCGGGTTACCACGGCAACGCTCTGAAATCTCGCGAGACTACATGGTCTGCAGCTCTGCAGAGCTGCAGACCGAGAGCAGTGGCCACCGGACCACCAGGGAGCCCACTGGACCACCAGGGAAATCAAGGTAGGCTCAACCCCCCAGTCACCATCACCACACTCAGCCTTACCCCCAGCCTCACCATCCCCCCACCACCTCCCACCACCCTCACCATCACCCCCACCACCACCACCCTCACCATCACCCCCACCACCCCTAGCCCCCACCACCCTCACCACTACCCCCACCACCCTCAGCATCACCCCCCTCAGTCTCACCCCCAGCCCCCCTCAGCCTCACCCCACACCACCCTCAGCCTCACCTCCCATCACCCTCAGCCTCACTACCCCTAGCCCCCCCCACCCTCAGCCTCACCCCCCCACCACCCTTACCATCACCCCCACCACCACCACCCTCACCACTACCCCCACCACCCTCAGCATCACCCCCTCAGTCTCACCCCCAGCCCCCCTCAGCCTCACCCCACACCACCCTCAGCCTCACCTCCCACCACCCTCAGCCTCACTACCCCTAGCCACCACCACCCTCAGCCTCACCCCCCCACCACCCTCACCATCACCCCCCACCACCCCTAGCCCCCACCACCCTCAGCATCACCCCCTCAGTCTCACCCCAGCCTCCCTCAGCCTCACCCCCACCCCCCTCAGCATCACCTCCCTCAGCCTCACCCCCCACCCCCTCAGCCTCACCCCCCACCCCCCTCAGCCTCACCCCCCACCACCCTCAGCCTCACCCCCACCACCCTCAGCCTCACCCCCACCACCCTCAGCCTCACCCCCCACCACCCTCAGCCTCACCCCCCACCACCCTCACCATCACCACCCACCACCATCACCTCCCCCCACCACCCTCAGCCTCATCCCCCACCACCCTCACCCCCACCACCCTCAGCATCACCCCCTCACCATCACCCCCCACCACCCTCAGCCTCACTACCCCTAGCCCCCACCACCCTCAGCCTCATCCCCCACCACCCTCACTCCCACCACCCTCAGCATCACCCCCTCACCATCATCCCCCCACCACCCTCAGCCTCACTACCCCTAGCCCCCACCACCCTCAGCCTCACCCCCCACCACCCTCACCATCACCCCCCACCACCCTCAGCCTCACTACCCCTAGCCCCCACCACCCTCAGCCTCATCCCCGACCACCCTCACCCCCACCACCCTCAGCATCACCCCCTCACCATCATCCCCCCACCACCCTCAGCCTCACTACCCCTAGCCCCCACCACCCTCAGCCTCACCCCCCACCACCCTCACCATCACCCCCCACCACCCTCAGCCTCACCACCCATAGCCCCCACCACCCTCACCACCACCCTCAGCATCACCCCCCTCAGTCTCACCCCCAGCCCCCCTCAGCCTCACCCCCACCCCCTCAGCCTCAACCCCACCACCCTCAGCCTCACCCCCACCACCCTCAGCATCACCCCCCCACCACCCTCAGCATCACCCCCACCACCCTCAGCATCACCCCCCCACCACCCTCAGCATCACCCCCCCCCCACCACCCTCAGCATCACCCCCCCACCACCCTCAGCATCACCCCCCCACCACCCTCAGCATCACCCCCCCACCACCCTCAGCATCACCCCCCCACCACCCTCAGCATCACCCCCCACCACCACCCTCAGCATCACCCCCCACCACCACCCTCAGCATCACCCCCCACCACCACCCTCAGCATCACCCCCCACCACCACCCTCAGCATAACCCTCCCACCACCACCCTCAGCCTCACCCCCTCTCACTCTCACATTATCCCCCCTCTCACTCTCACATTATCCCCCCTCTCACTCTCACATTATCCCCCCTCTCACATTATCCCCCCTCTCACATTATCCCCCCTCTCACTCTCACATTATCCCCCCTCTCACTCTCACATTACCCCCCTCTCCCTCTCACCATCACCCCCCCCTCTCCCTCTCACCATCACCCCCCCTCACCATCACCCCCCCTCACCATCACCCACCTCTCCCCCCCCCATACACACAACACACTTCAAGCAGCTACCCCATACACATAGGGTCTCAGACAAAAACGCAAACATGTTCAGAGACGTACATTCACACACACAAGGATACTCTTTGTCAGACACACTCTCAGGCCCATACACAGGTAGACAGTGCATCAATGTGTATATGTGACACTTTTTTTGTTAGTGGGGCCTCATGTTTGCGTTTCGCCTAAGGCCTCATAAAGTCTAGAGCCGCCTCTGTGCCCAAGACCAGTTCCACAGAGTCTTCTATCCTGGAGATAATTGGGAAGTAATCCAATTATCTCCAAGGACAGAGGCAAAACTCAATTGAACACATGGTAGCAAAAGACAATAAAATACATAAAAATATATAACTGTGCAGCTATTGCATAAAACAGGTACATATCCCCAGATAGCTTAGATCTGAGCGCACATTATCACATGCATACAGTTCAATTGCCATGGAGCCAAAGTCTTTCACATAGTCTTTATTTATGCGAATGGGCTCCATGGCATAGCTATTTGGGGTATCACTGTTCAAATAGGGCCAGTACCGAATGACCCGGCTTTCGTATCTTTGCAGGGGAAAATCAAGCGTTTCAACATGGGGCAATAGTCTAAAGGCAGCAGGCGGGCAACCAGGCTCCTCCAATGCACAGTGGCGAGATTGGTGGTGGGGCAGGAGGAACGGAGCAGAAACCTCTTCTGCTGTAGTGGGTGCAAATGAGCATAGGACAGCTGAGGGAGTGTGGTTAGGGGAAAGGTTGATAGTGGATGGAGAGAGATGAGAGATATTTTCCATGATTGTAGAAATCTTCTTAGTGAAGTAAGTTGCAAATTTTGTGGCGGTAAAGTTGGTAGGTGGAGGAGGTACGACAGGGCGCAGAAGAGAGTTAAAAGCATGAAACATTAATTTGTGAGTGGTTATGAGTGTATTGAAATAGTTTTCTTTTGAAGTGGAAAGAGCCAGACTGTAGGAGCGCAGCATAAATTTATAGTGGATGAAGTCAGACACTTTCTCCAGCAGCGTAGAGCAGTTATGGAACATTTTTGGAGGTATCGGATCAGCTTGGTGTGCCAGGGTTGTAATTGGGGGCGCTTAGTGCGTTTAAGTTTAGGAGGTGCCATGGTGTGTAGTTGAGAGGAGAGAGTGGAGTTGTAGAGTGAGGTTGCAGAGTTTGGGCAAGTGAGATTTGAGATGGGTAAAAAGAGAGTTTGGAGTTTGGTGGAGAGATGCTAGAGATCAAGACAGTGGAGATTTCTGTAGGATTGGAGAGTTAAGAGTGGTGAAATTTGGGTATGGGGTATGCCGATGTCAAAGGTCAGCAGATGGTGGTCAGATAAAGGAAATGGTACAATGGAGAGATTAGAGGAGGTACAGAGATTGGTGAAGATGAGGTCAAGAGTGTTTCCTGCTGTATGAGTTGCTGAAGTAGACCACTGTGTGAGGCCAAAGGAGGAGGTTACAAAGAGCAGACGGAAGCCATCAGGGCAGTTGAGGTTGTTGATTGGGATGTTAAAGTCCCCAAGTATGAGGGAAGGAGTGCTAGAGGAGAGAAAGTCGGGTAGCCAGGAAGAAAAGTGTTCAATGAATAGTCTAGCATGCGCTGTGGTTGATATGGAAACTCGGTAGCCAGCGCTGTGAGCACTGGCTAGGGGGTATAGGAACTCGGCTCAGACACCAGCATGCTGGTAATGAAGCCAGCGTGTCAGTGTGTCACCAAAGAGGTTTGCCCTGCTTGGAGAGGCATAAGAGGAGCGGGTGTTGCAGATGTGTAATAACCACCTCTCTAATAAGAGTGCAGCGGGGGAGCAGAAGACAAAAGTAACTGAAGTAACTGGTTACTACTTCTCTTTAAATGTTTGTATTATGTCCTATTGTACAGCTTTGTGGAATATGTTGGCGCTATATAAATAATTGTAAATATAATTGCACCACCTGGGTATGCCAGTATGGATATCAATTGACTATTGTCAAATTTAGCCCACAGAATATGACCTCCTCCTCTGAACTCTGCTTCCAGACACTGTATAATCCATCCAGGCCCACTGGTGCTCAGTATATTCTTGTAAATTGCTCCGGCCTCTCAGAGCAGGAAGTCGTGTTGATTAGCTTGTCAATAAGTGCTTTCTTCATTACCCCAGCCTCATTCACTCAGAAACGTAAATATTTACAAGTCAAATCCACTGTGACCATGAACCAAGGGAAATGGAGAGATGGAAAACTTTTTTTTCCCTTTAAACTCTCATTAAATCATGTGTACACTTATGTGAGAAAAATAACGAAATCACAGTCTTAATGTATGCATCCCCTTACTCGTTAGAAACGAACTACTAAAAATGTGAGAAATATCCTGTTATATCAAGGATCTAATACTGTTATAAAGCTGATGTAGAACTCTGTAGCATCAAAACGTTGTCATTTATTTGTTTTACCCGTGCAATGTAAATAAGTAGTTAAATGTATCACTGTGATAGTCTCTTTGGGAAACTGGATAACTGAAACGGTAGATAATGTAATATTATTTATGACAGATAGACAGACAGACAGAGAAATAGCTTTAAATCCTGAGTCTTTTATCGATCAGATACTCATCCTAATAAGTCATTTGCCCGGATTCTGTTACACAGGTTAAATCCAATCAAGTTATGGGATTTATGAAGAAATAATAAAAACGTAGTTTTGCTGAAAGTCCTAAACATGGAGCTATCACCCTGGAAACGAAATAATTGCCCATGCCGATTGCACCACTTTTAAAACGCTTCACAAAAATGACTCATTATACATAGCACCTTTTAAATCTAACAACTAAAAGACCACCAGGAATTGTTGAGGGATGACGCTTTTAAAAAAAAAGAAAATAAAAAAGGAGGGGGGGGGGGGGGAGTGGGGGAGCTTTACAAAATCAAGTTCAGAATATGATTTATCAGCTGTCCAATTCACCGTGCCATCTCAGTGTATGCAGTAACCCTTGCAGTTTTTTTGTTTTTCTTTATGTAACATAAAGATTGTGCACAATACCGATCTGTTTAAAATATAAATTACAGGGCTGAGAAAATCAGCACATGCTCTGAAACTTAATGTTACCTTGTTACATATGCTGCTGTAAGGCTGACTGTGTCCCCTCCCCTGATAAAGAGGAATAATGCATATAAATCTTAAGGTATGAAGTAGTTGGTTCGATTGGATGCACTGGAGAATCTAACAAAACGCAGCTACACATCGTTTCAAAATTAAATATACTCAAATTGAGAAAAAGTATATTGTTCAGAAGTTCATCGTTCAGTAGGGAGATCCAGGCGTTTAGGTCACCTCCCTGTCACTTGGATTGAAACCTGGAAGGTCCTACTAGGGCTGATCTCCAGTGAATCTCCTCTGGAAGGTGTACCCCCAGAGTTCCAGTTCTTGGAGATTTTGCAGACCTGCCTCCAAAACTGTAATGAGCCTTCCCTTCCTGCTTCACAGCTTCATCCAACAGGAAAGTGGAAGGAATAATAGACTTAACTTCCCACTTACAGCTACCCTTCCCTTGCTGCTTTGGACAAACACAGCTCTCCTGGACATGAGGGGTTTAGTAGACTTCAGTTGGAATATTTACATCAAACCCTGAAGATCACTTGGATTGCAAGTTCTTCAAGCTGGGACAACTAATTATCTGTGGTCATACTTGTAATCTCTCTCTCCATGTATTGGAAAAATGAAAATGTGGCCCCTCATTCAGGGGGAAACAATGTGGAATCTGAAGGGGATTGTGCAGGAAAGGTGAGGTGTTCGAATGTTACAGATCCATTGTTTGTTTAAACAATGCAATGTAACCAAGTGGTAGCAGATAACGTATGTGATATAGTGTTACAATATTGCAAAAGGACAAAAACAGAACCAGTTTGCTTTGTAGAAATGCATGTCTAATATATTAACACAGATCATTCATAAATTCATGTAGGTGTTTATAAGAATCCATTTAAAGTTCGATATTAAACTGTGATTTATAACTGAAATATACATTTTACTATAAAGTATTCATTGTAGAAATTGTATATAGCGAATCGCTACCTGTAGAAAGAGGACACCGGTTATATTTGCAAGTTCGATTTAAAACGAAGTTGCATTTTGTATCTAGAGAATAAATGTTCGATTTTTAATTACAACCTTTAAAAAATTCAAATTTGCAATTCTTTGGGTGGCCTGATGGATTTGCTGATTGACAGCTGAAATTGACACTTACTGCCTCTTATTCTGGGCATTTACTGCAATTTCTAATTGCAGGTAGTTTGTGTTTTTTCTGTGCCTTGGATTACATGGGAACGAAACGATTACCTCAAGAGGCATGGGTTAAGTGCAGGAAAAAAAATCAATCCAGATTCAAATTGCTTCATTAAAAAGACTCTTCTTTTGTTCCAAATGGTTTAAATGCCTACTAGAAAGTTCTTATTTGTTGTTTAGAGCTGGTGTATATAGGCATTTAAAACCAACTTCATACTGAGGTTTTCTTGGCAATAGTCTCCAGAAAGGTGATGTCCCAGGATAAGCCTATCCGTAGGGAAGCAACACGGTGTTTGAACGGCAAGAGTCCCCTTATCATGATGGTAAGATTTGTCAATTCAATTATCCATTCATATGTAGACCACAGCTGTGAGGGTAGCATGGGGGCTTATATAGGTGGACTATATATATATATATATATATATATATATATATATATATATGTGTGTGTGTGTGTGTGTGTGTGTGTGTGTGTGTGTTTCTGTGTGTTTGGAAAATTTAATTTTTAAAGTATTATATATTTGTAAACAACTTTAGGAATATACAATGTGCATACACCTGTGGCTGCCAATCAATATATTTGTATTCTTAAAGTGCTGTTCTTATTTATCTTAATATTTCATGTGAAATGTTATCTATCTATCTATCTATCTATCTATATGTCTATCATCTATCTATCTATCTATCTATCTATATATCCGTCTATCTAGCTATCTATCTATCTATCTATCTATCCGTCTATCTATCTATCTATCTATCTATCTATCTATCTATCTATCTGTCTGTCTGTCTTTCTGTCTATGTATCTATCTGTCTGTCTGTCTATCTATCTATCTATCTATCTATCTATCTATCTATCTATCTATCTATCTATCTATCTATCTATCTATCTGTCTGTCTGTCTGTCTGTCTGTCTGTCTGTTTATTTACCTATTTATCACTATATATTTATATTCACACACACGGTTTGGAGTGTTGGGGTTGTTGTTTGTTTTAAAGAATGCATCACCAAAATACCTATAGGCGTGTGAATTCCTCAATCGATTTGAAATCTATGTAGTCAAGTATGTTAGTGTAGCCGTGTTGTCCTAATTTATTGTGAACTTTAATTCGCTTTTAATTCTAGGCAGGTATTTACCCATTTCTTCAATGTATACAGAGTGTGCACAGATTCTATGGTCTGCTAGACATGTCCCGCACAAGCTGTCATCTCCCTGAATCTTTTTATTTGTTATATAATTTACATCCTAGTTTTTATGGTTTCTAGAGGTTTTTTTTTAGTTGTTATAGATGTTATTCAGTTTTGATTGTTTGTATTGATTTTATATAGTTTATATCGTTTTCAAAGCGTATTTATTTTTATATAGTTTAAATGGGTTTCCTGAAAGTTGGGAATTAGCTGAAGTTTGCTAAATCCATTTTTTTAAATATTACAATTCGTGAACGAGATATGTTTTCTCATAATCCCCAGTCTTGAAAAACACATGTCTTACCTAGGTCGGAGTAGGGAATATTTTAAAATAAGAACAAGTACATTTGATTCGAAAACAAAATTCCCACTTATACATTCTCAGCAATACTCAATTTAATAATATTAGACTTCACCACACAATATCGTACATTATTTTATAACACTACTACCATCATGCCTTCATTTAAAAATGCAAATCATAAAATGTTTCTCTATAAGGGAATCCAAAGTAGTTGTAGTTCTGTATAAAGTGTCCCTGAAGTATTACTTTTTATAAATATTGATCAGTATATCTATATCAAACATGTTCCAAGTATTATTATTCCACCTGTTATAATACCTGTTTATATATATATTTTAGCTTTGAACTAGCTTTATACTTCCTGCATTCCAAAATCAATAAACTGGGTGCATATTTCGTTTTTAAATAGTCACACTAAAATAATTGACTGAATAGCAATAGTTATTAATTACTGCAAAACCACCAGTAAAAAAATACCTAAGCATGTCACAATATGTTGCTAACGCAGAATGTTGCTAAATAATTTTTTTAATATATATGCTTAGGTTTTTTTTTTTGTTTGTTTGTTTGTTTGTTTTTTATTAAAAAGTTCATAACACAGATTTTCTTTTTCTGTGTGTAAAATTTAGAGGGCTTCACAGCTGGAGAACACTGTTTTTCTAAAATAAATTAAAGCATTATTTTTTTTTTTTTAGTAATAATACTCTTTATTATAATTCTATTTCTCCTTTCAAAGTTCTTGTAGAAGAAATATATTCTGTCTGCTGAATCTTGGGGGTAATATTACCTTCATTTTTCATGATCATCAGACAGCACTTAGTCTCTGTTTTTCGTGTTAGTGTTTTTATGTTTTTCACATTGACTGAGCGTCATGAGAATGCAGTCCACTGCGGTCCCAAAGTTACCCAGTCTTCCTTGAAGATCCAGCTTAAAGTTCAGGGAAGTGTCATCAAGCATTGCAATATAAAGGTTCAGTGGTTTAACAGTGTGATTGTGTGTTAGTGTGTTTGGGGAGGGTGTAATCCATATGGCCATAATGTGTTCATAATGTGTTTCTCAGGCCAATGTATCTTTTTGATCCTTACATACTTTAAGCATCATTTAGGGAAATTTATGAAGACTAAAAATTTTCAATGTGCATGAAGCCAGGTTTACTAAAAGTGCAACTATTATATTTTAAATAATACTAATCGATAATAATATTTTCTTTAAAAATATACAGATTATATATATTCATGTTATGTTTGGAAAACAAACCCATTGGATTTATAGAACATATATAAGTAGCAGATCTCAGTGTCTGACCATCAGACTATATTATAGCTGTCTCTATACATTTGTTAATAAGTAGCAAGGCAAAACATACAACTGAAAAAGACATGATAAAATGGATAAGAATAAAGATGCCACTAGATCCCCTATAAACAGGTTATGATCGGGAACATGCAGGTTTTTCAGACAGATTATATTTTCCAGCAGGTTTATAATTATTAAGAAAAATTACTGTGAAAATAATACATGTTTATTGAAATGTTCATACGACTCTGATATATCTACATTAAAAGTATTCACACAAAATGATTAATATGTTAATCTGTGACACATACTTTCGCATAACTGTGATAAACCATTTATTAGAATTCGTTTTCACATATTTTCGCTGTCAGTGATAATATTCGTTAAAACAGGGTATATAGTTTATCAATATTTTGTACCACGCTCCTTCAATATCCAGTTAAGTAGTCTTTAATTATAGAAAATTATTGTGTCACTCCATAATGTGCCCTGACACCATTCTGACTATGTGTCCTGCCACATTTTTGCCATAAGTCCTGCCATCATCTTACCAGGTGCCTTGTCACCATTCCTGACAAGTGCCATGGCACCAATGTTTATATAAACATGAATATATATATATGATGGCTCAGTATTAATGTCGCTACAGTTATAAGGAATGATCAGACTAGAAGATAATGTAATCTTACAAATGAATTCACATTTTGGTGAATTCTTTAATTCAGTCCCAGACTCTATGGGTTTTAATTTAAACTATTCCACATAGTTTAAATTAACATTAAACAAAAATCAAACAATTAATCTATAAATTCATGTATGCCTCAGATCAGCAACTTGCAGTTTTATTTTTTTTTTCTCATTATTGAATATCGGTTAAAAAAAAGCTACACTCATACAGAAACCGTGTCAGCAAACTGCCCTTGCTCAAATTGTATTAAAATATCTAATAAGTATTAATAATTTAACTAGCAAATTGGGTACACTGTATTGATGCAGTTTTAAGTCCTAAAATAATTTTCATCTAATATGGTTCGTTATGGTAATGAATCCCCTATTCCAATTTGTAGTAAATGAAATTGCAAAATTAAAATTAAAATAGCCCAGATGTGACTATAGCTGAATTGGATATTTTTTCCTAGATCACCACTTTCTGTCTAAATGTTGCCATTATGTTATTCATTTTCTGTAATTCGCCGTTTAACACCCGGGGCACTGGTACAGCTTTAATTAGAAGTGAGTATACCTTTAAATTATGTGAGAAGGATACATTTCCTTTAGTTTCTAGCAGGTCTCGGAACTATTATTGATGCTATTAGTACGTGCAAACGTAATGCAGATAAATTGGGTTCAAAACATTAAAAGTAGATCAGTCTATGTGAGAATTCCATTGAATACCTCTGTAATTGCTAGACCTTTGAGAACTGTGTGCCATTTCTGTCCTTCAAAAATAAGCCCTTTAATTCTATTGACATATAATTTTCCTTATAACGTTTAACAATAATATTTAAAAAAAAAAAAAAAAATCACTAGTTCCTACAGGAGTTGCAAATTTGTGGATCTATGTTATCTGATTGTAATACCTCCATAAGATCATAACGGATAGCCCAACACCTGCAGTGCTGCTACTAAGAAACACATTTGGACATTTGACAGAGTCCCGGTGAGCAACAGACAAAACAGACAAAAAAAGTCAGACGATGAATTGTTGTCATATTGATCTGTATTTTTACGATGTTACAGTTTTTATTAAAATTATGCTAAATGCCTGAATCCTTGGCAAGCTCCACTGTCTTCGCAGATGTAATTTTATACTAGCCACCATAAACCAAAATGTTGTCCTGGTCAGGATCAATATTCAGAGTCTTAGTTTACCTGTCTGAACCTGACATGGCTTTGTCAGCTCCTAGTGACTCCCTGTTTATATTAAGTAAATTTGGACAAGTGGAAGTATGGTACATTTTGTATATTGTTATTGCAGAATATTTGGACAAGTGCCAGGAGACTTGCCTGCCACTCTGTGTGTGTGTGTTTTTACAATGATATCACAGGCGATATGTATGGATATGACATGATGCGTTAACATAAACTGTGGGGGTTTATTCACTGAACAGTGAGTTAAACAGTCAGAAATTGAATCTAAAAATGCAGAGATAGAAAATAGAAAAAAAATCTCAGCAGCCATGTCACACAATTTGTGAGTTAATTGTCAATTCTGATTTTTTTCCCCCCTGTATATTATTTGGGCATGCCAGCCAACAACAAGCAGGGTTATTCACTAAACTGACAAAATGGGGGGATTTTCAGTAATATTCAAATTTAAGGCCAAAGGAGCAGAACTGGAAAATAAAATTATTAGCCATACAGCCAATTCAGCTGCTTTTGCCTTAAATTTGAATATTACTTAAAATTCCCACATTTTGTCAGTTTAGTGAATAATCCTGCTTGTTGTTAGGTGGCATGCCCAAATATAATACAGAGGAAAAGAAAAACAGAATTGACAATTAACTAACAAATTCATTAGCCATACATCCAATTCAGCTGCTTTGGCCTTAAATTTGAAATTCACATTAAATTAACTTTGAAATCCTGACAATTGTCACTATAGAAATTGATACTGTGTCTTTATATCCTGGCAAGATCACAATAAGGGTTATTTACATAACTGTGAATTGTCAGAAATTCACAGAGGGATTGCAAATCTTTCACCAAAATAGTTGCCATGTAAACATTGATTAGTTTTTTTTTTTTTTTTCCCAGTTCATCTACTTTAGCCTAAAACACACACTTCCCTGGTGAATTCCTGACAGTTCAGGGTATTTATGCATTATAGAGTTAAAATCAGAATTGCAATTAAAGTTAAAAAAGCTAAACTGTGACTATATCTGAGCTGGAGAATTTTTCCAAATCAATTTTTATTGTCTATATATTCTAATTTTCATATTTTCAATGGCTGCAGTTTGGAGTTTAATATTATTTGCCATATATTAGAATCCTTGTGTGTTTATTCACTAAATAATGAATTGCAGCTATTTAAAGGTCAATTATTGGTCACAATATGTGATCTGTAAAAAATCTCTAGTTGAGCTATAGCCACAAGTTGACTATTTTTTCTTGAATTGTGTTCGGTTTTTAAGTTGCAACAATTAACTGTTTGGTGAATACAACTCAATGTGTGTGTTCATGTGAGCTATTTGGCAGGCTCTGAGATGGAATGGGTATTTTTATTGCTTTAGATTTCTTTGCTAGGCTTCAAGATTAAGGAACCACTGGGGTTTATTCACAAAATACCGAACTGTGAATTAAAAACAACCAGGGCTATTCACTAAAGTGACTGTTGGCAAGTCAAAGTGAATTTCAGATCATTTTTCCAGTTTGTCTGTTTTGTCCTTAAATTTTAAATTCATTTTGAATTCACTTTCACTTTCTCACCAATTTTTTACTTTGTGAATAACCCTGTTTATTGCTAAATGTAGGCAGTAAGAGCTCATTTGGGGAAACAATCTCAACACAGCTCTAAATACAGCGTGATAATTTTATACTGAGTTTTTGTATTTTGGTTTTCAATTCACTACAATTTGGTATTTAGTATTTAGGCCCCACAGTGGTAAGTACCCATAAAGTCATGGTTCCTAAATTCTCTTGCATAGTTCATGCCACATAATGAGCAAACTATGAGGCAAAGCGAGTAAAATAAACTAAGTTGCATCTTGATTGAATAATACATTTTTAGGCCTTTCACATGGCTTGCAAAATGTTACATTGGAGAACACTGTTTACATTTGTATCCACGCAGCTATTCTGGCTATAATTGGCAAGTCAACACAACTATCTGTTTAGTGAATAGGCTCGTTTCAGTGGAAAAACATAAACATCTCGTAATGGTATATAAGTGAGTGTTCTACTGTGTTTAGAAATTGCACTAAAACTTTTTTTTAAAAAAGCATACATAATACGCTCTCCAATTTTTTCTATTTTGAACGTTGCTTTAAAACTTAACCTCTTCACTACTAAATTCTTACTTTTACAAATAAATAAATAAAATGTATTCGAAAAATAGGGTTTAGAAATAGACTCTATATGTAAGCTAAAATAGCTTTGCAATTGATTTTGAAGCATAAACATAAGTTATATAAATATAAAAACTAATTTATATATTTGCCCTTTAGAGTAATTTAGGGGACCAAAATGGTTTTATATGTATGGCATTATATAAAGTATGTACTATAAAGTATAGTATAAAGTATATATATTCCCTAAATGTCAGAATGTGAAAAATAAAATGTTTTTGTTTGTTGCAGCCAGTAAGGTATTCCTGTAAAATGCTCAGCGTACACAGAGCTCCCCTCTCAGCTGACAGACTGCAGTCCTGAATTTTACCCTGCTTGTTCTGTTTTTGTACAATATAGATCTATAGACAGACCTACTACAAAGTTTGCTGCACAATGTAGAAGGATGACATAATGTATAATCTCTCTGCAGAAATGTAGAGACAAAAAAGAGTTCTGACATTTCATTAAAATACAAAAAAAGGGAAAGTAATTTAGGTGTAAGGGACTGATTATTGTTTTGTTTTGCAAACCAATATATAGCATATCGTTATAAACATGTAATTCATTAATTGCCTTAATTTCAATTCAAAGTTTGTTCGTCCCCTTTTTTCTTTCATTATATGCCCTCTTTCTTCTATTTTGCCTCCATTTTAAATTGGCACTGCTATGACAACATATTTTATATGTTATATATAAGTAGTCAGTAGCCTGGAAGCCTGGCGTTTGATAGATAGATAGATAGATAGATAGAATGGTGAAGCACCAATACTTGACCAGAGTATCTCCGCCAAAGTCTATCTCCTATTTCCACAGAATGATACTTGATATAGCCACCCACCCAACCAAACATCAGTCGAAACTTGATGAAGGGTGAAAATAGGAGTACCTTTTTTCGTCACAGTACATACATTTATACACAGTCGTTAACCAAAACAACAGAGGTCCCACCCACGCGCCTCTGTGTCTGGGTGATAGCTAGATTGAAACTGCTAATCTAATTAATCTCCAGCTATCAGGATACCATATCAAAATACCCCAAAACATACATGTCCTCACCAGTAAACCACACATATCAGGTATCTTGGATAGCTCTACCTCTCAGCTTTATACCATTCTAATAGCGCCCTGATTGTCTTCATGATGTAGGATCGCTGCCCAGTAAAGGTTTGACCGGCATCAGCTCAGTTCAGAACTGATGACTAGTTGTAATATAATGCGAAATACATTTTCAGTTGCATCTCAAGTACATGAATCACTTATGACATTTTGTAACACTGTAATAGAATATAGAGAGGCATCACAATTTTTAAACAATATTTAAAAAAAATAAAATAAAATAATACAGATTCAAAATGACAGTTTTTCAACACTAAGGTAAGCAAGTATAGCAATTAAGCAAGTAATGATAATATTATTAGTGATTATATTTTAATAATAATATTAATATTTTAAATTACAATATTTCTACACTAATGATAATAAAGTATACAAAAATAAGCAATAATAATAATAATAATAATAAAGCCCATACAGTGTTGTATATTGAAAATAATTACATTTATGTTTTTGTAAGATCATTGGAATTACATACAGTTAGGGCATGACATACATTTGTAAGCATTATTGTGGTTTACTTCATATTATTACATGGTCACAATCCTGTACATGACATGTGCCTCAGAGATGTCTACTCAGTCACTTATAGGGTCATATCCTCTAAAAACTCAAGCTAATTTATTAACTTGCAGCTAGTCAGAATTAACCATCAAACCATGTGATCTGGAGCAGCATAGCCTCTTGTAAAGCACTTTTATTTCATACTTCCATTAATACGTCAATTAATTCAACTCTAGGTCTGAGTTCAAAATACATATTCCTATTTTTTTCATGTGTGTTTTAACACAGGTTATAAGAGAGGTTTCTGTGTTCAGATTTGAGTCATTATTATGCTGAATAGTCTGAATAATTAATATTATCGTGGCTGGAGCAATAGGTGTGTACTCTTTCTTCGGCCTGTACAGTTTTATTTGATTTATATGCTTTGCAGACTTGTTTCTGTCCTCGTCCTAGGTTTACATTTGCGATAATAAATACAGTAATATATGTAGACATTGATAACTGCAAAAAGGAAGGCTTTCCTCTTATTTATGACTGGCTACATTTCTTTTCTAAATTAGGCCAAAAGAGCAGACTTAAAAGATTTTATTGGAAGTCCTGCTTTTTAGCCTAAATCTTGCAAACTGGTATAAATTAGCTAAATTCATTGTTTATTGACTAAACTGCACTGCCTAGCGTTCTTTGGATTTTCAGGTGAAATACAATCATATTTTGTGACTTCAAACTGTACATTATTAATGAGTGTGAGTATTGAAATTGCCCAGAGGCAAACTATCCATTCAGCGATATAGTAAAAATGGCAGCAACTATGCTTTATTGGCAGGAAAAATGTTACGTGGCCCTGCTTTAAAACATAACATATACAGTATGTTATATCACAGTCATATATAAATATATATATATATACACACAACATACAAAATACACAATCCAGCGCACTCGCTTATTCACTAAACAATGATTTCAAATCTTACAGAATGTAATAGTTTTATTTAAAAACACCTCACCTAGGCAAAAAATAATGGGGGTTTAGTTACATTACATGATCATACATTGCATAAGCCTGCTACAACGTCAATGCACCCCATTCTTGGCAGGTCCTACTCTAGCAGCCTAATGCTTGCTCTTATGAGATTAATCCACTTACTTGGGAAATACTTCCTCCTGGGACTCTCTGCAAGTCAAGGCTAAATAGGGTCCTTAAATGAGGCACCTGTGACAGCACCCTATAATGTATGCATGTTCAGCAGCCCTGTTGCTTTCATAGATATATATACATATATATATATATATATACATATATATATATATATATATACATATATATATATATATATCAGATAAAATTTGTATCTTGTAATACCTTTTTTATTAGACTAACAGAATTTTTAACAACAAGCCTGCGGGACAATCTCCCTTTCTCAAGTCTGAAGCATTTTATCTGTTTTTTAAATCTACATCACGGGACTAATATGGCTACAATCTCTACTTGAACATTATAAATAAATAAATTATAAAATATATATTTTATATATATATATATATATATTTACTTTTTTTTTTTTTTTTTAAAAACCTGTTGTTTAAAGTATTAAATGGATTGTGCTGGTTTCAAATGATTTTACTGTCTTGTTTGTTTTTTTTGCTTTTGCACATATGGCTAAATACAAAACGCACAATAAATGTAAATTAAAACATTCCTAATTATAAAAGAAAACACACATATACTAGCATGGTTACTAAACTGGCAAGTGACCAGTGAATTTCAAAATTTAGGCAAAAAAGAGCAAAACTGAAAAGATTCTATTTGCTACAATTTTGGCCTTACATATGAAAGTTATCAGATGAAGTTTAAATTGGCTTTACATATAAATGTATTGTTTAAGTCACAGTAAAATAACAGAATTAAAAAATCTGTTGCTTAACATATTGAATGTAATTTATGTACTTAGCTGATTTGCAATAATCAGATTTTTTTTTAGCTCAACACATGAACAAAAATCACATAATTTGACGTAACATTCATGTATAAATCTAGAACTGTTGGGAACTATCCAGTAATGTATTTTTTAATCATAAAATACATTGTATTAAAGTTTTATTAATGTATATCCTACAAACATTGTAACGGTACAAAGGTAAGAATTGGTCTTAAAAAAAAATCAATAATGCATAGTAAGAAGAAGCAAAGAAAAAAAAAGAAAACGTAACAAACAGCAAGAACATAAAAGCAACAAAAGTAAATGTAAAATTTAAGGTCAAATATATCAAAACTATACATTCAAACTATGTTCCCAGCTCACCTATTTTAGCCTAATTCACAGTTTGTAAATTTGCTCTTAATAAAACAATTGAAAGAAACGTACTCCTATAGTCCTATGTATCAGTATGTCTAAAAGTAGTGTTCGCACTGAGAGCAAAAAACAAGTCGCAAGAGAGTGCTGAGAACGGACAACAGTTTAATTAGCCTGCCGTTCGGTGGGTCCTTGCTCAGTTCTCAAGCTGGTTTTAGCTCATCTTGTGTCATTACAGAAAAAATTTGAATCTCATACTGATTCCACCCAAAAGGGCCGAACAGATCCAAAATATAGGCCGACTCTCTCTGCACGAGAGATACAGCAACCCCAAAACCCACTGTTTTTGCACACTATAAGAAATATACATTCTTTAGCTGTAGGTGTTTAAATGAAAAATGATGTTAAATTATAGAGGCAGCTAAAATTAAATGCTATATCGAGGAGAATGAGTATCTGTAAATTTTGAGTGTAAATTTAAATTAGAGCAGGTTATTAATGAAAAGTATATTTACCACAATTACCATGAGAGTACAGTATCTCTATATATCACTATTAAATAATATTTTAGTAATATTTAGAATGCATTTGGAAAGAGGGTTGTGGATAAAATGACCTGCCTGTAATATTATAGAGTGGTACATGTGAGGGATGCGAGTAGGGATTTTAAGTTTAAGTTTTACTTAGAGCAAATGTTGTGAAGTATTAAAGTATTAAAACATTAACTCATATAGCCATCTATATCATGATAATCCTAGCATATTCTATTATGATTGTGTTTATTCCTTTGGAGTGCTAGCTCTTAATAGCAGAGTCTTGAGCATTATTGTTCTATCAGTGTTCTACATAGCTGTTACTGTTCTATCAAAATAATGCTAAAGATATTTGATGTAATAATTTGAGATGCATTTTGACAAAGGCAGCTAAATGTTTTAGATGAGTTACTTATAATGTAAAAGCTTAATTATGGTATGTATACATTTGTCTGTTTTATGTGACATTTTTATGTATGCTGATTTACATTTAACCCCCATAAAAGAGCAATGCCAATCATTGCCATCATTATAACCTGGTCCTTAATAAAGACTCTCTACATCATAGTATGTCCTAATTATCCTAATCATTAGTCATCAGTACAACTATGGGTACTGGATCATTCTTAGTAAGCAGAGGATTTTACATCATTTAAGGTCTCTAAGGTTCTTAATGGGTTAATGCAGTGAATGCATATATTTGAAAACATAATATTTGGACTGTAAATTGTATGTTCCAGTTCAAGTTGACACCTGCATTTGATATGTAATGTCATCAGTTCATTTACTAGTGATAAATACATGCCATTCACAATATCTGTGGCATGTTATTTAACATATACATGGGGTTATTCAATTAACTGAGAATGCTGGAGAACTAGACACTCAGTGATTGCAAACGTTAGGTCAAGATAGCCTAACTGGGAAAACAAGTTAGGTAGAAGATTTTTTTTTTTTACCAGTATGGCTATATCTTGCAATTCCCTTGCCAATTCTTACAGTTCACAGTGTACGAATAACCCTATGAGTGCCAACAGAACGAGAGTGGGTTAAATTCAAAGGATTAGGGTGATCATAATTTTAAAGGTCAATCATTCTTAAAACTTTGTTTATTTTATTATTTATTCATTTATTTATTACTGCTATTTATAAAGCGCCAACATATTCCACAGCGCTGTATAATTAGGGCAGAACGTACAGTTTACACAGACAAATGCAAAAGATAGAGAGAGCCCTGCCCGTAAGCTGAGATCTAGCCATTGAAGCTCTTTTATACAAAGTGCTTAGCTAGATAGACGGTGAGCTTACCTTACCAATACATTTACAAGACTGAAAAAACATGTTTTCCGAGTTCACTACAATCTGTATTGCAAAATTTAGGCATTAATAGCTGATCTGGGAAAATTATTCAACCCAGTTGTAGTCACAACTTGGATATTTTATCCTCAAATTTCGAAGTCAAATTTTATTAATTAAGGTGAATCACTTTACAAAAGTCTGTTGTCAAGGAAGAAGGCCTTAACACAGCAATTTAAATGCATGAAGGCATCTGAAGGTATGATGGATGTATTATGATAACTAGGAGAGTAAGAAATGATTTCAGAGTGCTCTCAGCTAAGGGAAAACAGCTCCTCTGTTATTTTTTATGAGACTGGACTTCTGGACGCAGTCATGACATCAGAAAGCATCATACCCTAGTTTTGGGGGGAAAAAAAGGAATGTCACCTCTAGCAGTGCTTGTTTTAATCTTTGTGAGTATAGATCTGGATGATAAGACTGGGAATTTTCTCAATGTTCTTTGTCATCTTCTTTATTTATTAAACAAACGCATATATCACATGGCTCTGTACCTACAAAACCATGATTTAAACTAATCACACAAAGAGAATTTGATGCCCTATTGAGACACCAGAGCCACTATTGTTTACAGTATTTGGAATTTTGAGACCTTCTTGCAAATTGGTAATTGTCCATTTGATATACTTTTAGAATGCAGAAAATCAAACGGTCAGTAAGTCATTCAAAAATACTTTGTTTCTGAGCAAGCATGCATCACAAACTAAATCCCAAGTATTTCCATTTGAGTCGACCAGATAGTAATAAAATGACTCAAGAAAACAAAGAAATTATGCATTTTGTTTTAACGTTTATTTTTTATATTTGATATTTTAAAGTAACAAACTAGATCTAAAATGTAGGGTATGCTAGCGCATTCCATTTTTAAAGGTGCACTCCAAAACTAGTAACCATTACAGGATTTTTTTTCAGGAATTTTTTTCTACAGAAAATGCAGTTTTAAGGGTGAAATTTGAATTAATGTCACGTTACAGTTGTCACAATCATTTTGCTATCGTTATGCAGAGAAGCAAGTTTCTGTGAGAGTTTGTGTATTTTAGTTTTGCAATTGCAGCATATAATGATACTAGCATGACTGCAGTGCATTGAGAATCATCCTATTAATGTTAACTGTGCAGCTATATCCTCATTAACGGAACTTGTAAATAAATTCTCACTCAGTAAATACTAAATTTTTATTATTATAACAACTAGTTTGATTTGACTACTTCTGATCACACCATGAACATTTTCACTGACTGTATAAAGATATTCTGGGAATTATTATTTTTTTTCTCTGAAAAGGAAAATTGCTTGAAGATTGAATTTGTGTTCATGTGGCTATTTTTCTCTACATGCAAGTCTTATTTCTTTAAATATAAAACTTTAAAGATTATATCATACAAAATAAAAAAGTTAACATGTCTCTAAAAACATGAACATTATTTTCTAATTAACAATATAACTATAAAAACAATATTTATAAACATTTTGTAGACCAGGATGTGCTATTATAAAGGTATTGTTAGTGCATAGGGTAAATCAAATAAAAGTTCTTAAATCGTAAATAGAGAATTTTATTAACCCTTTATTTATTATTGTTATGGGAATTAGAGACAAGACAAAGCTTCATCTTCAGTGTATTATTTATGTATGTCCTTTGCAGTAGAGAGAATGAAGATTTGTGGCTAGCAGCAGATTACACAGGATATTGAGCAGTCATTAGAAAAATTCCAACTAACATAAAATCAGCTATCTTTTTCAGGATTACATAAGTAGAAAATCTTAGCACACATTTTAATAAATTTACTCTATAGACAGCAGGTGTCTGGTTCATTTGCATTAATAATATTTTATTTCTATACAGCTTACAAAGCAGAACATATATATAATACATGCATATAATATTTTGCAATTATACATTCATTCATTAATTGACTAATGGTAAAATATTTTATGTAGTGATTAAACATATTTATATTATAATATATTTTAAATTGTTTAATATTGCTTCTTTAATCAATGTTATTTTATTTTGAGATTACATAATATGATTATTGCTTGTGTTAGCGTTACATTTCAGTCATATTTGCAATAGATTCTGCAATATTTGCAATAGATTTAACCTGAGTGGTATTTTCTTTTTTCTTTTACAAAATATTTCTAAAAGAATAATGCAGTAAGATTAGTGTGCTGTTATTCATAGGCATAGATCAATAGTCACACTTTGATGACCTAAAGGAAACGTTTTAAGCATTTCTGCTATGTATAGTAGTATTTCTAAGCTCTCGTACCATTCCATGATATAATTGTATTACTTTTACATATTATATACTAACACTGTTACAATTAATTTATAAATTGGTGGAAGTATCTGTTCTGCTTGCTATAAATTAGATGAATATATGGTCAGAATAAAATGCATCACCATTTTGCGAGCAAGTTTTAAAATAAATTTAGAAAATGTATATGGCATTTATTTTTATCATGTGAATTTATATATTGTGTATCACTGTGGTTTTTAGTATTCAAAGTATATTTGATAATACATATATATATATATATACAAAATATACAAAATACATACATATATATATATATATATATATATACGCATATATATATATATATATATATATATATATATATGCGTATATATATATATATATATATATATATATATATAAATAGGTAGTAAAGGGAGCACACTAGGTCTTGAAAAATCGTGCAAAAGTATTTATTGCATTCAAAAAGAATACAACGCTGTGGTACAACAAATCAACGTTTCGACCCTGCTGGGTCTTTATCAAGATCACAGTGCAAATTATAAATTACTGACAATTTATACATAAACATATGTGGAGCTTACCAATTAGGATGATCGGACAGCCTGTGGACTGAAACCCGGAAGTGAGAAACCCCCACGTGATAGCGTGCGTATGACGTGTTGCGTATTGCGTGGATAACGTAGTTACTAGGTACTTACGTCAAAAGAGTGGAAATTGTGTTGCATGTTACGTAGCTGGCGTGGTCACCGAGTAACTACGTCCGAGAGTTAAAAACAAATGCCCGAACAGGGCAAACTGAAAATATAGAGGCTACATCAGCCTGCCAGCTTGTATGCATGAAGCCCTTAAGCCCCTTTCTTGGAAATCCCCTTGTGTGCATCTATGTGTGTGGTAAAGTTAAGTGCCGTGGATAAGTGAAAAAAATTACATTGCAAAGCTTACAGTGCGTCAACCGTGTACATATACTCACACAAGAAGTTAGGAGCAGGGCTGGACCATATAGCAAACAATAAAATAATAAGTCATGTTATATCATCTACCAATATAAGGTATGTGGGCTTTGTACTATCTGCCCCTCGAGGGGTATACGGATTGGTCTTAGTTACTGTGCCAAACTGCAGGCATTGAGCTGGAAGAATGATGGCTGACTAGATATTAGTCTTATCGTATACATAGACAAATAGAGATACATATACACGGAAAAAGATTGATACATAAAAAAATTAATAAATAACAAATTTATATCTAATCCTCTCCCTCTATAGATCTATTCTTCAACGATCTAAACTGGCCCTCTACGTTAGGGGCTGTTTTGCCAATTCACATTTAACTCCATTCATATATATAACTAATGAAAATTAATTTATAATAACTAAGGTGTTTATGGCAGAAAAAGTTGGGTGGGATATTTTCTTTATAGACTAATAGGTAGTTCCATCTAATGGAGAGTGGGAAATACCGCTTGTTTATCAAGTAGACACTGTACTATAAGGCTGCAGCGATAATCTTTAGCGTACTGAGTGATGTATTGTATAAACATGGTTCAGTTTATAACAATAGAGATTCTGTTTCAAAGAAACATGGACAATGCAAGATGTTCATTCAGTCCATTCGGAGTCACTGTGTTGAGATGATGAATCCAATAGGCCTCGCGTTGTAGAAGTAGCTTGGATCTGTCACCTCCTCTCGGTTGTACCGGGACATGGTCGATGGCGATGAATCGTAGTAAGGGTAAATGATGGTTATTGGCCAAGAAGTGTTTCGCAACGGGTTTTTCGGTCCGTTTGTCTCTGAATGCCGTCATTATTCCTGACCGGTGTCCCCTGATCCGGTCCCTCAGAGTCATATCGGTTTTACCGACGTACGAGAGTCCACAGGGGCACGTGATCATATATATGACATGTGTGGTCATGCACGTAATGTAATGTTTGATTGCCATTCTTTTGCCACTGTGGGGATGAGCGAATGTTGATCCTGTGAGCATATGGCTGCAGGTAACACATCCGCTACATTTAAAGCAGCCTTTTTTGTGAATGAGAGGTGGTTTCGCATAGCAATGTCGAGGGTCATTTCGAACCAATAGGTCCCTTAGGTTCCGGCCCCGTCTATAGCTGATCATAGGACTCTGTTTAAATTTTTTAGGGAGGTTTTGATCCGCATGGAGTATACTCCAGTTTTTAAATATAGATTTTTTGAGTGATAAAGTTGCCGTGTTGTATGTTAGAGGAAGAAACAGTCTGTCCTTTGTGTTGGATTTAGTAGTTTTGACTTGTTTAAGTTTGCTTCGAGCTTTATCCAGTGCGATATCTAATATCCTGGGATGGAATCCCCTTGCTAGGAAGCGATCACGGACTTCATGCAGTTGCTCTTCGCATTTACTTAGGTCACTATTGAATCCTAGCACTCTTAAAAACTGTGATATAGGTAAAGAGTCCTTGATGTGTTGAGGATGGAAACTAGTAGCCGATAGAAGAGTGTTACGGTCAGTCACCTTTCTGTATAGGGTGAACCCCAGCTGACCCTCTTTCTTAAAAATAGAGACATCTAAAAATTCAATGTTGGTGTTATGCCAACTAAGTGTAAGCGTTACTGGTATTGGTAGACTGTTGATATTCTCCACCATTTCCTCAAGTGTGGTCGTGGTCCCTTTCCAGATTATGAAGATATCGTCCACATATCTTAAGTATTTAATTATCTGGTGTTGGTATTTAGGGAGAATGTACGTATTTTCAAACCAGTACATGAATCCATTGGCGTATGCCGGTGCCATGGCCGCCCCCATGGCCGTACCGGAGGTCTGCAAATAGAAGTGCTCCTCGAATTTAAAGTAATTGCAGGTTAGAGCAATATCAAGCCAATCCATTAAATATGGAATCGGGGGACCTTGGTATGCTTCATCTTGTTGTAGGATTTCACTGATGGCTTCCATACCTTCCTTCTTTGGTATTATCGTATAAAGACTTTTAACGTCCATAGTGGCTAGAATGGTATCTGTGTTGGTTAGCTCTATGTTTTCTATCTGGCTAATGAAATGCTGGGTATCAAGTAAACACGTCGGTAGTTTCCTTATGCTGCTGTTGATATGAAAGTCAATGAATTGAGCAATGGGCTCTATTAACCCTTCTTTTGCTGACACAATCGGTCTGCCCGGTGGACGATCAGCATCTTTGTGTATTTTTGGTAAGGTGTACATCACCGGATGTTTGGGATGTTTCACATATAGAAATTCAGCAGTGCGTTCATCCAGATAGCGATGTGCTAATCCTTCCTCAATCATTGATGTAATCCTTTTCTGGAATTTTGAAACTGGATCAAACGTGAGTTTTAAGTATGTTGATTCCTCTTGTAGTTGTTGTAAGATTTCATTTCTGTAGTCATCATAGGCTTGGATTACCACAGCACCGCCCTTGTCCGCAGGTCTGATTATTATTTTGGGATCCTGCATTAGATCTTTGAGTGCTGTATGTTCCTCTGGTGACAGATTATCTCGATGGGCAGGTGGTATGGTACATGACGTTGTAGTTTCATGACGTATCGTTTGCATGAAGGTTTTGATTGAAGGGTTAGGTGTATATATGTCTTTTTTGTTCCGTGTAGGGAACCTGTATATTTTGGTTGTAGGTGTCTCTTTCATGATCTCATTGCTGTAGAGGGTTCTTTGAAGTTTGTACAAATCGATTGCCATCTCGAATGGTTTCGGATGGGTAACCGGTATAAATGTAAGACCTTTCTGTAGAACCGAAAGATGGTTATGGTCCAATACTTTCTGGGATAAATTAAATATCGGTATTATCTCCGTTGTCTGGGAGGTTTTCCCGTGTTGCCTGTATTTCTTGTGACCCTTTTGTCCACGTCTGGGGTGTCTCTTGCGTCTCTTCCATCCCGTCTGTTGGTATTGTATACTCGTGGTGGATCGTTTGAGTGTTCTCCCGTTTTTAAAAAAGTAACCTGTTTCACAGATTGTTGATCGGTGCGAGTGTCACCATCGGAGGCAGATTCCCCTGAACTAACGTCTACAGTTTGTAATGAAGGCTTCCTGATGCGTGTGCGGAATCGTGGAGGCGGGTTGCGCGTATTCGAGTCTGAGCCGCTAAGCCAGCGGTACACCTGGTGGAACTTATAGTCATGATTTACCTTTTCTAGTTTTACTTTCTTGAAGCGGATCAACTCATCCTGATATCTTTGTATATCGTCCTGAAGTTTTAACATAAAATCTGTGGACGGTATGGATTGTAGGGCGCTTACATGTGCAAGTTCAAAATCCTGTATCGACTTTTTAACTTGCACCAATTCTGTTCCAACCTCTTCAATAACGATCACTAGCCAGTCTAAGGAACATTTATTAGAAATGTTCATCCACTTTTTGCAGAACTCAGGGTTTTGTCTCCCTATGGTGGGAGCATTTTTGATGCGAAAGCCCCTCGGGATCCGCTTGGATCTGTAATAGTCCGATAAGAACACACCGTGCAGGTCAAGGTCCACCTCTCGTTTTTTAAGTCTGGATAGGTCGTTGTAAAGATCTTTCGCTGTATGTCTATGTGGTAGATCTTGTGAGCTGCGTGGCCATAGTACAGATTGAGCCTTTTCGTCTGTAATGGATAATGTTTCCGCTACCTCTGTTAAAGCCCCAGCTCTTTGTAAAAAGTCCTCCATATTGAACCGATCTTGATGGCTATGTCCAAATCACCATTTAGATAATATGTCCAATTTCAATCGTGGGGGTGCTCAGGCAAGTGCTCCGCCAGCACTTCAATATATAAACAAAATACCAAAGCCAGGCACTCCTCCGTGCTTGTAATTTCAAAGTATTCTGAGCCTAGGTGCAGTCCCGCGTTATATATATAAATAGGTAGTAAAGGGAGCACACTAGGTCTTGAAAAATCGTGCAAAAGTATTTATTGCATTCAAAAAGAATACAACGCTGTGGTACAACAAATCAACGTTTCGACCCTGCTGGGTCTTTATCAAGATCACAGTGCAAATTATAAATTACTGACAATTTATACATAAACATATGTGGAGCTTACCAATTAGGATGATCGGACAGCCTGTGGACTGAAACCCGGAAGTGAGAAACCCCCACGTGATAGCGTGCGTATGACGTGTTGCGTATTGCGTGGATAACGTAGTTACTAGGTACTTACGTCAAAAGAGTGGAAATTGTGTTGCATGTTACGTAGCTGGCGTGGTCACCGAGTAACTACGTCCGAGAGTTAAAAACAAATGCCCGAACAGGGCAAACTGAAAATATAGAGGCTACATCAGCCTGCCAGCTTGTATGCATGAAGCCCTTAAGCCCCTTTCTTGGAAATCCCCTAAAAAACCTCCCTAAAAAATTTAAACAGAGTCCTATGATCAGCTATAGACGGGGCCGGAACCTAAGGGACCTATTGGTTCGAAATGACCCTCGACATTGCTATGCGAAACCACCTCTCATTCACAAAAAAGGCTGCTTTAAATGTAGCGGATGTGTTACCTGCAGCCATATGCTCACAGGATCAACATTCGCTCATCCCCACAGTGGCAAAAGAATGGCAATCAAACATTACATTACGTGCATGACCACACATGTCATATATATGATCACGTGCCCCTGTGGACTCTCGTACGTCGGTAAAACCGATATGACTCTGAGGGACCGGATCAGGGGACACCGGTCAGGAATAATGACGGCATTCAGAGACAAACGGACCGAAAAACCCGTTGCGAAACACTTCTTGGCCAATAACCATCATTTACCCTTACTACGATTCATCGCCATCGACCATGTCCCGGTACAACCGAGAGGAGGTGACAGATCCAAGCTACTTCTACAACGCGAGGCCTATTGGATTCATCATCTCAACACAGTGACTCCGAATGGACTGAATGAACATCTTGCATTGTCCATGTTTCTTTGAAACAGAATCTCTATTGTTATAAACTGAACCATGTTTATACAATACATCACTCAGTACGCTAAAGATTATCGCTGCAGCCTTATAGTACAGTGTCTACTTGATAAACAAGCGGTATTTCCCACTCTCCATTAGATGGAACTACCTATTAGTCTATAAAGAAAATATCCCACCCAACTTTTTCTGCCATAAACACCTTAGTTATTATAAATTAATTTTCATTAGTTATATATATGAATGGAGTTAAATGTGAATTGGCAAAACAGCCCCTAACGTAGAGGGCCAGTTTAGATCGTTGAAGAATAGATCTATAGAGGGAGAGGATTAGATATAAATTTGTTATTTATTAATTTTTTTATGTATCAATCTTTTTCCGTGTATATGTATCTCTATTTGTCTATGTATACGATAAGACTAATATCTAGTCAGCCATCATTCTTCCAGCTCAATGCCTGCAGTTTGGCACAGTAACTAAGACCAATCCGTATACCCCTCGAGGGGCAGATAGTACAAAGCCCACATACCTTATATTGGTAGATGATATAACATGACTTATTATTTTATTGTTTGCTATATGGTCCAGCCCTGCTCCTAACTTCTTGTGTGAGTATATGTACACGGTTGACGCACTGTAAGCTTTGCAATGTAATTTTTTTCACTTATCCACGGCACTTAACTTTACCACACACATAGATGCACACAAGGGGATTTCCAAGAAAGGGGCTTAAGGGCTTCATGCATACAAGCTGGCAGGCTGATGTAGCCTCTATATTTTCAGTTTGCCCTGTTCGGGCATTTGTTTTTAACTCTCGGACGTAGTTACTCGGTGACCACGCCAGCTACGTAACATGCAACACAATTTCCACTCTTTTGACGTAAGTACCTAGTAACTACGTTATCCACGCAATACGCAACACGTCATACGCACGCTATCACGTGGGGGTTTCTCACTTCCGGGTTTCAGTCCACAGGCTGTCCGATCATCCTAATTGGTAAGCTCCACATATGTTTATGTATAAATTGTCAGTAATTTATAATTTGCACTGTGATCTTGATAAAGACCCAGCAGGGTCGAAACGTTGATTTGTTGTACCACAGCGTTGTATTCTTTTTGAATGCAATAAATACTTTTGCACGATTTTTCAAGACCTAGTGTGCTCCCTTTACTACCTATTTATATATATAACGCGGGACTGCACCTAGGCTCAGAATACTTTGAAATTACAAGCACGGAGGAGTGCCTGGCTTTGGTATTTTGTTTATATATTGAAGTGCTGGCGGAGCACTTGCCTGAGCACCCCCACGATTGAAATTGGACATATTATCTAAATGGTGATTTGGACATAGCCATCAAGATCGGTTCAATATGGAGGACTTTTTACAAAGAGCTGGGGCTTTAACAGAGGTAGCGGAAACATTATCCATTACAGACGAAAAGGCTCAATCTGTACTATGGCCACGCAGCTCACAAGATCTACCACATAGACATACAGCGAAAGATCTTTACAACGACCTATCCAGACTTAAAAAACGAGAGGTGGACCTTGACCTGCACGGTGTGTTCTTATCGGACTATTACAGATCCAAGCGGATCCCGAGGGGCTTTCGCATCAAAAATGCTCCCACCATAGGGAGACAAAACCCTGAGTTCTGCAAAAAGTGGATGAACATTTCTAATAAATGTTCCTTAGACTGGCTAGTGATCGTTATTGAAGAGGTTGGAACAGAATTGGTGCAAGTTAAAAAGTCGATACAGGATTTTGAACTTGCACATGTAAGCGCCCTACAATCCATACCGTCCACAGATTTTATGTTAAAACTTCAGGACGATATACAAAGATATCAGGATGAGTTGATCCGCTTCAAGAAAGTAAAACTAGAAAAGGTAAATCATGACTATAAGTTCCACCAGGTGTACCGCTGGCTTAGCGGCTCAGACTCGAATACGCGCAACCCGCCTCCACGATTCCGCACACGCATCAGGAAGCCTTCATTACAAACTGTAGACGTTAGTTCAGGGGAATCTGCCTCCGATGGTGACACTCGCACCGATCAACAATCTGTGAAACAGGTTACTTTTTTAAAAACGGGAGAACACTCAAACGATCCACCACGAGTATACAATACCAACAGACGGGATGGAAGAGACGCAAGAGACACCCCAGACGTGGACAAAAGGGTCACAAGAAATACAGGCAACACGGGAAAACCTCCCAGACAACGGAGATAATACCGATATTTAATTTATCCCAGAAAGTATTGGACCATAACCATCTTTCGGTTCTACAGAAAGGTCTTACATTTATACCGGTTACCCATCCGAAACCATTCGAGATGGCAATCGATTTGTACAAACTTCAAAGAACCCTCTACAGCAATGAGATCATGAAAGAGACACCTACAACCAAAATATACAGGTTCCCTACACGGAACAAAAAAGACATATATACACCTAACCCTTCAATCAAAACCTTCATGCAAACGATACGTCATGAAACTACAACGTCATGTACCATACCACCTGCCCATCGAGATAATCTGTCACCAGAGGAACATACAGCACTCAAAGATCTAATGCAGGATCCCAAAATAATAATCAGACCTGCGGACAAGGGCGGTGCTGTGGTAATCCAAGCCTATGATGACTACAGAAATGAAATCTTACAACAACTACAAGAGGAATCAACATACTTAAAACTCACGTTTGATCCAGTTTCAAAATTCCAGAAAAGGATTACATCAATGATTGAGGAAGGATTAGCACATCGCTATCTGGATGAACGCACTGCTGAATTTCTATATGTGAAACATCCCAAACATCCGGTGATGTACACCTTACCAAAAATACACAAAGATGCTGATCGTCCACCGGGCAGACCGATTGTGTCAGCAAAAGAAGGGTTAATAGAGCCCATTGCTCAATTCATTGACTTTCATATCAACAGCAGCATAAGGAAACTACCGACGTGTTTACTTGATACCCAGCATTTCATTAGCCAGATAGAAAACATAGAGCTAACCAACACAGATACCATTCTAGCCACTATGGACGTTAAAAGTCTTTATACGATAATACCAAAGAAGGAAGGTATGGAAGCCATCAGTGAAATCCTACAACAAGATGAAGCATACCAAGGTCCCCCGATTCCATATTTAATGGATTGGCTTGATATTGCTCTAACCTGCAATTACTTTAAATTCGAGGAGCACTTCTATTTGCAGACCTCCGGTACGGCCATGGGGGCGGCCATGGCACCGGCATACGCCAATGGATTCATGTACTGGTTTGAAAATACGTACATTCTCCCTAAATACCAACACCAGATAATTAAATACTTAAGATATGTGGACGATATCTTCATAATCTGGAAAGGGACCACGACCACACTTGAGGAAATGGTGGAGAATATCAACAGTCTACCAATACCAGTAACGCTTACACTTAGTTGGCATAACACCAACATTGAATTTTTAGATGTCTCTATTTTTAAGAAAGAGGGTCAGCTGGGGTTCACCCTATACAGAAAGGTGACTGACCGTAACACTCTTCTATCGGCTACTAGTTTCCATCCTCAACACATCAAGGACTCTTTACCTATATCACAGTTTTTAAGAGTGCTAAGATTCAATAGTGACCTAAGTAAATGCGAAGAGCAACTGCATGAAGTCCGTGATCGCTTCCTAGCAAGGGGATTCCATCCCAGGATATTAGATATCGCACTAGATAAAGCTCGAAGCAAACTTAAACAAGTCAAAACTACTAAATCCAACACAAAGGACAGACTGTTTCTTCCTCTAACATACAACACGGCAACTTTATCACTCAAAAAATCTATATTTAAAAACTGGAGTATACTCCATGCGGATCAAAACCTCCCTAAAAAATTTAAACAGAGTCCTATGATCAGCTATAGACGGGGCCGGAACCTAAGGGACCTATTGGTTCGAAATGACCCTCGACATTGCTATGCGAAACCACCTCTCATTCACAAAAAAGGCTGCTTTAAATGTAGCGGATGTGTTACCTGCAGCCATATGCTCACAGGATCAACATTCGCTCATCCCCACAGTGGCAAAAGAATGGCAATCAAACATTACATTACGTGCATGACCACACATGTCATATATATGATCACGTGCCCCTGTGGACTCTCGTACGTCGGTAAAACCGATATGACTCTGAGGGACCGGATCAGGGGACACCGGTCAGGAATAATGACGGCATTCAGAGACAAACGGACCGAAAAACCCGTTGCGAAACACTTCTTGGCCAATAACCATCATTTACCCTTACTACGATTCATCGCCATCGACCATGTCCCGGTACAACCGAGAGGAGGTGACAGATCCAAGCTACTTCTACAACGCGAGGCCTATTGGATTCATCATCTCAACACAGTGACTCCGAATGGACTGAATGAACATCTTGCATTGTCCATGTTTCTTTGAAACAGAATCTCTATTGTTATAAACTGAACCATGTTTATACAATACATCACTCAGTACGCTAAAGATTATCGCTGCAGCCTTATAGTACAGTGTCTACTTGATAAACAAGCGGTATTTCCCACTCTCCATTAGATGGAACTACCTATTAGTCTATAAAGAAAATATCCCACCCAACTTTTTCTGCCATAAACACCTTAGTTATTATAAATTAATTTTCATTAGTTATATATATGAATGGAGTTAAATGTGAATTGGCAAAACAGCCCCTAACGTAGAGGGCCAGTTTAGATCGTTGAAGAATAGATCTATAGAGGGAGAGGATTAGATATAAATTTGTTATTTATTAATTTTTTTATGTATCAATCTTTTTCCGTGTATATGTATCTCTATTTGTCTATGTATACGATAAGACTAATATCTAGTCAGCCATCATTCTTCCAGCTCAATGCCTGCAGTTTGGCACAGTAACTAAGACCAATCCGTATACCCCTCGAGGGGCAGATAGTACAAAGCCCACATACCTTATATTGGTAGATGATATAACATGACTTATTATTTTATTGTTTGCTATATGGTCCAGCCCTGCTCCTAACTTCTTGTGTGAGTATATGTACACGGTTGACGCACTGTAAGCTTTGCAATGTAATTTTTTTCACTTATCCACGGCACTTAACTTTACCACACACATAGATGCACACAAGGGGATTTCCAAGAAAGGGGCTTAAGGGCTTCATGCATACAAGCTGGCAGGCTGATGTAGCCTCTATATTTTCAGTTTGCCCTGTTCGGGCATTTGTTTTTAACTCTCGGACGTAGTTACTCGGTGACCACGCCAGCTACGTAACATGCAACACAATTTCCACTCTTTTGACGTAAGTACCTAGTAACTACGTTATCCACGCAATACGCAACACGTCATACGCACGCTATCACGTGGGGGTTTCTCACTTCCGGGTTTCAGTCCACAGGCTGTCCGATCATCCTAATTGGTAAGCTCCACATATGTTTATGTATAAATTGTCAGTAATTTATAATTTGCACTGTGATCTTGATAAAGACCCAGCAGGGTCGAAACGTTGATTTGTTGTACCACAGCGTTGTATTCTTTTTGAATGCAATAAATACTTTTGCACGATTTTTCAAGACCTAGTGTGCTCCCTTTACTACCTATTTATATATATAACGCGGGACTGCACCTAGGCTCAGAATACTTTGAAATTACAAGCACGGAGGAGTGCCTGGCTTTGGTATTTTGTTTATATATATATATATATATATATATATATATATATATATATATATATGTATGTATTTTGGGACTCTAAAGTTATTTTAATTTAATTTATATTTAAAAAGAAAAAAAAAACATCACAGACATGTAGATATCTGTATGTAGATGTATCTGCTTATTCCAGAAGATGATATTGTTGTATATAAAATATGCCTATTAAAAAAATCTAGGCGTCCTTTGCCATACATTTTACATGTTTACTTGGATATTGCACAATTGCACAAAATGTTTAGACATACTTATCTATTCATGTAGTGTCTTTATAAGTCAAACTATTCCATTTCAGTCCTTCCCCAATCAAATATGCATTACTTTTTTATATCATGGTTTTATTCTTAGGAATATGCAAAGTTAGTTGTGTAATTTGATGTTCATTAAAGGAATACTTCAAAAACCTAATGCACATTGGCTTGCTAAAGTACCTTTTGTGTAAAGTGTGTGTCCTCTTTTTTCATTTTACAAAACATGCAGATTTCAATAGAAATTGCCACTTTTATAAATTAACCTTGTTACATCAACCTGGCTGTCAATCAGACACTAGTCCTGTTACTTCCTGGTAGTTTAGCTCAATCGAGATAAATTCAAGAGGCAGTCACTGATAACAAAGCACCTATCTTGCAAAGACTTCACAATGAGCTGCATTGGGAAGTCTGAGATTGGACAGCCACAGAACTCCTGGGTGGGGTCAAAAGGGGAGGGCTTACAATGGCTGCAGACAAGTGATCTTCAGCTTTTGCAAGATGTTTTAGATGTTAACCAAGAAAAAAATGCATCAATAAATACATGCATGTTTTTATTGTGAGTATATGTTCTAAATAGTGATTTATTTATTTATTTTGTTTGTGGTGTGGAGTGTCCCTTTAAAAGGATTCTTGAAATCCTGGCAATTCCATAATGTCAAATGTTGTTTTTTACTAAAACGATATTGGTGAATTTGACTATTGCAGAATATCCACACAGCACATATCATGATAATTTCCATAGTGATGTAAAGATTGATTGGTATATATATTAATTATCTTATATTGTAATTAGAAAAATCTCAATGACAATAGATAATTCTTAGAAAACATGTTTATAGCGTATAAAATAAATTAAAGTATTTTCACCAGAGGAAAAATTAAGTACAATTTAACAGTCTCCAATGTAATACAGTGCAACCTTGCTTTAAGTAAATAAAAGCTATTATGTAAGTAAACTCAGAGTCAGAATATAATTCTTAAAATTCTTATCATTACATCAAACACTGTGATTTATTATTTAATGTTTGTTGTTATGGATGGGAATTATCAGTAGCTAGATATAATCAGGCACATTTGCCCAATTGTCTGAGATGATTATAATTCTCCTTATATTAATCCTTCTGGTAAAAAAAGTATATACATTTGCATTTATGGCATTATATTATTATTATTCAGTTGTGTACTGTCATAAGGGTAATCCATTTATTTATTTATTTAAATTAAATTTTGTTGTAGTGAAAACAAGTTCAAACTGTATAGCCTTTACGTGTGCAGATCTTCAATTTTTCTTATTCATTTTTTTGCACAACTTCATATTTTCCATATCCATACTCATATACTTTAGTTAACAAAATTGAAATACATATAAAAATAGAGAAAAACTTTTGATTTATAAAGAGGTAAATGTATATTCATATTGCAGTATCTCTTACTATTTGACAATACTTTACAGACCCATGCAACATCTGACTGAAATCACATACTGTTTCTAAGACCTTTATAAGTTCTTCTTCTACTATAACTGTTTTCTTCAATGCATTGCAATGCAGTGCAAGGAAAGGTACGTGTAACCTATCTAAAGCTGTCCCTCACATGACCATCCAGTAGATACTCTTGTCCATGCTCTAGTAATTTCCCGCATGGATTATTGTAACCCTCTCCTGATTGGTCTCCCCAGAAGCCGTATTGCCCCACTACAGTCTGTAATGAATGCCACCGCCAGACTGATTTTCCTCTCTAGTCGGTCCTCTTACACCTCACCCCTCTGCCAGTCCTTACATTGGCTCCCTGTATCCTATAGGAGTCAAATCAAAGTGCTAACCCATTCATTTAAAGCACTGAACAATTCCAGATCCTCTTATATCCATATTCTCAGATCCATAGGTATGCCCCTCATCGTTCCCTCCACTCTGCCCGTGACAACCTCCTGACCGCTGCTCGCACCCGTACGGCCAACTCGCGCTTGCAGGACTTCTCGCGAGTGGCTCCTTTCCTATGGAATAGCCTGCCTACCCCCATCAGACTCTCCCTTAGTCTTCAATAGTTTAAGAAGGGCCTTAAAACCCATCTCTTTAGGAAAGCTTATGGCCTCCCAGAGTAACCTCTACCTTACATACCTGTCTCTTGCTCTCTCCTATAGGGCAGTGCTTTACTCTCTCCTCCAGCTCTGCTCCACTCCCACCCTATTTGATTGCTATTTCCTGTTCTAATGTGTTTTATACCCCACCTCCTATAGACTGTAAGATTTGAGCAGGGTCCTCTTCAACCTATTGTTCCTGTAAGTTTTCTTGTAATTGTCCTATTTATAGTTACATCCCCCCTCATAATATTGGAAAGCGCTACTGAATCTGTTGGCGCCATATAAATGGCAATAATAATAATAATAATAATAATAATAACTTCTGGCGCTTCACTGGCTAGGAGCTCATGTCAGTACTGCACTCTTGTGCTTGATACTATGGGAGCCTTGATAGACAATGACTTTTTCCTCACAGTTGTCACTAATGTCAAAACTTGACAGGGTAGCTCCACCTTATGTCAATATTTGTTAAGTGTAGGAAAAAATACTTTGTTTTGTGATATCTTTTGACTGCATTGGTATTTCAGTGAAATTCCAATACAGTGAATGTGAGTATTTTATGAACATTTTATCTTTATAAAATACTAACTTTTGGAGGTGGAGTGGGGTGACAGAGCTGCTTTAAGAATACTGGTTGCGAGTTTGTCTAAAAATGCATAACTTTGAACCATGAGTAAATCACTTGCAAGTAACACAAACTTGCATATAATAAAAGGGCAATATCTCTTCAGTTAAATTAAAGGGGAACTGACATTTCTCTGGTAAAATGGGAACTCACCAAAAACTTATGTTAAAACTTTTTTTTCATGGGATAACCCACTTTTAAGAGAAAAATCAAAATCAAGGATTTAGCAAATGATAACATAATCTAGTTCTGATAACATTAGTAACAAAAGCTATATATATATATATACACAAACAAAATACGCCAAGTGATACACTCGTTAAAAAAAACAGTGAAGAAAATCACCTGTACAAGTACAATCAGTATCAGCCCAACACAGTTCGTTGCAAATTGTAACTTCTTTAGGGATTCCATGCTGTATCTCCAATATAATCAAATAAAACAATAAACAATGATGTACTAACCTTGCCCTTTAACAGTCCATCACTAGGCCCTAACCATGTAATATGCAAGATAAAAATACAAAAAAGGTTGTGCCTGTGAGGAATAAATATATAAATAAAATAAATAAATATATAAAATAACTTAACAAAAGTCCAGGTAACTTAACACTAGTCCAAATAAGGCAGTTCAAAATAGTAGGGAAGGTTTTTTATAGAGCAGAAGACTTAATTGTTAGTAGTGGTGTCACAAGATACAACTTGGGATCCAGTAGGACATGTGGAGAAGAAACAAAAGGGAGACTCCAGTGGTATGGTATGTATATAAATGAGATACTACTCACAATACCCAGAGCTAAAATCCATCTCTGGCTTGAAAAGCCCCACTCAAGGATATATGTGGTTCTCCAAGCTTCCAATCTTGTGTAGTAGCAGAGTAATCCAACCCAAAAAATAAAAGGTGGCAGAATATAGTGCTCACTGTATCTTTAAGAGTCAAAATAAAATATATGAAATGTACTTACAATTTGCCGAGCAGACTTACTGCTCGGTTTATAACGTGTGGGTGGTATAATCCTAGGGATTCTTTATGCTTCTTAGAAACAGCAAAAGGGATGTCAGGCCAAAAATTGTAAAAACTAAGAAAAGGAATATGGCAAATGTGGTATAGCCAAAAAAAATCCTTTATTAGGCAGAAATAATGGAAAGGAGAACCACATATATCCTTGAGTGGGGATTATTCCACTTTACGCTTTTCAAACCAGAGCTGGATTTTAGCTCTGGGTATTGTGAGTAGTATCTCATTTATATTCCTTTTGTAACACATTGTATATACATACCATACCATTGGAGTCTCCCTTTTGTTTGTTCTCCACATGTCCTACTGGATCCCAAGTTTTATTCTGTGACACCACTACTATCAATTGAGTCTGCTGCTCCATAAAGAACCTTCCCTACTATTTTGGACTGCCTTATTTGGACTAGTGTTAAGTTACCTGGACTTTTGTTAAGTTATTTTATATATTTATTTATTTTATTTATATATTTATTCCTCACAGGCGCAACTTTTTTGTATTTTTATCTTCCATATTACTTTTGTATTGGGGGATACTAGAGGGGTCCCCTCTCCTTATAGGTGTGCTGCCTACACTCTTTATAAATACAAACCCTGTGTCGTGTTAGCACTGATCCTTATTTGACTTTTCTAGGCCCTAACCATGTGCACAAAATTATTGTGTTCCACTGATCGCCGAGATGTGCATTCTATCAAAGCAGTCTCTCCGACATGAGGACAAACTATATCAACTTGACCATGCCAAGTCTATGTAGCCATACCATGTGGGGCACCTGGAAGCCCATGTAGCATTTCACTATTTAATCTGCAAATGCCATGTATAATGGTTGCTCAAAAAATATGCAATGTATTCCCTTTGGTTCTAAATGAGGTTGTAATGAAATGATTCAAAAAAGGTTATGTGGTTCTCTGTAAAGAAAACCAAAATTATTTCTATGCATCACTATGCCTAAAGATTTTAAGCTTATTTGAGCAGGGTCCTCATCAGCTTATAGTTCTTGTAAATTTTTGTAATTGTCTAATTTATTTTTACAAAAAATATTTTGACTTTTTTTTTTGTTTGTGCAATAAACTGGCAGACATATTTAACATAGACATGTCTGCATTACCAATAATTGAAAGAAATCAGTGAGATGTGATGAGCGACTGCCTCCACAGGACGGTGTATCAGGACAAGTCACAGCAAAACAGATGTGTACTGCCTTTGAAGCTCATAGAAGAGGTGCGCTGTGTAGCCCCCATGGGTCAGAGTCTCGAACAAATAACGAGTACATCCCTGAAAGTCTCCTGTAGGGCCCTGGTGGGTTTAGGTAAACGGAAGCAATCGTCCACCACCACCAGTTTAGCTTGTTTTGGTGGTAGCAGAGTTGCTACGAGCCGCAGAACAAAGCGGGGCAACTCACTTGTTGCAATTGTCTCAGGGAAGCCCTTGATTCTGAGATTCATGGCCTTAGATCTATCCTCCAGTGCAGCCATACAGTGCAGCAAGCCTGCGTTGTCATTTTGTAGTGAGCCAAGGGCTGCATCCGTGGCTGTTTGAGCCACCTGCACGGCTCCATTGTCTCATTTATTTTTAAATTTCAATCTTAATGATAGTGTAAAGTGCTTCCAAATAATTAGGAATTTTATTATTTTTAATTTTTTTTTATAAATTCTTTATTTTTCGTTGTTTTTCTTTTTCGTTTGGTGTTGGGGATACAGAATTAAGAGAGGGTGAAGGGGTACAACACTGATTTGTCAAGTTTACATTGCAAGACTATTCTGTTTACAAGACTCAATGTTTGACAGTTCAATGTTTGGGTAGGTAAGGGTAGGTTAGTCATCAGGGTGCGTTCATGGTATGCAATGAGGACAGATATGTCTGTTAGTCTAATGTGTCTAGTCTAATGTGTCTAATGTGTGGTTGAGCTTGTATTCTCCCAGTCCTTGGTTCCTCAGGCCTCATGGGCCTGTTTTCAGAGTTAACTGCGGGTGTGGGTGTGGTGTCTGTTTCTTGTTAATGGCTTTTGCAAGCACCAGTCTATCTGTGGGCTCTGTGGTTTCTATCGTTTCTATCGTTTTGTCCTTTTGTCGGTGGTTTAGTTTTGTCCCTGAGCTTTGTTGGAGTTTCCTTGGCTTCCAAGACGTTCGAGGGGTCCTAGTGGTACACCTTTCTGTGTCTTCTACTGTTGGAAGTTAATTCATAGGTGAAAGTAAATCTGTCGTTATATTCGTTGTTTCCCTGTGTTTCTATAAAATAGGTGGGGGAGGAGGGAGAAAGGGTGGTGGCCTAAGAAGCCAGAATGTGTCTGGAGTTGAGTAAGGGGTGCATCAGTCGGTCCCCCGGTCTCCCCTCTACCCCAGGTCGGGGTCATAGGTCTTAATCTGGTAGGCTATGGGTGCTGCGGGTGTTCCACAGCATGGGTTTTGTAGGGGTTAGGTCCATTGTGGAATGTTTTGTAATGGATGTTTTCTACCAGGGTAGTGAGGTGTCTCCGTTTAGCCATGGGTCCCAGATCTTGTGATAATGTGTGGTTGTTTCGTGTATTTGGGCTGTGAGGCTGTCCATGTTTTTCGCTATCCTGTATCTTTTTTTTTTTTTAATTCTTTATTTTTCGTTGTGCAAGAAATAACAATGCGTCTTACACTGCCACAATGGCGTATGCAAGCACAGTGATAATACAATCAGACATATATGTGGCATTATGGTTTCGGCACATTTTTTGTATATAGTGATAGTCCAGCAGTTTGTACTCATCTGGTTGCAGGTCTAGACTATATACACAGCATAAGTAATACAAATAATTGAAGCAAAAGGGCATGACATGCTTAAAACTGGTGATTAGGTTAGGTGAGGTATCTGCGCTTCATGGGATTTAGACCCAGGCTATGTACTTCTATGTGGTGCAGTAATGGGTTAGAGAGAGCATAACAGGCATATGTGTTATAGGCATAGTGGTAGTCCTGCACCTTATATATATATATGGGAAACAATGCTAGGTGTGCAATACCCTATAGTACAGAATTGGGAGATAAAGAGCATGTGACTGGGAGTACATTAAGTGTTTGCGGTAAAAGCATACATGCGTCAACTAAGTAAACTGAACTTTAGTAACTTATAGAGAAACATCGGGTGGTAATGAGCAGGATAGCTTTCATTTTGTGGGGGTTGCACGCCATATCACTTGGTTGTCCGTGGGACATGTTAGTCGATGCCTGCCCGAGGGTATACAAAGTCCCGTAGCCAGATTATGTACCGCAGGCCATCCCAGCTTGCTATGGGTAGGTAGATGGAAACTGTCGCTGGGGGGGATCTCCCTGGTGCTGTCATTGAGGTGTTTTCTCTGGCATATTCCTGCCGTTGTCATGGCTGTCGCTTATGGGGGTTCCCAGGCTTTGCTCTGTGTGGTTGGGTGGAGTGTCGGGCAGGCTGGAGGTGCCGCTCTCTCCGGATCCTGTTGCTAGCCCTCTTCAGCTTGGGGATTGCTTGTGCGTGTGAAGTCGGCTCCGCTGTAAGTGAGCTGTGCTTGGCGGCAAAGTTAATAGTCGCTGGCGGGGGTACTCGAGGTGCTGCCTCCCACTCCTCCAGCACTTCTGCTATAATTATTGATGACAAGCCCTCTCTGTTAGGTTGGTGGGATGTCGGGCTAATGTGCGTCCGCACGGTTACTTGCCAGTTCCTATTGCCGCCTGACAGGTCTTCGGTCTCCTGCCGTTGGTGAGTGTCTCGCTGCTTCCGACCTTCTGGGCGGCTCGGTGCTCGAGGTGTCCGTGCCTGCACCTGTTTGATCTCACTTGGGTGAGTACGTGGCTTGTTGGCAGGCACTGCCTTAGTGTTCTCCGGGAACATAAGGGCTTCCAGCTTGTCCCATAAAACATGGAAGGCCCTGTTCAACTGGTGCCCCATGTCTGGCTGCTCGCTGTGAGTATTGGGGGAGCATGCTGCCTCTGCCATTTTAAGTGTAGTGCCACCGCTTGTTGCAGGCCCCTGCGTCTCCTCAGCTTTCTCGCCGGGTCGTGCCAGGGTCTCCGGGGTAGACCAGGATAACCCCCACCGGTCCAGAAGGGGGGGGAACGAGGGTCTGGTCTCCGCTTGTCAGCCATGGATGTCAGTGGGGGAGCGGCCGTCTACCTCACGCCGACCACGCGTGTAGGCCTCGCAGGAAGGGCAGGTGCAGTATACCAAATTTGTCGCTCGTGTGGCATGGTTGTGTGCCCCTGGTTGTCACCTTCCGGTTGGTAGCCTTTTTGGGCCGATTAGGTCCCGTTTAGGTGGCTTAATTCAGCTTAATTATCGCTGCAGAGCAGGAGCTAACCAGGTCTGCATCCTCTCCTTTCAGCCGTCAGGCCCCGCCCCCCCGCTATCCTGTATCTTATGTGTGATAGTGGTTTGTGAAGGAATGTGTGGTGTTGTCCACTGTTCTGCGATCGCTCTGCGTACTGCGAGTGTTATTCTTGTAATTAGTTTGTTTTCTCGTCTTGTGTAGGAGTCAATGGGTTTGGATAGTAATAGTAGCCAAGGATCCATGGGGCATTGCCTGTCGAATAGTCTGGTGATTAGTGCTATGATGCTTTGCCATAGAGGTTTCAGTTTAGGGCAGGACCACCAGCAGTCCTTTCCAACAAAGGTTGGGGTGAGTTACGCTCATAGAGGCTAGTCTTTGTGGTGTCAAGTACCATCAGAACAGCATTTTATATGCTTGTTCCTTATGGGTGACGCATAATGAAATGGTGGCCGTGGCTTCCCATATATCCAGTGGGCCTAAATCCTTTTCCCATGCCTTGATGTAGGGGAACTCCACCTGGGTTGGGTGTGTTGCTATAGTGACGTATAGGTCTGAGATTTGTCCCTTTCTCATTGGGTGTTCCATGCGTTCAAATCGTATAAAGGGGGCTGTGCCTGCCTGTTTGATGATGGGTGTGGAGGCAAAACTTCTGAGTTGAAGATATCTGAAGTCATCAAATGTGGTTAGAGCGTCTTTGTCTGGTAAGTCGTTGTAGGCAATGATTGCGTCTCCTGCGTATAGGTGTTGTAATCTGCATATATTTCTGTTGTCAAAGTTCGTGAAGTGTGCCGGGGTAAGTCCTGGTGGGAACAGTTTGTTTCTCCAGATGGGGGAAATCGGGGACACGTAGGAGGACAGGTCATATTTATCTTTCGTTTTGTCCCATAGGTCTAAGGAGTGTGTTATCGCGGGGGATGTAGGCGGTGGCAATGGCCTTTGAGCTTTGGGCAGCCACATATATAAGGACAGGTGGTCCCAACCAAATTTCAGGTGCTCCAGGTCTACCCAATCGTTTTTTATTTGGTGGGAGATGTCATTGTTGTATTTTGGCTAGGCGTGTTGCTGTCCGATAGTGTGTGAAGTTTCGGAGTCCTAGGCCACCTGCCTGTCTGGGGACATATGGTGTGGTCTTTTGTACCCGTGGTTTACGGCCATTCCAGACAAAGGAGTCCAACTCCCTTTGGAGTGTTTTAAGGTCTTGTTTGTGGACAGGGATGGGCAGGGTTTGGAACATGTAAAGGAATCTGGGCAGGAGATTCATTTTAATTGAGGTTACCCTGCCTAGCCATGATATCCCTAGTGGCTGCCAACGTCTCAGGTCCTCGCGGGCCCGTTGAAGCATGGGTTTGTAGTTTGTCTTGTATAAGTGTGTCAAGTCATAGGTAAGTTGGATTCCCAGGTACGTGATGGAGTCAGGGCAGGTACATAATGGGAATAGGTTTTGTATGTGTTCCAATCTTGCTTTGTTTCTATTTGTTGGAAGGAGTTCCGACTTTGTGATATTGAGTCTATAGCCGCTTAGTGTGGAATATGTTTGTATTAGGGTCAGTAGGGCTTCTATTGATGGGCATTTTATAATTTTTTAAATTCAACTTGATTCAGTTTTTTATACATAGTTACAAAACAACACTGTTACGAAACGCTGGTATAGTAGATACCCTGTTCACCTATTTCCTTTCGAACTGCTGAGCCGGAGTGATTATAGCTTGCAGTTCAGGTGTAGATTCGAACGGTTCCAGATGAATGCAGCATCCATGTAGTGTTCTCCCCATCAAGTAGACAGTTACCCAAACATCAGCCTAGACTAGATGAAGGGTACAACAGGAATGAAGTTTAATGGTGCCACACTGGCTTTTATGCAAGTCCTCATGCAAGGGGCACTCCCACATGGACCTTGTGGGGGACAGGAACACAAAGTTTACAACCAATAATAATACAATGACAAGGTGTGACACTCCCAATACAAACAGATAATTCCCTCCTCTCTGCCTGTGAGATAATTGAGTCAGATACTGTAATAACTCAATTATCTCCAGGCAGAAAAAACTATTTTTTAAATCAAAATTGAGAAGTACCCCAAAACACATAAAATCCCCATTAATGTTGTATCCCCTGATAGCCCTGATCTGGGTGACCAACATATCCAAAAATCAGCCAGATCAGTTCAGGGGTTTTGGAATTTTAATGGAAGTCTAATTTTGACCAACCGCACACGAGGCTCCTGCTCAGAAACAGTTCCATGAGTTTAGGTTGTATTTCGAAAAGTCTCAAAAACAAACAAATGCATGAATGGTACCCCCTGGCTCATAGCAGCAATTGTTCCCCTAGTTCGTGGGAACCAAACTACCGAACAGTGCTCTCCTGTTCGGGAAAAGTCGATTGTTCCGATTTTAGTTTCAGACACTCAACGACCAAGTCCCGCTGCCTCCTTTCGTGTGAACAGGGAGAGCACTTAATTGACTGTTCTCTTTGAAGATAATGAGCCAGGGGGGTGGTCGGTGTTCGGTAGTTACAGCTACCAAACCAAAAAAACATAAGTCCCGAATAACATGGTGGTTTCATCACAAACACAAACAACAAAAAACAAAACAAAACACTTTATGTTTATATATCATGAGAAAATATATTTAGAAACCCTGGGTATTTCATATATATACAATGTGCTAAATACATATATTAAATAGATCCTTGGGTTACCCCGTTAAAAAAAAAAAAATGGGAAAAAAAAAGAAGCAATTATATATATCCCTGAAGCCCAACGGAAGGGGAGAGAAGGGAGCTTGGTTTTGAGTTTTTCACAAACATGCATGGGGCTCTTTTTTATACATGTATTGGTGATTAAAGGTGTTCCATTTTTTCAACCATTTGTCCCAAAAAACGGTAGCTCAGAACCTGATATTAGCTGGTGTTGGTATGCCTTGTTCCATTTTTAATTTGTAAATGAGTTGAGCTTTAACCCCTTAAGGACCAAACTTCTGGAATAAAAGGGAATCATGACATGTCACACATGTCATGTGTCCTTAAGGGGTTAAGGGTGTACCAATCTGGAATATTTTGACTTTTCCAATTCCTTGCAATTACTATTTTTACTGCTGTAAAACCATGTAAGAATAATTGTAAAAGTTTTTTATTTTGAGGAAGGTTAAGATGTAAAAGTACCCATTCTGGGTTAAAAGACATTCTGTATCCCAATAATTTATCTAGCTTATTTTGAATATCCATCCAGAGCTCCTTGATACCAGGACAGGACCACCACATATGTATATTATCTGCTTCTCCTCCCCACATTTCCAACAATCAGATGGTTCCTTTGGATATATATTTGAAATTTTTTAGGGGGTTAGGTACCATCGATTTAGTAACCTTTATTGGAGTTCGTTTAAATTCAAGCAGTGAATATTATTTGTTGTATTAATCATTGAGTTATACCAATCTTTCAGTCACAGGAAATTTTCAATTCCTGTGCCCATTTTTGAATGGCTATCGGGATTGGAGGTTTGTCCTGTTTTTGTAATAGAGTTAATGAGTTACAAGTGGAAATTATTTTTTTTGTATCCTTTCTACTTATAGCTCGGTCAAATAGTTGATTATTATTCGTTTCAGGTTGAATTATTACTTTTTTTTTAGAAATGCTCCAACTTTGAGATAATTAAAGAATTCCTTTTTAGGGATCCCATATTTATCAACAAGTTCGCAGAAGGATAATACTAAAAAGAGAGCGCAATATGAAATTAAAGCAAATGTCCTAAACAAAAAGTCAAGATATAGTTAGAATAATACAGTGAATATAGTACCCTCTGGTACTTAGACAGTAATAGCAGCTAAAACGAAAAGAATTCTCCCAAATTCTAAGAAACAAATTGGCATATGAGTTTCAGCGCTTAGTAGATATTCCCCTTTAAAAATAAAAAGGGGGCATTTAGTATGAAAAAAAACAATAATATAAAAAAATCATATAGATCACAGAAAAAAGAAAAAAAGGGGAAAAAGATAAAAATGTGTCCAAATGTTCTATCTGTAACAAAGTCCTGAACAAAAAAAAAATCCAAATTTCGTAATGATTTGCAGGGACTCGAAAGTGAGTTGAGATACCTTTAAAAAAACGGAGACAGGGAAAGATACATAGCGTAATACTGTATCAAAAAGGTATTTATTGTCCAATATACAGGAACAAAGTTAAAAGGATCCCCCCCCAACATAAGACTCTTACATAAAATAAAATGTAGTACTCATCGTAATATATATTGCAGGCAAATAGATCTGTCCCAGCGGCTTGTGTGTTTCCCTATGACAGCTCCTCTCCGGTGCACTCGGGTAGGTTGTCGGTAATATGCTCAAAGGGAAAATGCTGGCTGGAAAAACCGGCTTCTGGTAGGCGCTGGTGCAGTCTGCTGCAGATGGTAGTTCTCAATGAAGAAAAAAGCACCCTATCGACGCGTTTCGCCCTTCCACAGAGGGCTTTTTCAAGATAGGTGCTTGAGGCTTGATGTGGCAGTTTTATACCTTGCCGGGTAAAAAAATTTTAAATTTCTTAAAGGGATACACTCCTTTTTTTGAAAAATTAATGAAAAATAAATGTTTTACATAGGGGAGAGCTGAGGAAAGCTTGCTTATAAAACATATGATAAAATATAGTAAAATACAATGTTTATATGGACTTAAAATTAGTGCATTTGCACTCATAACACATCAAATTGAAATTAAAATATAAAGCTACTCTGTAGTGATACTTTCTTTTTTACAAATTTATAAAATTATCACGCTTTAGGATGTCTTGTTATTGAGTTTCAGTCCTGATGGGAAAACTCGAAACAAAGTATAGATCCCGAAACCATTTACAGTATAATTATACTTGTCCTTATGCTAATACATAATTTAAATACAATTTAAACACTTTCAATTAATGATATCACATCAAAATGTGATTATATGCAATTATTGCAAATGTCTGTTCTTATGACTGTTCCATGATAAACGTAAATAATTATGTCAGAATTAAGCTAGATCTATAAATGTGTAATAAGTATCACTACAGAGTAGCTTTATATTTTAATTTCAATTTGATGTGTTATGAGTGCAAATGCACTAATTTTAAGTCCATATAAACATTGTATTTTACTATATTTTATCATATGTTTTATAAGCAAGCTTTCCTCAGCTCTCCCCTATGTAAAACATTTATTTTTCATTAATTTTTCAAAAAAAGGAGTGTATCCCTTTAAGAAATTTAAAATTTTTTTACCCGGCAAGGTATAAAACTGCCACATCAAGCCTCAAGCACCTATCTTGAAAAAGCCCTCTGTGGAAGGGCGAAACGCGTCGATAGGGTGCTTTTTTCTTCATTGAGAACTACCATCTGCAGCAGACTGCACCAGCGCCTACCAGAAGCCGGTTTTTCCAGCCAGCATTTTCCCTTTGAGCATATTACCGACAACCTACCCGAGTGCACCGGAGAGGAGCTGTCATAGGGAAACACACAAGCCGCTGGGACAGATCTATTTGCCTGCAATATATATTACGATGAGTACTACATTTTATTTTATGTAAGAGTCTTATGTTGGGGGGGGATCCTTTTAACTTTGTTCCTGTATATTGGACAATAAATACCTTTTTGATACAGTATTACGCTATGTATCTTTCCCTGTCTCCGTTTTTTTAAAGGTATCTCAACTCACTTTCGAGTCCCTGCAAATCATTACGAAATTTGGATTTTTTTTTTGTTCAGGACTTTGTTACAGATAGAACATTTGGACACATTTTTATCTTTTTCCCCTTTTTTTCTTTTTTCTGTGATCTATATGATTTTTTTATATTATTGTTTTTTTTCATACTAAATGCCCCCTTTTTATTTTTAAAGGGGAATATCTACTAAGCGCTGAAACTCATATGCCAAGTTCGCAGAAGGGTTTAATTTTATTTCCCTCTATTAAACCAGCGACTATTATAATCCCTTTAGATTTCCAATTTATTAAACCAACATCTTGTAAAAGATCTATTAGAATATCCACCTTCAAAAAAAGTAATATTTTCTCCTTGAGGTCTAGATTTTCTTTAAATTTTATACCAATTTTTAAAAACAGAATTCAAAGATACAATTCTCCTAAAAAAGTTAAGTTTTTTTATTATCTCTAAAGGAGTTCAGAAAACAGCAGCAAGATTTTTATATAGACCTATTCTTTTTATTTCTAGAGTATACCAGCTTTCATTTTTAGTAGATTGATGTAGAGTACGAATAGCATGAGCTAAAAGTGAAGGCACGATTAAGTCTGTCCAGTGATGGATAACTCAGTCCTCCCATATCAATTTTCATTGCTAGTAGTTTCTGGCTTATTCTAGGTCTTCTTTTTTGCCAATTATACTTAGAAAATAAAGTCTGGACTAGCTTAAACCAGCTTAAAGTGATATTTATGGGTAATAAACTCATAATATGTTATTTTAGGAACAACATAGGATTTAACAACATTAATCCTTCCCCACCATGATATCTTCTTGTTTTTCCATATTTTAAAATTAGTATTAAACTCTTTAATTAGGGGAAGCAAATTGATTTTAATCCAATTTATTGGGTTTGTAGAAATCCTTATACCTAAAAAGTTAAAGGATTCTTCAGCCCAAATAAAATAAAATCGTGCTGCGATCTCTGCTATTTTGCCTGTGTCAATAAATAGCAGAAGGGCTTTGTTTTGGATGTATTAAGTTTAAAATTCGAGAATTAACTATATCTACTGATAACCTTTATCAATTCCTTGGTGGAGTTGACTGGATCTTCCATAATTATCAGGATATCGTCAGCACATAATTTGATTTTAATCTTATCTTCCATAAATCCCTTAATTTTCTGTTTATTTCGAATTTCGCTTGCCAGGATTTCAGTAGTCAAAATGTAAAGCAGCGCTGAGAACGGGCAGCCTTGCCTGGTCCCATTTGTTTGATCGAACCAATTGGAAGCAAGCCCATAATTTGATATTTTACTGGAAGGATTTTGATACAAGGCCATAATGGCATTATACATTTTACCAGAGAAACCAAAGAATTTTAGAGTATTTGCTAAAAATCCCAACTGACCCTGTCAAGGGCCTTCTCCACGTCCAATGGCAGGATCAGGAGAGGGGTCTCTCTTTCCCTGGCTAACTCAAAAATATTTAAAATTGTTTGAGTATGGCTTGATGAAGATTATCCTGGAATAAAACCAACCTGGCCTATATGTGTCAGATAATTTATAACTATATTTATCCTGCGCGCTATCACCGCTTCACATAACTTTATATCTTTAATCATTAAGGAGAGAAATTGGTCTGTAACTCCTAACATCTTCTGGGTTTTTGTCTAGTTTTAATATGGTAACATTGTTTCCTCTTGTAAGATCTTTCGGTAATATGCCCTTTTCTGCAAACTCATTAAAGGCAGCTAATAAATGTGGAGCTAATTCTTCTTTATAAATTTTTATAAAATAAGCCTATAAGTCCATCTGGTCAAGGAGCCTTTTTAGGGGCTAATACTTCAATTCCTTTAAAGATCTAAAACAGATCTAAAAAAGGTCTAATAAGTATTTCTATTTGAGTTTTAGTTAATTTGTTTGAGGATTTACCGTATATACTCAAGTATAAGACGAGTTTTTCAGCACATTTCACTCGTCTTATACTCAAGTCACTGTCTGTATTATGGCAACAGACAAGGACCCCCGGGCTCATTACAAGCCCGGCGGTCCTGTTGGGGGCTGGCAGAGAGCTGTAACTTACCTTTCCTGCAGCTCCTGTCAGCTCCCTTCTCTTACCTCCGGTCCGGTCATCTCCCCTGTCAGCTCCACTGTAAGTCTCGCGAGAGCCGCGAGAGACCGCGAGACTTACAGTGGGAGCTGACAGGGGAGCTGACTGGACTGGAGGAGAGAGAAGGGAGCTGACAAGTGCTGCAGGAAAGGTAAGTAAGAGCTCTCTGCCAGCCCCCTCCTAAACAGCCCATCCACTGGACCACCAGGGAGTGAGCAGGGAGGGGGGACAAAAATAATCTAAATAAATAAAAATTTCAATAATAATAATATAAAAATAAAATAATAATATATAAAAAAATTATATTAAAATAATAATAATAATTAAAAAAAAGTAATAAAAATGCCCACCCCCCACCAAGGCCCTGCATCACACACACACACACACTGCATTCATACACACACACACTGCACTCATACACACACACATACTGCATTATATACACACACTGTAAATAAATATTCAATTAATATAATATTTTGGGGATTTAATTTTATTTAGAAATTTACCAGTAGCTGCTGCATTTCCCACCCTAGTCTTATACTCAAGTCAATAAGTTTTCCCAGTTTTTTGGGGTAAAATTAGGGGTCTCGACTTATATTCGGGTTGACTTATACTCGAGTGTATACGGTATTTTGAAAATATAATTCAGTTTCTGAATTTGACTTAGAAGATTTTATATTTTATATTTTAAAGGTCTTTATAATATTTTTCAAATGATTTAGACATTTTATCTGGGGATAGTCATACCTTTCCCTCATGTACAATTTTTGAAATCATTCTTTATGTATTTTCTTTAATTTTTGAGTTAAGAGTTTTGCCCTTATAATAGTATTTTAATATCTTCAATTTGTTTTGAAATACTTATTGAAAGTTGAGATGTATTATTTCTAGAGAGTTTCTCCAGTCTAATGTAAAATTCAGAGAGTTTTTTTTTCTCTGCTTACATTATTTTGGGATGCTAATTAAATGAAGTGCCCCCTTATAACACATTTAAATTTATATTAAATTCTCAAATAGGTTAGATAGGATTTTGAAAAGCATGTATAGTTGCTTTCATTAAGGTGCAAAATACGCCAGGTATCCAAAAGTTTGTTACTTTTCAATCAAGAATTGAAATCTTGTCGCTTGATAACATGTATTTCTATCTTGCACCTTTCCTGTATAGGATTGTCTATCCAACTTTACATCCATAACACAGTTAAAATCGCCCATCCAAATAAATGACCCCTGTTTTATTTTGTCAACCCTTTCCCAGAAATTGGATATGAAATTCGTAGGTAAATAATTTGGAGCATATACATTGGCCAGTGTACAAAGAACCTGATTTACAATACATACTATTATTAAATATCTCCCCTCTTCATCAAATTCAATATGATTAATTTTATATCTTTTTTTTTAGAAAAATGAAGAGCAATTCCTCTCATTTTCTTTTCAAGCGTGGATGAATGAATAATGGGAGGGAAATCTTTAGAATTAAACCTAATTTTATCTATTTGTCTCCAGTGTGTTTCCTTTATTGCACCTATGTTGATGGTTTGTTTTTTCAGAGTCTGATCATTATTGATCTCTTAAAATGGGAATTAAGGCCCTGCACGTTTATTGAAGCTAAGTTAACCATTTTGCCATACTCAAAACCATCCACTCATCTCCCACTAAGCCATCAAATAGAAAAAAAACAAAAACATCCAAACCAAAAAAACTAAACACATACTACATATAACACAAAAAATAGCTGTCGACAAACAATCTAAGGTAAAAATACCTTCTCCAGAGAAATTATTTAGAGTTGAGTATGTACTGTCCCTGCCATAACTCCTCCCTGTAAATAGGCAGGGATTTCTGCCATTCTCAGATGGCAATCAAAAAAAGAAAAAAGAGAACCAAGAGGGTAATCTGTGTGACTTCTATATACATCTATAAAAAATGAGATAGAGGGAAAGAGGGGAGAGAGAAGAACCCCTCCCCCCCAATCCCTCTCCCTAACCTTCCTCTTTATTCTCCTTCAACCCCCCCCCCCACCCCTCTTATATATGGCTTGTTCTAACTTATGCATTTAAATACGTCTTCTCATCTTATCATCTAAAAATGCAATTATCTAATTTTACTTTTTCCTTAAAAAAAAAAAAAAAAACATTAAAAGAAGATTCTATTCTAACCATGTAGTCATGGCCAGAAAAGCCATTACTTATAATTTTAAAATTTTTTTTAAAAGAAAGCGCCAAAAGGCTATATATCATGTGAATATATAATGAATTTTATTGGTAAATGTAATTGTAGAATATAATCACGTGAGGGAATTTAAGCCACACACGTCAATCCCTGAGAAAGTTAGCGCAAGACTCACGAAACGTGTAGGATTCGCATACCAAGATAATATAACGGTTCCTGTGTACCCTGGGAGCCTCCGTACCTTCATACTTCATACTTCATATTTTATATAAATAAATAAGCATGAGACAATGCTATTAATAGATAACCTTATTCAATAAATGCATATATGGATAATAAGATACACAAATACATTTCTATTCTTAATTTAGGAAATGCACTAAACTTAAGTGTACGAATGAAAAAGTATAAACAAATCAGAATAAATAAAGGACAAAATAATTCATATTTTTATTTTATTGTATTTTATTTATTGCTAACACAGACAAAATACACAGTACACATTAAACATAAAAGCAAGAGACAATAAATCAGGTAGCCATGTGAACTACTCGTTCATGGTATTCCTGTTGCCATGGCAACCTAATAATTGAAAAATAGAATAAAAAACAAATTGAATCTAAACCATATTTTGTATAAAATATGTGATGTATTAGATATATTTTAATTTTTTTTACAATAATATAAAAGCATATTACATTAAAATACTGGAGGCTGATTTAATGTCTCTTAGTATAAAGTAGTATAAAGTATAAAAAAAAATCATAGAAAATGGTAAAGTTTTAAATCAATTTTCAGACCATACGTTTGTAAGCTATTTAGGCAGTAAATCCATTTCATTTTCATTTGTCCCATTTTCTTTTTTAAACCCTCACCCCTCCAGTTCATTTGGACTTTTTGAATGCCTAAAAACTGACGATTCTTACGGTCCATATTATGGTTTAATTTAAAATGTAGAGACAGGCTGTGTATTGCAAAACCATGTTTTATGTTCTTGACATGTTCTTTCCCCCTTATATGAAGTGCTCAGGTTGTTCTACCCACATAGAGGATATGATCATATAAATTACTTTATTTGAATAGCAAGTGATTACTTGTTTAATAGGGAAGATTTCCTTATTGTCCAGAGGTTGTAAATATTCCTACCAATCTCATACATGCCCAAGAGCAATTACTTGCTATTCAAAAAAAGTAATTTATGTGATCATGTGTGCTCATCTATGTTAGGCTACTCTGGCCTTAAATTTAACGTTAACTTTGGATTCTCTCTGTATGAAGGGGTCATGAAAATATCTTAACGACATTACTCCACGAGCCTGAGCCATTTTCTTTCTCTATATGTCTGGAGCAATGTGTGTGTAATGTAATGTGTGGCTTAGGGCTTAGTTTTACTACTGGAAAATAAACTTAAACTACTAATGTATAAACATTATTTACTAAACTGTGAACAGTGTTGCTACAGAAGCAGTACAAATAATAGTCAATAATTCTGCTATATATGTGCCTTTGATGACATTATTTTTTGAATAAATATATATATTTTTTAATAAATATAATTTTCCTTTGAATATATAACATTGGGCCATGTCAGAGTGAGTATATAACTGCAATGCTGAAGTCAGATGGTAAGGACTATATGATTCAGTATGCAAAATATATCTAGATATTCCTCTATACATTTTTCACAAACTTCTATTTATACCTACTGCAGCGGTGATTTTGGTTTTGTGCTGCCCTAGGCATGACTAAACCTGGGCACCCCCCTAATCTAAATTTGCCACAGCCTTCTTCTGTCAATGCTGCACCTCTTCCTGATTAAGAACCCACACCTTACTATTTAGACTTCACCTTTTCCTACTCCTTTTAAAGGAATACTATAGTTCCAGGAAAACAAAGCTGTTTTCCTGGCACTATAGTTCCCTACAGTACCCACCTCCTTTGTGCCTCCACCCCTCCCCCACCCCCGCCATCCGCTCGGCACTGAAGGGGTTAAAACAGTCACACACACACACACTCAATGACAAACACACAGACGTCACTGACAGACACAGACTCACTGATTTGACACACACACATTCACTGACTGACACACACTGACACATACACACTGACAGTCACACACACACAATGGCAAACACACAGACGTCACTGACAGACAAAAACTCATTGGTTTGACACATATTCACTCACTCATTAACAGACAGACACACACACACACAAACACTGACAGACACACATTGACAGACACACTGATAGTCACATAGTTACATAGTTACATAGTTGAAAAGAGACTTGCATCCATCAAGTTCAGCCTTCCTCACATATGTTGTTGCTGTTGATCCAAAAGAAGGCAAAAAATCTAGTCTGAAGCGCTTTCAATTTTGCCACAAACTAGGAAAAAAATTCCTTCTTGACCCCAAAATAGCAGTCAGATGTCTCCTTGGATCAAGCAGCTATTACCCCACTAATTAGAAATTATATCCCTGTATGTTATGTTTTTGTAAGTATTTATCCAATTGCAGTTTAAACATCTGTAGTGACTCTGACAAAGCCACCTCTTCAGGCAGAGAATTCCATATCCTTATTGCTGTTACTGTATAAAAACTTTTTCTTTGCCTTAGATGAAATCTCCTTTCTTCCAGCCTAAATGTGTGACCTTGTGTCCTTTGTATAGACCTGTTTATGAATAGATTTCCAGATAAAGGTTTGTACTGGCCCCGAATATATTTGTATAAAGTTATCATATCCCCTCTCAGGCGCCGTTTTTCCAAACTAAACAGATTTAATTTTTTTTAACCTTTCTTCATAACTAAAATGCTCCATTCCTTTTTATCAATTTTGTAGCTTGTCTCTGGACTTTTTCTAGTGCCATGATATCTTTCTTTAGAACAGGCCGCCAAAATTGCACAGCATATTCAAGGTGTGGTCTGATTTATTAATATATGTCACAATGAAAGCCTATGGGGATTTTGAAGATAACTCATGCTTTTTTTCTCTCTAAGAGAATGGAATAATTTCTGATTCTGATTGAAATTAAATCAAGGCCTTAGAGTCATTTAGGGTTAAGTTGCTTGGCTTTCCTCACCCCAGAAAATCTATAACTTTGCATTTATCCACATTACATCTCATCTAGCACATAGCTGCCCAGACCCCTAAATCTTTCTGCAGCAAAGTAAAACTCTTCTCACATTATATTACCTTACCTAGTTTTGTGTCATCTGCAGACACTGACACATAACTTTCAATGCCTATTACAAGATCATTAATAAAAAAAAGTTGAAGACGAGAACCCATAACAGACACTTGAGGGTTTCTACTTACCATCTTTTCCCAACTTGAACATTTTCCATTTACACATAATCTCTGCACTCTGTAATATTTAAACCAACACACAGTCCAAGAACAAGGAATATCTCCTAATCCAATTGCTTTTAATTTGCACAGTAAACTTTAGTGAGAAACCATATCAAATGCCTTAACTAAATCTAAATAGAACATATCTACTAAAGCATGCTGATCTATAATTCTACTGACATCTTCATTAGTGATGTCCCGAACGGTTCGCTGGCGAATAGTTCCTGGCGAACATCGCATTATCGCGTTCGCCACGGACGGCGAACATATGCAATGTTCGGTCCGCCCGCTATTCGTCATCATTGAGTAAACTTTGCCCCTGTACCTCACAGTCAGCAGACACATTCCAGCCAATCAGCAGCAGACCCTCCCTCTCAGACTCTCCCACCTCCTAGACAGCATACAATTTAGATTAATTCTGAAGCTGCATTCTTTTTTTTTTATTCTTTTTTTTTGTGTTTATTATACATTATCCTCCATAGCCAGTAACCTGTGTTTATTATACATTATCCCCCATAGCCAGTAACCTGTGTTTATTATACATTATCCCCCCATAGCCAGTAACCTGTGTTTATTATACATTATCCTCCCCATAGCCAGTAACCTGTGTTTATTATACATTATCCTCCCATAGCCAGTAACCTGTGTTTATTATAGAAACATAGAAACATAGAATGTGACGGCAGATAAGAACCATTCGGCCCATCTAGTCTGCCCAGTTTTCTAAATACTTTCATTAGTCCCTGGCCTTATCTTATAGTTAGGATAGCCTTATGCCTATCCCACGCATGCTTAAACTCCTTTACTGTGTTAACCTCTACCACTTCAGCTGGAAGGCTATTCCATGCATCCACTACCCTCTCAGTAAAGTAATACTTCCTGATATTATTTTTAAACCTTTGTCCCTCTAATTTAAGACTATGTCCTCTTGTTGTGGTAGTTTTTCTTCTTTTAAATATAGTCTCCTCCTTTACTGTGTTGATTCCCTTTATGTATTTGAATGTTTCTATCATATCCCCCCTGTCTCGTCTTTCCTCCATGCTATACATGTTAAGATCCTTTAACCTTTCCTGGTAAGTTTTATCCTGCAATCCATGAACCAGTTTAGTAGCCCTTCTTTGAACTCTCTCTAAGGTATCAATATCCTTCTGAAGATAGGGTCTCCAGTACTGTGTACAGTACTCCAAGTGAGGTCTCACCAGTGTTCTGTACAATGGCATGAGCACTTCCCTCTTTCTACTGCTAATACCTCTCCCTATACAACCAAGCATTCTGCTAGCATTTCCTGCTGCTCTATTACATTGTCTGCCTACCTTTAAGTCATCAGAAATAATCACCCCTAAATCCCTTTCCTCAGATGTTGAGGTTAGGACTCTATCAAATATTCTGTACTCTGCCCTTGGGTTTTTACGTCCAAGATGCATTATCTTGCACTTATCCACATTAAATGTCAGTTGCCACAACTCTGACCATTTTTCTAGTCTACCTAAATCATTTTCCATTTGGCTTATCCCTCCTGGAACATCAACCCTGTTACATATCTTAGTATCATCCGCAAAAAGACTCACCTTACCATCAAGACCTTCTGCAATATCACTAATAAAAATATTAAAGAGAATGGGTCCAAGTACAGATCCCTGAGGTACCCCACTGGTGACAAGCCCAAGCTTCGAATATACTCCATTGACTACAACCCTCTGTTGCCTGTCACTCAGCCACTGCCTTACCCATTCAACAATATTGGAATCCAAACTCAAAGATTGTAGTTTGTTGATAAGCCTTCTATGTGCAACAGTGTCAAAAGCCTTACTGAAATCGAGGTAAGCAATGTCTACTGCACCACCCTGATCTATAATTTTAGTTACCCAATCAAAAAAATCAATAAGATTAGTTTGGCATGATCTCCCTGAAGTAAACCCATGTTGTCTCTGATCTTGAAATCCATGTGTTTTTAGATGTTCAACAATCCTATCCTTTAACATGGTTTCCATCACTTTCCCCACTACTGAAGTTAGGCTTACTGGCCTATAGTTGCCCGACTCCTCCCTATTACCTTTCTTGTGAATGGGCACAACATTCGCTAACTTCCAATCTTCTGGGACTACTCCTGTTATCAATGATTGGTTAAATAAATCTGTTAATGGTTTTGCTAGTACACCACTAAGCTCTTTTAATAGCTTTGGGTGTATTCCATCAGGTCCCATTGACTTATTTGTCTTTACTTTTGACAGTTGAAATAGAACCTCTTCCTCTGTAAACTCACGTGTAATAAATGACTCATTTATCCTTTTTCTTAACTGAGGTCCCTTTCCTTCATTTTCATCTGTAAATACCGAACAAAAATATTCATTGAGGCAGTCAGCTAGACCTTTATCCTCATCTACATACCTTCCTTCTTTTGTTTTTAATCTAACTAATCCTTGTTTTACTTTTCTTTTCTCATTTATGTATCTAAAAAAGGTTTTGTCCCCCTTTTTTACTGACTGTGCTATTTTCTCTTCTGTGTGTGATTTGGAAGCTCTTATAACTTGCTTAGCCTCTTTCTGCCTAATCTTATAGGTCATTCTGTCTTCCTCACTCTGGGTTTTTTTATAATTACTAAATGCTAACTTTTTGTTTTTTACTATTTTGGCTACATCTGTGGAGTACCACAGTGGTTTCTTGAATTTTTTGCTTTTACTGACAAGCCTAATGCAATTTTCTGTTGCCTTCAGTAGTGCAACTTTTAAATAATCCCATTTCTTTTGGACTCCATTTAAATTGCTCCAGTCTGATAATGACTCCTTTACACATATTCTAATTTTGGAAAAGTCTGTTTTTCTAAAGTCTAAAACTTTTGTTTTTGTGTGGTGTGACTCAGTCACTGTTCTTATATTAAACCACACTGACTGATGATCACTGGATCCTAAACTTTCACCTACAGTAATATCTGATACCAAATCTCCATTTGTTAACACTAAATCTAGTATGGCCTCTTTACGAGTTGGCTCCTCAACGACTTGTTTTAGAGACAATCCCAGTAGGGAGTTTAGAATATGTGTGCTCCTGGCACATGTAGCTATTTTTGTTTTCCAATTTATATCAGGAAGATTAAAGTCACCCATGATGATAACTTCCCCCTTCATTGTCATTTTAGCTATTTCTTCAACTAGTAGATTATCTAACTCTTCAATTTGTCCTGGGGGCCTATAAATCACACCTACACGAGTTACTGTGTGATTACCAAATTCTAACGTAACCCAAACTGACTCTATGTTCGCCTCACTAACCTTTATTAGGCTAGATTTTATGCTATTCTTTACATACAGGGCCACCCCTCCCCCTTTCTTGCCTTCCCTGTCTTTTCTATATAAAGAGTACCCTGGTATTGCTATGTTATACATTATCCTCCCCATAGCCAGTAACCTGTGTTTATTATACATTATCCTCCCATAGCCAGTAACCTGTGTTTAGTATACATTATCTCCCCCATAGCCAGTAACCTGTGTTTATTATACATTATCCCCCCACAACCAGTAACCTGTGTTTATTATACATTATCCCCCCACAACCAGTAACCTGTGTTTATTATACATTATCCCCCCACATCCAGTAACATTTGTTTATTATACATTATCCCCCCACATCCAGTAACCTGTGTTTATTATACATTATCCCCCCATAGCCAGTAACCTTTGTTTATTATACATTATCCCTCCCATAGCCAGTAACCTGTGTTTATTATACATTATCCTCCCATAGCCAGTAACCTGTGTTTATTATACATTATACCCCCATAGCCAGTAACCTGTGTTTATTATACATTATCTGGTGTAACAGTAGTGTACATTTAAAAAAAAAATACAGGGGGCTTGTTGTCACCTTTCAGGGACCCTTGGTGTTGTACGTGGCTGGGTGGAGGAAGAGACCTTCAATGACATCAGTGAGGACAAGGAACAGGACATGGCTAGCTTGGTATCCAACCTTGTGCAAATGGGGAGTTTGCGGTTGTGCAAATGGACTGTTTGCGGTTGTTTGCGGTGCGTTAAACGGGGAGTTTGGTCTGTCACTGTGAAGCGTGCGTAACCCTGACACTACCTGATCGATACAACATCATACCTGATGTTTTAAAGCACGTATTCCAAACAATTTAGGAATGTTAGGTGATTTATACCCTTTATGGATTAAAACCAGACTCTGCATTAACTATGTAATTTTCCATGGGAGTTTTGCCATGGATCCCCCTCCGGCATGCCACAGTCCAGGTGTTAGTCCCCTTGAAACAACTTTTCCATAACTATTGTGGCCAGAAAGAGTCCCTGTGGGTTTTGAAATTCGCCTGCCTATTGAAGTCTATAGCGTTTCGCCCGGTTCGCCCGTTCGCGAACATTTGCGGAAGTTCGTGTTCGCCATTCGCGAACGGAAAATTTCATGTTCGCGACATCACTAATCTTCATAGAATGCAATTAAGTTAGTTTGACATGATTTGCCTTTCATAAAACCATATTGATTACTACTTCTGACGTTTTCCACCATTAATTACTGAATATTATCCCTTTATACAACCATTCAAATAATTTCTACAGAAATTCTAAAGATGTTAAATTTACAGATCTATAAATATTGGGCAGAGATTTTGATTCCTTCTTAAATGCATTGCTGCCAACAGTGCTGCATTTGCCAGGACAGTCCCACATTTAGGGATTCTGTTTATATGTTCCAGGGACCTGTCCCACATTTCAAAATCTGCCTGCAGATTTTAAAATGCGGGAGAGACGATGAATGAAGTAGGTCCTCCTACTAGTCTATTAATCTAGAGGAATTTCTGAACTACATTCTGTTTCCTTAAAATGACATTCTAAGCACTAAAACCACTGTACCTACAGAGATGGATTTCTCAACTTCAGGCACATGCTTGATAGGGACTCCACTGGTGCAGCTTCTGCCTTTTATAAACTGCCATCCTTTGTGCTTTGCTATTTTCCCTGGCTATAGGACTCTGGGATCATGGAGTTAAGCCTGAACTATGCATAGTCCCATTAGATGTAATCGAATGATATCAAGCAGAGGGGACAGGACTGAGAAAGCCAGACACACACATATACCTACATGCATACATACACACACTACTACACATGCTGCTACCAACAACCACTCCGTTACAAACACACACTATAAGCACACACACATATACATTCACACACAGATTTATGAACTCACACACACACTTCTACACACACAATCTGCATATACAAAGACATATCATATACTCAAAAAGACATACACACAACCTATATGTTTGTGTGTGTATACAACAGTTTAAAATCATATTTAAATCAGTTTTTTTTGTCAAAGTATATTTGCATTAGGAAGAGACATCAGATTTTGCAGTACGAATAGCCTCGTATGCAGCCGAATGTTTCAAGCCAATGCTGAAAACAAACTTCCCTACAGACCATACACCTGCAGGTAGTTCTCCTCCTGCACAGTTTCTTATTTTCAAGCTCTGAGAAAAATGAATCTCGGATCACTTCCTTCCAATTCACTGCAATGAGTGAATTAAGGATCACCCTACACGGCCCACTCCACTAAGGCACAAATACCAGGCCAGCTTAAGGGGAGAACTAATTTCTCCCCAACCTGCTTAGGTCTAGGTCAAAGGTTGCTTACCCCTGTCCTAACCCCAAATTAAGCCGTGGCTGCAATATTTTTAATGTTGACATTATTAATAATCCTCTAATGGCACTGTCCCCTTTTATTAATATTAAGAATGCAACATTTTACATGTATACTGCACTCATAAGCTCTAAAGCAAGAATTTCAGACTCTGGCCACCAGATGTTGATTTGAATGAACTAAATGGGAGTTGTAGTTCACCAACATTTGTCTTCTTTAAAGGATTGTACTACTTTACAGATCTAAAATGATTAATAAATGCATTTACATCTGTAAAAGCCACTGTCTCACCTTTCATAAAGTAGCAAAATGCAGATCTATCCATTAAAATGCATAAAATTAAACAATACTAAAACGCATGCAAATGTAGGTGCATTAAATAAAATATAGCTGAGAATACGTCATGGTACTGTGTATAATATATTGCTTAGCGGACCTAGATATTGTGCTTTGCATTTCCTTTTATTATTGTACTTTGACTAAAAATATAGGCATGATATAGCAGCCGGGTATTGTTTAGGACAAGTTTAGAAATGTTGGCTACAAATGTCAAAGAGTCACCCTAGGCATCTACACCTTAGCAGGTGTCATGTGTATGCTAAGTTACAGTTAGTTATACTGGATGTTTGTTTTTATTTATACTTTATGAAAAGAATAACTAATGCTTCATAAGACTAGCCAGTGGAAAGCTGATGCCATTGCTGTCACCAATAAAACAATACTTATAGCATAAGCTCAGCAGTCAGTGCTCATGGTGAAAATCACATATTGGTTAATTCAGTGGTTCCCAAACTTTTTAGGTTCAAGGTGCCCATAATATTTCTATATTTTTCCAAGGCACCCCAAGTCAAAAATGTTTCTAGTTTGTATATATGTACAGTGCTGCGGCATATACTGGGCGCCAAATCTTGGGAGTGGCACTGGTAGATTATTTAAAGAAACAATCCAGGCACAATAACCACTATATTACATTGTAGTGGCTATGGTGCCAGTAGTGCCATAGTGCCCTCCCAGGGTAAGTAGTCAAACTGTTTAAGAACAGTTTGACAACTTACCTGTGGTCTGTCGGGATAGGGGCTGTAATGTGTGTGTGTGAGAGAGATGCAGTGTGCGTGTGTGTACAGGGGTGCAGTGTGCGTGCATGTGTGAGGGATGCAGTGTGTTTGTGAAGGATGTAGTTTGTGTGTGTGTGAGTGGTGCGGTGTGTGTATGTGGGGCAGTTTGTGTGTATGAGGGGTGTGTGTATGGGGGTAATTGTGTGTGTGTGAGGGGTACAGTGTGTGTGGGGGGGTACAGAGTGTGAGAGGGGGGCAGGTTGTTAGAGGGGTACAGTGTGTATGGTGGGGGGTTCAGTGTGTGTGAGGGGTACAGTGTGTGTGTATGGGGGGCAGTGTGTATGGGGCAGTTTGTGTGTATGAGGGGTGTGTGTATGGGGGTAATTGTGTGTATGGGGGCAGTGTATGTGTGAGGGGTACAGTGTGTGTGTGTATGGGGGGCAGTGTGTATGGGGGTAATTGCGTGTATGGGGGTAGTGTGTATGGGGGTAATTGTATGTATGGGGGGCAGTGTGAGTATGGGGGTAATTGTGTGTATGGGGGTAATTGTGTGTATGGGGGCAGTGTGTGTGTGTATGGGGGCAGTGTGTGCATATGTGGGGCAGTATGTGTATGGGGGCAGTGTGTGTGTATGGGGGCAGTGTGTGTGAATGGGGGGAAGAGTGTGTGTATGTGGGGCAGTGTGTGTGTATGGGGGGAAGTGTGTGTATGGAGGTTAGTGTGTGTATGAAGGCTAATTGTGTTTTGGGGCAGTGTGTGTGTATGGGGGTAGTATGTGTATGGGGGGCAGTGTGTGTGTATGGGGGAAATGTGTGTGTATTGGGGGACAGTGTGTGTTTATGGGGGTAGTTTGTGTGTATTGGGGAGCTATTGTGTGGTGTGGGGTCTGTGGGGGTAGGAGAATAAATTAATAAATATATATATATATTATTTATTTTACCTGGGAGGGGGGGGGGCATTTCCTTCAATCCCTGGTGGTGAAAGTGAACTCTAGCAGAGTTCACTCTTGAGAGATTCGAAGCGTTGCTGTGGTAACCGCGGCAATGCTCTGAGCTCGTGAGAGGAGAACCTGGCGGAGCTGCAGGTTAGAGCTCCCCAGGTCCTCTCTCCCTTCCCTGCCGGCTATCAGCAAAGTGTTAGCGGGCCGGAGAGGGAGATCTCTGATCTCCCCTCTGGACCTGCAGATCCGGCAGGGGAGAGCACAGTTTCTGGTGCTATAATCATAGCTACGGGAAAATGACTTGCGACTTGCAAGTCATGTGTGCCCATTGCAAATGCTGGATCCTCAAATGTGAGTATCTATTCTTTCAATTTCTTATTATTTTTAGCTATTCTTTTTACACATTTTTAATGCATTGGCAGTATACTATTTAAAAAAAAAAAGTGTGTGCCAGCTCCAGGCCGATATGTCCATTTAAAACACAATAATGCTCTTTTTGCTTATTTTTATGTTTTGTTTTTTAAAATATGAATTACGTGAATGATGCGCACCAGGGTATCAGTAAATATAGAGATTTTAAAAATTATTTTGTATTGCAGCTTAATTACTGCTTAACTAAAAGCTGACGGAGTAATTAGAGATTAATGTGGAACCATTTTTGTTTATGCAAATCTCATACACACAAACTCAGTCCCCTCCCTCCTTTAACATGAGTTTGAATTGACATAACTTCCCAGGAGATTTACCTAAAAATAAATGGCTGATCTCCCGCTTGCCCTCTTGTTTCCTTCTCTGCTCTTTTTCTTTTCTGTATTTCACTCATTCTCCATTTGAAAAGTAGTTTTTTTTTCATTATTTTTTTATTATTCTTTATTTTATTTTACTTTTTTATGCAAAAAATAGACTTTTATTCAGTAGTTTATCTGTGCTATAACAATGTTACTGTATACATATCTGCTTAACTTTTTCATGTTAAACTCTTAAATTAAACAACTTTACAATGAAAAATCACACATGGCTGAAGAAAAAAAAACAGGGCATAGGCACCCAGGAGACCTAGGTACATTTCTAAATCTGTTGTGGTACTTTGTATGTCACTTTGAATTTAAAGGAGCACGTCCAATGAAGGAAAAATCCCAGTCAATCCCTTCTCTGTTTTACCCAAGTGGACATTCTTAGCTCTTTAATAATGACAACTGTTGTGGCTATTGGCCATATGAGTAAATAAGTGCCACCCCCAATTTTCTACCAAGCCCTTTTTGTGCAGTTTGATAACAAAATAGGGCGTGCAATGGTTTTCGGAATTCTCATGATGCTATTTAATTATTATATCACTTCTGCATTACCTTGGATAGCAATGGCAGGTTGATCTAATACTGGGCTAGCCACCCAAGTGCTTGCAGCCTTTCATCATCATTGTTACCCAAGGTTGGGCACTGGGCAGCTGTGGATGAATAATGTAAAAGTATAGTTTCCATTTTCTGCATCTGCAGAAGGGTACAACCCTGTTTGGGAGCAGAGGCGAACCCATTTATTTTTTGGTACACCACTTAAAATCACTACAGTTCATTATTATTATTATTTTATAATTTATATAGCGCCAGCCAATTCGGTAGCGCTGTACAATGGGTGGACTAACAGACACGTAATTGTAACCAGACAAATGAACGCAAAGGAACAGATGGGTTGAGGGCCCTGCTCAATGATCTTACATGCTAGAAGGAATGGGGTATAGTGACACAAAAGGTATAAGTAGGGGTAATGAAATAGGTTGCTAGAAAAGTATACACTGAGAACTTTGGTTATTTTTGACAGTTGCAGGAGAGGATTCATGGGGGGGAATGAAAACTTGCTAGCAGTTTAAATGATATGCTTTCCTGAAGAAGTGTGTATTCAAAGATTTTTTGAAGGAGTGGAGACTGGGTGAAAGTCTAATGAAGAAGTGTAGAAAGTTCCACAGAAGAGGTGCAGCCCTGGAGAAGTCTTGGAGGCAGGCATCAGATGTGGGAGTACAGAAAGAGGATAGACATTGGTCTTCGGCAGAGCGCAGGGGCCTCAACGGGACATTGTATAGAGCTCATTGTAGAGAGCTTCCCTTTAACAAAAACACATAATGCAGTGAATTAACATGTCTTGATTATTGCAGTTTTTTTTAAGCAACATTCATTATTTTTTTTTTAACATCATGGTTACAAGAACCAGAGCTCTTACACGTGCCCTCTCTGGGCTAACCTGCCACTAGCTTCCTTCACCATTTGTCGCCATCCATCCAGGATGGCAATAAGATTGCTAATCGGAAGTGTAAATCAATGCAGTCATGAATGTGATCTGTAAAGCATGGAAAGTTGAATTTTCAGCATATTTTGGTACTGCGGAGCTAGCAACTTCACCTTCAAAATACCAAATAAACCCAATGAAACTAAGATGGCTTATCTGAGTTTTGTACTAGACAAACTACAACACAGGTCTAAGAAGTGGAGGACAGTGAAAAGAAAAGAGTTTGAGTTAAAGAAAAAGTAAAATAAAATACAGAAGGAAAAGAGGAGATGTATTTACTTGTGTCAACTATCACATTTTTGAATATATTGTATACTCTGTTTAGGCACTGAAACACAAATTTGGGTGATGGGAATAGAGAGACTTGAGAGGGAGAGAGGCACAAGTGAGGAGTAGGGAGTGCAAACTACAAATTGAAATTGAGGCACAGAACACAATATAGAACCCCTATTGATGGAATCCGTTTTAAAAATTTTTTTTTTTCATTCTTGAATTCTTTATTTCTGCTTTTAAAATACATACATATAATAAGAAAAATAAGAAAAAAAACACAGAGGAAGAAAAAAAACAAAAACTCATGACATGGTTTCATTATTACACATAAAACTTTAATTCACCCAAGCCATTTATTCATGGTGGAAAATGGAAGTATAAGAAAAAATGGTAAAAAAAAAAAATAGAAAGAAAGAAAGAAAAAAGGGAAAGGTGCAGGAAGAGACGAAAAACGAAAAACAGTAATAACTCCTTGTTTATCTCAAAAAATAGTTTTTTGATCTCTCCTATCTCTTCTGTCCCTCCTCCCCACCAGCCCCTCACCCCATCCTTCAAATAGTCAGGCTAGCTACTATTGACAGGATTTGATCCTTGTTTCTAAACCATGGAGACCATATATTTAGATTAATGTCATTATTTAAAATATAGCTTTTTTTCTCCATAGGGGCCTGATACTCTATCTGAACAATTCATTTTTTTAGGTAAACATTTCATAATTTTTCAGTTTTTTCACTATTTGCAACCTAAAAACTAATAACATATGAATAACGATGTATCTAAAGCTTGCAGGAATTTACATTATGCCTAGATGAGGAGAGCGAGGGGTGGATTTGGTTGAATTGTTTTGCCCATGAAAATAATTTAGGGAAAATATCGCTTTCCATATCTATGTTATCTTCTTGCAATCCTGCCATATGTGGATATATGCTCCCCGTTCTTCAAGTATCCTTCAGTATTTATCATTATCTCCATGATATATTTTATAAAATGTTTATGGTTTCAATTACCATCTAAAGAAAAAATCATTATGTACTTCCAATAGGTTTATATTATGGATTGCTGTTTTTGTAAAATTAATATAATAATCATTTGTTATTCTCAAAATTAGATTACAATCTTCTTCCCTTTTTTTGTGGGCAGATGAGAATTAAATAGTTTTGTTCTCTTAATAATGTTAAATACCTTGTTCCCAATTTGTTCTTCCATTTCTCTGTAAGGAGTTAAGCCTACGGTAATTATAGCTCATTCCATGGAAGATCAAAAGGGGAACTTAAATTAGCAAATGGAATCACTTCCAGTGTATACCTCTATCTAACCATACTTTCAATTCAATATTCCTTATTAATATTTCTAAAACGTCAATAGGAGTAAAAACATCCACATTATAAAATGTCATGTACTTGGACTTCATTTTCTTCAATATGAACATTACGTCTTTGACAATAGTTTACTATCTTACTTCTTGATTCATAAATCTGTAGAGAAGCTTTCACATTTTTAAAGTTATACTGTCATTTTCAATAGACCGTCTTTGAAACGTAGTCATCAATTGAGAAACATTTGGCTAAATGTGCAAGCTTTACTGAGTCGTGTATTCTGAATATATCAGGGATGCCTCCTTGCTTTCCTCCTCTAGTGTTACTTGTGGTCTCTAAGAAATAGCTTTGGAAATCTACTAGAGTACTATATTCTACTTAATAGATATAACTCTAAAAAGAAAAGTAAGCTTTGGAAATTTGTTAAGTGTTTATAAATATTTTTTTTGCCATTATTGTTTTTACATGGAATGATATTTTAATGCCCAGACAGTCCAATGTGTTATTTGTCCACTGAGGTTTAAAAAATTCATGTAGATTTTTAATGTCTGTATTTTTTACATTTAATGTCTAATATTTCCCAATATGGGTTTGTAATAAGACACTGAGGAAAAATCTCCGATCCTAATTTCCTTTATGTTCCCTGGTTCTAGTGATAAGATGTACAACAGGGGGCCAGAGGACATCCCTGCCTTCTACCGTTATAAATTCAAAACCATGGAGATTTAAGTCCAGAGCCCATATCCAAGCACAAGGGTTCTTGTATAATACCCATATGGCTTCCAAACACAGGCCCTCCATACCAAATTGTTAAAAAATTTATTTAAGATAAGTCCAGCTTACATTGTCAAAGGACTTCTTTGCATCCACCATAGATGCATAGGGCACCATAGACTCACCTCTATTTTTTGGTGAGAACATTATATTTAGATTTTTCCTAATTTTCCAATATCTTCTGCTGATCTTCCTAGGATAAATCCCAACTGATCCTCATGAACTAATCTTTCAAGCACTTAAATTGCTTTAATCTGTCAGACAGCACTGTTGACTAGATCTTTGTATCCACGTTAATTAAGGATGTTAGTCTGTTGTTTTTTATTGGTGTCTTATCTTTTCCAGGCTTCAGTATTGGGAAAATATTTGCCTTTAACATTTTACTCGCAATTTTTTGCAACATCATTAAATAATTCTAAGATAATTCCTAATTTTTGTATTACTTATTTAACGTCCTGCAAAGTGATAGGTGTATTAAGAATAGACAAATCTCTTTCACTTAATTTTGGTAAAGTAATACTTTTTCAATACTCATTAGCTTTATTTTTTTTTGTTTTGGACTGATCAAGTTGTGTTCCTTATTTAGTTTTTAGAGTTGTTTATAAGAAATTGCAAAAGCTTCTCCTATTTCATTTGGTTCTAATAGTGTTTCTCCTTTATCTAGAATTTGAATGATCATATTTTGTTTTGAGATTTGAGCATGTTTAAACAATATTCTGTTTGCTTTATTTCCTTGGATATATCAAGTTTGTTTTAGTCGAAGTAGATTTAGATTTATCCTATGTCTTTATTCTTTATCAGATCTTTTATTTCAGCTATTTCTTGATACATAACATTTGAGGGGATATCTTCATTCTTACTCTCTAACGGAGTCAATCTCACATGTAGTTATTAATAAGATAGACCATTTTTTTTTTCTCTTAAGCTCCTATATTTGTACGATATTCTTGGATTGCTTTCACACATACTACACCATTTGAAATATTATCTGTAAAAAAATTTTTTTATATCAATTGAGATTAGGTCTTTAATATTACATTGTTTTATTAACGATCCATTAAGTCTCCACTTTTGATGACTTTTTTTTCCATTTGTTTTTATTTTTAAATATACAGGAGCAAAATCTGACCAAGTGGCAGAAGATATCTTTCAATTTATATCTTCAACAAACAGGAGACTTTAAATTATTAATGAGTGTGTAAAAGGAAAAAAGGAATAGAATAATGAGTTTAATCTTAGGTGGTGGGAGTTAATTTTCTATTAGCTTTTAGGCTATACTTTAAAAAAAAAAATCATTGTATAGTTTTGTTGTTGTGCTTACCATGTTATTTTTTTAAAAATTTAACTTCATGTCACTAACTGAGTTAAAATCTCCACCCAAAATAAGGTGACCATGTGCAAGTGGGTTTATTCATAAGTGATTCAAAAAAGAAGATATAATTTTTATTAGGTGTATACACATTCACAATTGTATATAGTGAGTTATGAACACTAAAAACTAGTCTTAAATGCTACCTTCTTTATCTATGTTCATGTGCAAAATTATTAGTGAAACTGAATTTCTAATCAAAATCAAGGCGCCTCCTTTTTAAAAAAAAAAAATCACTAATCAAAATCAAAGTGCCTCCTTTTTTTTCTTTAATAACACGATTTAAGTTGATACAGATACCTTTTGTCATGTAGTAATCTTTTCTGTGAAGTGACTCAGTGTGTTTCCTGTATTACTGCTATATCTATTTTTTCTTGGTTTAGAGTGTTCAATAACTTCTTTCTTTTATATATATAGTGTTCAAACTTTGTGCATTAATTGAACAAAAATGTATCATTAAAATATGAGTCTTGTAAAAAGCAAGTTCCACGCTAAACCATTCACATCTCACCTTCATACCACAGTTTATGGACCACAAAGATTCTGTAAAAAAACACAGAACATAAAAAGCTCTATCTTAAAGCTAGCAAATTTTGATCTTGACAGTAGGGCGCTGGAAAAAAGAAAGAAAACATGTCCATGACAGGTAGGGTAAGAAATAAAAATTTCTTGGAAATATTTTTCTTTTCCATTGATTTCTTTCAGAGAGTTTCTGAATGACTCGATTCCTAAAGATCATGCTGTAATCTTCCTTTGTTTTAACAGCTGCATTCCTTGTTCTTTAGAAGTTATTCCATATTTAACTTCTTTAAACATCCGTAGGATTTTTGCAGGGTGAACCCGAGTAAAGCATATCTTTTCTTTTATTCGTTTTTCTGTGATTGGTCTTAATTTTGTTCGTTGCTGCTGTGTGTGGTTAGATAAATCGTTCAGAATTCTTAGATTTTTGAATTTTTCATTGATTTGTTCTCTATTTTACATTTGTTTCCAAATTCTTTCTTTGATAATGAAATTATAAAAGCAAACAATATTATCTCACGGGATTTAACTGGTATTGCTGGCGGTTTAAATATGAATGAGCCCTCTCTAGTATAATTTATTTTTCCCTAAGTCACCAGCTATTTCCGGAACAAAATCATATTAATAATCTTTCATTTTGTAGTTTTTCATCTCTTCTGCAATCCCTCTGATTCTCAAGTTATTTTTTATTGAACAATCCTCTATATCCACCATAATTTTTTGAAGATCTATGTATTTTTAATTTAAGGCCTTGTAAGATTCTTGTTGTTTAGTAATTTTGCATTTAATGGTTTCAACCTTGCCGGAATTGTCTTTAATTTTCTGATTAAGAGTATTTATCACTTCTTTTAATTCTTTTGTGATAACCAGACATTTTTTCTTAATAACATCTGTGTTATTCTAGAGTCTTTGTTAAAAAAAATCTTTAGTTATTATCTCATGATTAATTTGTGACATCGGTGAGGGTTACAGACACTTCATTTGATTGTGGAAGTATTTCTTTATCATCGTTGAATTTTTTCTTTGTTTGCTTAGTCAGGGAGAGAGATCCTCTTTTTAATTAATTGTTGTATCCATGTGAGGTGTTACAAAGTAGAATAAAAGGGATTTGTTCTGCTTCTTTATCTTCTTTATTACTCTTGGAATTTTTAGGATCATTTCCTAAAAATGAGGCCATATTGCTATCTCTTCCTTACTTTTCTCTATTTCTTTCCTCTTTTCCCCTTCCATTTCTTTTCCTTCTCTTCTTAGCTTTTAATAGTGTTTAATATTAGTAGGTTTAATAGTGAGCCGTTTTGGCTTTCTCACACATTTATGTGACAATTAACTGAAGGAATTGCATGCCACCTTTTCGTAATTGGTTTATTCAATTTGGATAAATTGATTGGACAAATTGAATTTTCCATCTATGTACAAGTTTACTTTTCCTTGCACCTGTATTAGATAACTTGATAACTACTAATATTAAACACTATTAAAAGCTAAGAAGAGAAGGAAAATAAATGGGAGGGGAGGGGAAAAGAGGAAAGAAATAGAGAAAAGTAAGGAAGAGATAGCAATATGGCCTCATTTTTAGGAAATTATCCTAAAAATTCCAAGAGTAATAAAGAAGATAAAGAAGCAGAACAAATCCCTTTTATTCTACTTTGCAACACCTCACATGGATACAACAATTAATTAAAAAAAGGATCTCTCTCCCTGACTAAGCAAACAAAGAAAAAAAATCCAACTATGATAAAGAAATACTTCCACAATCAAATGAAGTGTCTGTAACTCTCACCGATGTCACAAAGTAATCATGAGATAATAACTAAAGATTTTTACTAGTTGCTTAATGTTTTTTTGTTTTACAGGTTATGGATTTAAGAATTTATACAAGAGTCCGTAAAAATTATTTTAAGTTGGCAAACATGGAATATAGATTTTAAAGGTAGGTAATAATTAATAGATTTATGAAACCTGCCCCTTAACTGCATTAGCACATCCCTCATTCTTGAGTTTATAATTTCCTAGTCTAACTCACAGATACAGAGAGATGAATACTGTATTCCTAGACATCAGAAAACACAGACTGGTTATTGCTGGACTTGCATCCTTTGATCTGTGGAAAAAAACTGAAGTGGACAGATGACATGTTCTTGGATTTAGTGAATATAGAAACTACAAGTTTTAATCTACCACATGGTGTTATGTAACCCATATGTCCTATCAGAGGGATCCAGAGATGAGATGATTCTCTGACTTCTGCTGTCTAGATTGGATGGAATATTTCTGAAATATTGTCTAAGAGCATGCTAAACTGAATATCATTAAGCATTTTCTGAGGGATACAGCCAAGCCAGCGTTGGGACTGAACACTATAGTAATATCCCAGTTTATATAGTGCTTTCTACCATTACAAAGAGTACCAATGTAAATAAGTACTGCTGTACACATTTTAAATGCACATACCACGTTGGAGTTGATCTTCATCTCGATTTCACTAGCAAAAGATAGAATACCATAGACACTCAGTCATAATACACAAAGGCTTACAGATCTTACATAATACACAGTGATCTCTGTTTGCAGGTAAAGCATAACTCTGAATGGGGTCATCATCATAGATACATGCAAGTATATGTATTAATTTTTTTTTTATTTCTGGCACTATAGTGCGGGTTTGGCTGTTTTGGTCCCCGGCTCCCTTTAGATTAAGATTAAACTCACCTTTTTTCCTTTGCCGTGCAAGTTCTCGCTGAGGCTGCCTCCATGGCTAAGATTATCAATTTTGATCTTCTCAGACAATCTAATGCTATCCCATAGGAAAGCCCTCTGAGGCTATTGTGCATTCGTTGCAAAACGCAGCACAGAGCCAATCAGTATCTCCTCTCTTAGAGATGCATTGAATCAATGCATTCCTATGGGGAATGTTCAACTTTCTCTGAAAAGGCAAAATTTACTTTGAAAAGCCTGCAGGGACAGCCTATAGACACCAGGAACAATAAATTAAGCTGTAGTTATTTTGGTAATTATAGTGTACCTTTAATATAGTTACATAGGCTAAAAAGAGACATGGTTCTATGAAGCTCAGCCTTTCTAAATATGACAGGAGATGATAACACAAAAGAGAACCTAAAGGGTACCTCTTTACAGCTTTCATATTTATAGTTTCATATTTATTGTCTGTTGGTTGCTGAGAGCCCCCGTACAACATATTAACAGACATGTTTCCAAAACAGAAAAACACATAAATCCTGGACTGTTGGTGGTCCATGAGGACTGGGTTGGGGACCACTGGTCTTTTATGGGTTCTTTTGCTAGTAAAAAAGACATACAATGCATTTTTTTTCAAAGATAAAGAACAACATAAATTAATTTAGCATTCATTTACATATATGATCTGTACTTTTTATAAAATATATTTTTATATATTGAACAACCTTAATGTAGTTTGTTGGGACCGACTGAGCTTTTAGTATAACGCCATTTCTGAAGGGATGCAGTGAGGGGAATTGTGAATATAATGCTTTATATATGCAAGTTTGAGTTAGAGATATAAGAAAAAAATAGAGGGACAGAGAATAGGACTGTGCTGTGGGAATAAAGAAGAGACATTTGCTTTGAAGGGAAAGCAAGATAAAATGAATAGAATTTTATGAGTTACAGAAGAAAGTAGAAAGAACACTGTTATAGAAACAGTTTCACATTGGAGTGCAGTTGCAAGTGAAATTATAAAATAACAATGCAGAAGGTTGCAATTGTTGATTAAAAATATAATTAAAAATGTATGTAGCCATCTGGACAGATTCAGTGAGGCCTGGCAGATGGATATGGGGAGACAATTTGATGAAACCCAATGGACAAAAGCAATAACGGCACACAAGGGGAAGACAACGTGTACAACACACTTAGAGTTAATGAGGAAAGTGATTGTACATGGTGCCGGCCAGACTAGCAAACATATACCCGGGAACATCCACACAGTGCTGGAGATGTGGGGTGACGGAAGGCACGATGTACCACATATGGTGGACGCGCGGGGTGATCCGTCCCTACTGGGAGATGGTAGAGAGCATTATTAAAGAGGTTGTAGACACCAACATCACACTTACCCCAGAAATGAGCCTCCTATTTATGGACTTTGGCCAGTTCAAGGGAAGTGGGGCAATACTGATTTTCCACATACTAATAGCAGCCCTAACGCTCATAGCTAGAGAATGGAAAACCATAACAGCACCGACAAAACTAGCCCAAACAAAGCCAATCTCTACTAACTTACAATACGAAAAGGTAGCGAAGAAAACCCACGGCAACAGCCAAAGATTTGAGGAAGCACAACTTAGCTGGGAAGCCATAAATGCCCCCACAGAAAAGGAGGACAGTGAATAGTCCACAAACCACTGTTCGACCCCCCAAGGAGACTTTGTAATACAACAGGTACATGCCCCCATGAGTAGAAGGTGGAGCCCAAGGGACATAGACCAGAGGGGAACGAGAGGATAGATAGGCGGTAGATAGTAGGACAAGGGTACAGAGAGGAATACCACAAAAACAACAGGAGGACAGAACCGGTAGGAGAGCAGGCACGCTGATCTCACGTTGATTTGTAAAGCAACGTATGATGGGGAGATAATCCCAATTTAATAAGTCTTATAGCTTTACTGAGTTAGTACAAAAACAGTTGTGGCAAATTTTCTGTTTTCTACTTTTATGGTCCTGTTCAGTTTTTGCTTATTTACCTTTTTCTTGTTATTCTTCCACACTGTTTTACTTACATTTTACTTTGTACTTCCATTTCTACCTGACATCTACCCTTTGATCGTACCAGTTATTTCTATTCTACCAATGTTTCTCTTGCTTGTTTCTTTACTTGATTTCTTTCCTTCTATGATTTCTTTCCTTTAATCACCAGCCCATATGTACAGTGTGGTACTCCCTTCAGAATCCCTCAGGGAATGTTGGCCCCCAACCCGTGTGCCATTGTTATTACCAGGATAGTACCCGCTATATGGGAGGAATTGGCTGAACCATATATTCTGTTTTGTTGCCTCGGTGGCTGCAGCTCTCCACCTCCTTATGGGCAGTCGCTATATGATATTGGCTTCCATTATCCACTAATCTCTATAGCATTTATTACACCTACTCTCTGCATATCTAGACTAGCTGGTGACAGTATAATTAGCTTTTAAAATTGATGTATAATGCACAACAAAAATAAAGAATTTAAAAAAAAATAAAATGTAAATAAAATGTACAGCAATAAATCTTTCTACAATGTGCGTGACCTCATTGAATTTGATATGGTGCAAGAAAGTACATGGTACCATTTTACCTAAAGGGGTTAAACTGTTAATGAATGGGTTAACCCCAAAGTTCCCAAGCCGGTGCTCATTAACTCTGCCTCTATTTAACCGGTCAATGTTCAATTAGGAAGCCTTGGACACGTCACCACTGATTAGTGGTCAGTTTACTCTCTGCCTATCTATAGCTTCCCATTAAGAAGAGAGTTTTAAAAGGTAATGGGATCCCTTTAACTCACTTCTCTTTTAATAAATTATTTAATATATAGTTACTGATATGTTGAGTATTAGCTGATGCTCTGAGCCTGCCTGCGGCGCCTGACTCGAGGCTCTGATTGAAGAATTGGCCTTGGTGGCCCTTTAAAAGATGGTAATCAGTCTGATCTATTTCTGCTTCTTTAGCAGTCCCAGAGATGATCATTTAGAACAGGGGAAGACAGTGTTATACAGTGCTTTCTAAGCTCCCCCTGCAAAGTATTTCCTGTGTAAGAAGCTGTTGGTGGGCAGATGGGAAGTGATCATTTTCTCTTCCTGTGCAACCTCCCAGACAGTCACTAGAGGAGTTGGAACAGCATTGAGTTTTACATTCTCTAAAACTGTTCCTGTAGCTCTGCTATTAAGGCTGACAGGAATACTGGGGACACTGGGCAATGATCTTATTTATTTCTTCCCACCATCATATTTAAGCTCAAAAAGGCACATTTTAAATGCTGAAAACAGGCACCTCCTAATGGACAGAGTCTTGTAGGCAGGTGACCACTCTGCCTAATGGAAAATCCAGCCCTGCCAGTCATGTGAGTACTGATTCAGCAAGCCTGTAGCTTGAACCTTCACAGATCAAAAATGGCTCCTAATTAAACAAACCCAAACATATTTGTAAATCCCCAGGAACAGACTAATATGTTCAATGTTACCAGGTTACATGGCCAGTCTTATTATCAAACTCTTTTGGAACAAGAGAGTCTTGTAAAAACTGAAATAAAGATATGTTACATCCATGCATCATTTGTTAATTGCATACAGAGAAAGGAAGAGAACATACAATCTTTCTAAGATGTCTTTATATAGACTTATCATTCATTTTTTAATGTCATGTTCTTTAGTATAAAATAAAAGCAGCTTAGATCCCCTTAGAAGTTTATTTCTGTTTTTCCACATTCCCTTCCACCCCCATCCTTCTTACCATGTTCTATAATTAAACCACATAATTAACCTGTACTTGAAGCTTCCTCTTTATTCACAATTACAATTCATGTTGATTTATGTGTATTGCTACTATGCCAGTTTCTAGACTGCGACTGAATGAGATTAGTAAAACCCTTGCTGGTTGACTTGACCTCATACTGTTACCATAACACTAGTCACCTTGCCACTGAGCCTACGTTGTTCATATCCAGATCATTTATTTGGGTCACATTTCCTGTGACTTGATGTTTTGAATAGTTTCCTAGTTTTCAATAGTGACATACTGCCTATTAAATCTTCCATTATCAATTTTAATTTTTGCTTTCTCTGATAATGCTGCCTTATATAAACAATCAACACGTGCATGTATGAACTGGTAGGTATGATTTTCAATCATACGTTATAAATTGTTAAGGCTTAGAGTAACTACCTCATCTCAGCGTCATTCTTCTACACGATGTAGTGCTGTGCAGCACATTATTATCTGTTATTTCGGTATCAAGACTGGAGTCAACTGTTTCCTTCCTAGCCGCTCTTATATCAGAAACTATGCAGGCATGATGTAATTTCAGCGACAGCGCCCAGTTATGTGATGGAGTAGCTCTGATGATGCAAGAAGCTGTGATCATATGTTCTCGGTCAATAATGAGTCATGTTATGACCTCTAGTAGTCTTAGAGTGTATTTATATACTGTCTTGTTATTTCATATTTTTAGACTTTAGGCTCAGGCTTGATTTCTAACTATTCTGACTCCGATCCTGACAGGCACAGCAGAATCTTTATCTGTTCTGTTTTTATTCTGTTCTCAACCGACCTCGGCCTGGCTTTTGACTTCATTGGCCTGTTGCTGAACATTATCTTTTTATATGTTAAGCATGGCTACACTGGAATAAAAGGGAATCATGACATGTCACACATGTCATGTGTCCTTAAGGGGTTAAGGGCTGGTGATATATTGTTATTTTTCTTTACTGATCTAGATTTGCATGTTAGGACACAACCTATGTGTATCACTGCCTGTAGGTAATGGGGCACTTGACATGTGCAATTTGTTTTGGAACAATTCGAATTTCATCTGAATTTGGTCGAACTCAGCAATTTGAAAGTATCCAAATTTCCAAAACGAACAAATCTGTAACAAATTGAAACTAATTGTTTTGGATCCATTTGTTTTAATAAGGATATTAATACATGCAAAAACATAATAATTAGGAATATGCTTTTTAATTTGTGGGGTAATAGCTTCTTGATCCAAGGATAAATCCGACTGCCATTCTGGGGTCAAGAAGGAATTTTTTCTTAGTTTGTTCAAAAATTGGAAGTGCTTCAAACTGTGTTTTTTTTGCCTTCTTTTTGATCAACAGCAAAAACAGATGTGAGAAAGGCTGAACTTAATGGGCACACGTCTCTTTTTAGCCTATTTAACTAAGTAAATATGATAGCAAACAAGGGCGTTATTTACAAAACAATTGAAATAGCAAAATTAACAAAAGTGTTTTTATTAATTTTGATCTTACAGCTTTTAGGAGATAGCTCCCATTTTGGCATCTTTAAATATTACAATCACATGTAAGGATAGCAAATTAGGGCATCCTCTACTAAACAGCTTAAAGATCAAAATTAAAAAAGAGTTTTTCTTAATTTAGTTTTTTTTGGCTGCTTAGTAGATAGCTCCCTAATTTGCTATCTTTAAATATGGTAATCTCACATAAGGGTAGTAAATTAGGAAGTTATTTAATAAACTGCTGAAAGATCACAATTAAGAAAATGGCGTTGTTCCCCTTCTTTCATCCCCCATGGGGAATCCAAATTTCAGAAATTAACATAATTTTCTGACAAATTTCAGATTATCCAAATCAATATTTTTATTTTTTTTCAGACATACTGAAATTAGAAAATGAACAAGTCAAAATAAAACAAAACACATTTTGCATCCATACACATATATGTGGGGCACACGGAATCCAATCCTATCAGTTAAGGGGCATATATGGATGGTATGCAATTACTTAGAGCAGAACCATTTCCCATGGTACTTGGCCAAGATATGGAGAGTGTCCAGGCTTCTCAGACCACATGTTATGATTAGAGAAGATCTTAAAAATACATAAAGTTTAAATGCCTTGAGTCTATTGTAATAGGAGGATTTGGAGCTTCAGTTGCAATAGTCCTAAACAAAATATAGAAATGTTCAGAACACTTGCTAATGGCTGTTTGTAAGGAAACTAATAGCATTTTGGGGAATTGTAATTTCCTAACAATACCACCACAATGTAGGCATAATGCCCACATAAAGTAGGCAGGTGTATCATCACCAAGCATGACTACTATACAAGTCTCTGCAACCTTTGAAGAACCTCTGTTAAGTAATTAGAACCCTAACTCCTTCCCTCTCAGTTGCTAAAATGCAGCCATTTAGTTTGACCTACAAAGGTTGCTGTAGAGTGTGTGTCATTACCATTCTTCACTAAATACAATATATTTTATTGTTGGGGAAAACAAACATGTCTTAAATTTGGGTTCCTTAAGTGTTTTGTTCTCCCAAGAAGAGTCCCCAGTGCCCTTAATCGGAGGTCGTCCGTGAGAAAGTCTGGAAACCCAAGTCAGCTGTTGAGTGGAGCACAGACAAAGTTTTCATGGAATGCAGTAAGGATTCCCAGCAGGGAGCTTAGTTCATGCAACTTGATTGTTAGCTTAGGTTTGTTGTGTTTGGAAGAATTTGACAATTTAATGTTTTGCTTTCAAGTTGCTACATTTGTGGATGTTTGAGAATGATAACTCTCAAGCAGTTTTTGCTATAATGTCACTTTTTTAATCATCCTTGCAATTATTCTATTTTTGATTGAAAAACTGTAGTGACTGAATTTTCCTTAAACTGACTGGCAAACTGACTATAGACTTGAGTAATAACCTTTTGCTTGTCTTTGTGGTTGCAGAAATGCACACGAAATGTAATATTGTATATGTCCAATAAAACCCAATTGTGATTTAGACACACTTTTTATTGAATGTTGGCTAGTAGAATCTGCCTATGTCTGACAGGTTTGTTTGAAAGGAAATATAAATGGTTACAGACAAATATCATGGGATCATGGGGGTAGCCTGGGTATAACCATGCGTTTGTCCAAGCAAAACTTTTCTGAACTTTGATTTGTATCATCTACAACTCGACACTGTAAATATTCCACTGAACTTTTCTGCAAGGAATCATTTTGGATGTCCCTGCAGACTTTATCTGGCCTAACGCACTTACTTTACAGTTTACAGTTTTTATTTGCTTAAGGGTATTTAAGTTACTGTTTATTTCTACTAAGTCCTCTCTTATTGGTTGTTAAATGTTTTGCATTATGTTCTTTCAGTTTTCTGTATTTCCTTTAATCCTTTTGCTATCAAAATCATATATACACGTTTCTTCTTTTTTTTGACAAGCAAAATTTTGCTTCAACATATGATTTAATCGAAAATACTGTATGTGGACGTAATGTTCAAATGCAAACATTCCTTTTACATTATGTAGTCATTTATAGTAAGATGTGCTATTACTAATGCTGCAAATTCTTATAAGCAAAGTATATTACCATTTCTATTGATCTATTTATGCATATGTATTGTATGTAATAAACATTGTATGTTTGTATATGGGGGACAGTGTAACCCCTCAATACACACACTGTACCCCTCAATACACACACTGTACCCGTCACACACAGTGCCCTCACACACACTGTACCCTTCACACACACACACACACTGAACCCTTCAAACACACACACACAGAGTACATCCTTCACAAACACAATGCACCCCTCTACACACACTGCCCCCTCACACAAACACACACACACACAAACACTGTACCCCTCACACACACACACATTGCACTCCTCACACATACTTTTAACCCCACACACATTGCACCCCTCACACACACACAGACATTGCATCCCTCACACTCACACTCACACACTACTGCACCTATCCTCTATTACATCCCCTATTCCAGCAGACCCAGGTAAGTTGTCAAATTGTTCTTAAACAGTTTGACTACTTACCCTGGGAGGGCACCACGGCACTCCTGGTACCATAATCACTACATACTGCTCTAGTAGTTATTGTGTCTGGATTGTTTCTTTAAATAATCTACCAGTGCCCCTCCCGAGATTACTTTCTGGATTTGCCCCTGACAGGGAAACATTTCTGCTGAACATGGGCCCAGTATATGCGTCAGTGCTGTACATTTACACAACCTAGAATTTTTTTGACTTGTGGAGCCTTGGAAAAATATTTAAATATTAACATCTTGATAGTAAAAGGATTCAAAAATATTATACCGATAGCACAAATTGTTTATATTCGGATAATAAACAATATTAGATCTCTGCAACCACAAAGACAAGCAAAAGGTTATTACTCAAGTCTGAATATGAGTCTAGTGGATCAGACACTGATGTAACAGCGACTCCCTCCACCTCAAGTGAGAACAATAGAGGGATTCTAAAGAGAGGTGTCACTTTTTTAGACCATACACAGGGGGACAACCGCCCCTTCCTGAGACCAAGACCCAAAAAACAATACAACAGAAAGAACCGGTATTGAAAAACAGACAGATTGTCAACCTATCTGACTATATTCCCACACAGTCAGAATTAGATCTGTTGGCAAAAGGCCTGTCATTTATCCCCACACCACGCTTTGACAAATTCACCTGGGTTAAGGATATTCACCTTTTTGCGAGAAAGCTCATTCTACATAAAAACTATCTCCTTAATGAAGAGAAAAAAGCCAAAAATTTAGGTCTAGAACTCAAAGACTACCGTATGACTATGATCCTAGCAGAATTGTTAGAAGAGAATGACGATTCAGGAGGACCAAAATACCCCCTGACTAACCTGAGGAATAAAAGCCACTACTGCCCTAAACTGGGAGACTCTAAGTACGTTGAGACCTTTGTAGAATTAGTATGCGAGGAGATTGAGAAAATAAAGCTCAAAGAAATAAGTCACAAACCAAACTCGAATCTAACAGCTTCAGAGTACATAGCGGTTAAGACATTAAAAGAGAATCCGACTATAACTATAAAGCCCTCGGACAAAGGGGGCAATATAGTTATAATGGATACTCAAAAATATATGGAAATGAATAAAAGAATACTCACGGATCAATTGACTTATAAAATCTTGAAACAAGATCCCTCCAAAATATTCACTGAAAGGCTAAGAAGCATACTACAACAAGGTTTTGATGACAAATTAATTTCGAAAGATGAATATAACTACATGGCCATTAATAACCCCCGTATCTCAACTTTTTATAGCCTACCTAAGATTCATAAACAACAGATGATCTTGACAGGCAGACCCATTGTTTCTGGCAACAACAACATGACCCAGAATGTTAGTGTCTATTTAGACCATATTCTGAAACCACTAGTCACACAACTCCCGTCATACCTAAGAGACACCAAACAAACCTTAGCAGTTTTAACTCGAACTAAATTACCACACCACTCCATCATCTGCAGTTTGGATGTCGAATCATTATACAGCTCAATACCACATACTCTGGGAATAAAACACACTGAGCATTTCCTAAGGAGGAGAGGGACATCCCTCGATAAACACAGTGACCTGGTACTAGACCTTTTAAAGTTTGTTTTAACGCACAACTTTTTCCTGTTTGACGGAGTGTACTACCACCAGGTGCAGGGGACTGCTATGGGGACGTCTTGCGCACCCTCATATGCAAACCTGCACCTGGGATGGTGGGAGGAACAAATAGTCTTTACCTCTCCTCCAAAAAATCCCCTGACCCAGTACATTTATCTCTGGAAAAGATATATAGATGATATAATAATCATCTGGACTGGGTCAGGGGAACAATTCAGGCAATTCACACATAGCCTGAACACTAATGAATTGAACTTAAAGTTCACCGCCGAAATTGGCACTCCGTCTTTAAGCTTTCTCGATCTTATGGTGTCCCCGCAACAACAGGGCATCATAAAAACAAACTTATTCAGAAAAAGCACAGCCACCAACAATCTTCTGAATTGGAAAAGTCATCACCCAATTCAGCAGAAACGGGGAATACCGACGGGCCAATATTTACGTCTAAGGCGTAATTGCTCTGACCTGGAAGATTTTAAAACACAGGCTAAAGAATTACGTCACATGTTTAGGTCTAAGGGGTACCCCAATAAATGCCTCAAGAGGGCATACCATAGGGCCCTCTTAACCGAACAAGAAGACCTTTTAAGAGAAGAAGGCGTTCCCGCATCAACACCAAAACCTGAACAAAAACAACTCAGATGTGTTGCCACCTTCGATGGGGGTTGGGACCAAGTCAAAACAATTATGAATCGCTTCTGGCCTCTGCTAAAACAGGACAGTCACCTCAGAGATGCCCTCCCCCCCTACGCCACCTTGACAGCTAGAAGGGGCAATAATTTGAAATACTTACTGGTGCACAGTCACTTTCAAACTAGCAAACCACCCACACACTGGCTGTCAAGCAAAATTAAAGGCACCTACAAATGCGGTAGGTGCAAAGCTTGCAGATACATAGAGACCAATTCAAAAAACTTTAATAACAGCTCTAATACGGAAAATTTTAAATCATTGTCATTTTTCAACTGCAACTCGAAGGGAGTGATCTATCTAATCACCTGCCACTGTCATGCTATGTACGTAGGCAAAACCTTCAGACCGTTCAAGAGACGAATTCTTGAACATATCAATTCTGTTAAGTCAGCCAGGCACATAGAAACATCGATCTCCAGACACGTAAAAACAGCTCACAATGGAGACCCCAATGTCCTTAAATTTCAAGGCATTGAATTAATCAAACAGGACCAGAGGAAGGGCAATTGGGATCAACGCTTAAGAAAACGCGAGTGCTATTGGATTTTCCCGACTCAAAACCCTATCCCCCAAAGGTCTCAATGAGGGTTTCTCATACTCCCCATATATCTAGAAGTCTCTCTAAAATTCTTATCTTGTATATTTGTAAATAGCCTACTCTATGTTTCTTAGTTACTTTTTGATCAGTCTAAGGGTATTCACTCACTTGATGTTTCACTTTCACTTTTGTTTTTTGTTATTAAAAGTAGGGACATGAATTGTCCCAGGATTGACCGTCCCCTTCTTTCTCCCCCTCCCCTCCCCTCCTTTACACCTGTGGGGAAATATATATATATACAGCTCAGTGACACTATAGTCATATGATTAAAGATATCTAATATATTCGACATAACACATTCAGATAGATTGATTCTATCTCAAAGAACATTCATGTATTGGATTTTTTTTTCCCTTTTATACTCAAGTAACTCCATATTTAAATTGAATGTTTCCTCTTTAAATTAAGGCATCTCAGTGATAGCTCTATATTTATATAAATAGCTTACTCTTATAGATGCACTGTATCCCTATTTTACTGTGTTATGTTGATTCTTAGTACATTTAGATTTATGCTCTGTCAGTCTGACACTCATAATCTGTACATCCTCTACAGTGTCCAAATAGCCAAACCGCATTTTTTACATCTTTAAACCATCACTATCTAAATGACTGTATTAAATTGTAATAAAGATGCCCAGCCAATCGGGTAGATAGAACTGTCAAACACTCCACCCACTTTTTCCCACGTGGGGGAACTACACCACGTCATAGATGACGATGTGACGATCCCCTGTGTGATTGGCTAACAGCCACTCACACACTGAGAGGGTCTGGGCGGCACGTCACTGATGACGTTGCGATGATCCTGCCCATGATTGGATGAGGGGCATTTAAATACCGGGAGACTTCGGGCGGCAATCCTTACCCCTGACGAAGGAGTTTTCAAACTCCGAAACGCGCGTCGGGTCACTTGGAGGGATCCCCAATCACCACATATCGGCACCTCACAGTGCACTACACCGGAGGCACTAAGGGAATCCCTCCTCTCACTTATTTTGCAATGGTTATTAATTTTTGTTAATCACTTTACCCCTATGATTTTTTCTGGAGTCCAACTCCACTAGACAGCATTGCAGCATTGAGTTCAGCCATTCAGTTTAGAACACCCACGAAGGTGTTTATTAGCAGAAGCTAGGGAATAGCAACAGTAATAGAACAGTGATAGGTCTTTGCAACATTAGACTTAACTTTTTTCACTGTACACTTTGATCGCTCTGTTCTCTCTGTCACTATTGTTTAACTATTCCCTGCAACCAATATCTGCTATTTCATACTTATGAATATACTCTGTCTATACTGGGTGGACTTATAACCTAACTGATTGATCTCTTAGCAAGATCATTAGGGTTATGTGCTGCCTCAGGGGAATATTAGCCTAAGCTTCCACGGTATAAGCCCCAATCAAGGAGGCTTTTGAGTAGTATTATATACCAAGGTTTGATACTTAAGGCTAATATAGATAACAGAGCTAATCTGCTGATATAAAAGTGCTCTTGTATCCCTTCTATCTTGTAATAGACCAATAAAGTTTTATTTTTTTCATTGATATAAGGATACTCTTTGGCACTTTACCCCATAGCATTGAAGTATTGCTCTGTAGGAACTTTCCTTACCCTGCTCCCCCCCCCCCCCCCTTTTTGTCTGTCTACTGGATTCCAGACCCTAAGATTCATCCAGGCACTAAACTATACTGTACCAACAACCTTATCAGCCGGCTGGGTAGTTGCCCTCTCACAAGGGCACAACCTCAGCATCTTATGTGTTTTTTTCATTATTACTCAAGTCTATAGTCAGTTTGCCAGTCAGTTTAGGGAAAATTCAGTCACTACAGTTTTTTGGAATTTTAAATAAAAAAATAGAATAATTGCAAGGATCTTTAAAAAAGTGACATTATAGCAAAAACTGCTTGAGAGTTATTATTCCTTCAATTGCTTAACACATGTAAACACAACAAACCTGAGATGACAATCAAGTTGGCATGGACTAAGCTCGCTGCTGGGAATCCTTACTGCATTCCATGAAAACTTTGCCTGTGCCATCTGCACTTTTTGTAAAATAAAAAAAATAAAACAGGACACACTATTCACATACAAAGCATTTTAACCAGCTGAAGTACTTTAGGGGTCTGGAGTGTCCCTTTAAAGCCATAATTCACTCTTTGCAATATTTTTATCATGTTAAAAATGAATTGAAATCCTAGACATATTGGGTATTTTAACAATCAGGAGTAATTAGTGAATCTATTTTGAGTAAATTTTCTTTAGTTGCACTTTAGTCCTTAGTTAGTGTAGAAATTATTAAATGTAAAACAAAAAAAAAAAAAAGAATAATGTTTTTTTCAGGTTTTTTTTAAATTTAGTATAAATTTAGTATTTATTATTGGGTTAGGAATACACATAGGGTATCAAGGGAAAGCCATATTTCTCCTTTAAAAATGAGATATGATACGTATTGGTATACTTTAACAGAAAGTGTGACATTGTGATAGATTTGTGATAGAATAAAGGCACGACAAAGGTCACAAACACGTCACAACAAAAAAAGAGTCTTGGTGCGTAATAGGATATTAATAATATTAAAAACAAGCTCACTATCATCAATGTTAAGTTCCTATCTCATGAACACTAAATAAGGGTCCCTGGTTGCCATAGTATAATCCAGCATTTCCCAAACTGATGGGCAAACAGGGACACCACAATATATTTCCTTGGTGGCTTACCCTCCCCTGCAGGCTCTGCAGGACCGGAGGGGAGATCAGAGATCACTAGCCAGCTAGTAGTGTAATGCTGCAGCCGTCACGGGAGGGAGATAGAAAAGACCTTGGGGAGCTCTAACCTGCAGCTCCTCCACGACGCTCCGAATCACGCGAGAGTAAACTCTAGCCTCAGGAGCTGCTAGAGTTTACTCTTACCACTTGGACCACCAGAGCTTCTTCACCGGATCACCAGGGATTAGTACTGTCCCCCTTCCCAGGCAAAGGTAAGAAGGGAGGGGGAATATTATAAAAAAAAAAAAATAATAATTAAAAAAAAGTTTATATTTATTAATTTTCCCCATAAACACTGCCCCTCACAGGCACACTGCCTCCCATACACAAACACACTGCCCCCCCGCACACACACACACTGTCCCCCATACACAAACACTGCCCCTTATACACACACTGCCCCTATACACACACACACACACTGGCCCCCATACACACATACTGCCCCCCCCCACACACACTGTACCCCTCAATACACACACACTGTACCTGTCAGTACACACTGCCCCCCATACAGAAACACTGCCCCGATACACACACACTGCCCCCCATACACACACTGCACCCATCACACTGTACCCCTCACACACACACAGGGTACCTCTCACACATTGCCCGCCCCCACACACACTGCCCCCCCATGCACACACTGCCTCCCCATTATCACACACACACACACACATACACTGTTTTTCAATACTTGAAAACGAGAGAAATCTCAATGTATCTTTCCTGGTAAAATATTTCATAAATAAATAAATAAATAAATAATACACACATACTGTACCCTTCACACACACTGTACCCCTGACACACAAACACTGCCCCATGCACAAACAATGCCCCCCATACACACATACAGTGCCCCATACACACACACACATTGCCCCCATACACACACACTACACCTCATACACACACACTGCCCCCACACAATTTGCCCCTCAATACACACACTGTACCCCTCAATACACACACTGTACCCATCACACACAGTGCCCTCACACACACTGTACCCCTCACACACACACTGAACCCTTCAAACACTCACACACACACACACAATGCACCCCTCACACACAGTACATCGTTCACTAACACAATGCACCCCCGTACACACACTGCCCCCTCACACAAACACACATACATACAAACACAAACACTGTCCCCCATTACACACACTTCACTCCTCACACACACTTTTAACCCCACACACACACACAGACATTGCACCCCTCACACACACACACACACACACACACACACACACTACTGCACCTATTCTCTATTACATCCTCTTTTCCGTCAGACCCCAGGTAAGTTGTCAAATTGTTCTTAAACAGTTTTACTACTTAGCCGGGGAGGGCACCACGGCACTCCTGGAACCATAATCACTACATACTGCTGTAGTAGTTATTGTGCCTGGATTGTTTCTTTAAATAATCTCCCAGTGCCCCTCCCGAGATTATGCTCTGGATTCGCTCCTGCAGGGAAACATTTCTGCTGAACAGGGGCCCAGTTTATGCAGCAGCGCTGTACATATACACAACCTAGAATTTTTTTTGACTTGGGGAGCCTTGGAAAAATATTTAAATATTAAGGTGCCATACACCAGAAAAGTTTGGGAACCACTGGTATAATCTCTGCCTTAGCCATACCTCCAGTAGGGGCTGGACTGTGGGTAACAAGGGACCCTAATTTAGTGTTAAACTGTTTGAAAATGGTTTGACACTTAATTGAGTTACAGTGCCAGAGGGCTCCAGATGCTATAACCTTTACAATGAGACAGTTCCAGTATTTCATTTGAATGGTTATAGTGACAAAAGTGTCCCCTTAAGGTTATGTTTTTAATACACTGCTCAAAAAAATAAAGGGAACACAAAAATAACACATTCTAGATCTGAATGAATTAAATATTCTTCTGAAATACTTTGTTCTTTACATAGTTGAATGTGCTGACAACAAAATCACACAAAAATAAAAAAAATGGAAATCAAATTTTTCAACCCATGGAGGTCTGGATTTGGAGTCACACCCACAATTAAAGTGGAAAAACACACTACAGGCTGATCCAACTTTGATGTAATGTCCTTAAAACAAGTCAAAATGAGGCTCAGTAGTGTGTGTGGCCTCCACGTGCCTGTATGACCTCCCTACAATGCCTGTGCGTGCTCCTGATGAGGTGGCGGATGGTCTCCTGAGGGATCTCCTCCCAGACCTGGACTAAAGCATCTGCCAACTCCTGGACAGTCTGTGGTGCAACGTGACGTTGGTGGATGGAGCGAGACATGATGTGTCCCAGATGTGCTCAATTGGATTAAGGTCTGGGGAACGGGCGGGCCAGTCCAGAGCATCAATGCCTTCGTCTTGCAGGAACTGCTGACACACTCCAGCCACATGAGGTCTAGCATTGTCTTGCATTAGGAGGAACCCAAGGCCAACCACACCAGTAAATGGTCTCACAAGGGGTCTGAGGATCTCATCTCGGTACCTAATGGCAGTCAGGCTACCTCTGGCGAGCACATGGAGGGCTGTGCGGCCCCCCAAAGAAATGCCACCCCACACCATTACTGACCCACTGCCAAACCGGTCATGCTGGAGGATGTTGCAGGCAGCAGAACGTTCCTCATGGCTTCTCCAGACTCTGTCACGTTTGTCACATGTGCTCAGTGTGAACCTGCTTTCATCTGTGAAGAGCACAGGGCGCCAGTGGCGAATTTGCCAATCTTGTTGTTCTCTGGCAAATGCCAAACGTCCTGCACGGTGTTGGGCTGTAAGCACAACCCCCACCTGTGGATGTCGGGCCCTCATACCACCCTCGTGGAGTCTGTTTCTGATCGCCAGGAAGCATAGGAACTGAGAAGTGTTCTGTGGTTCACACCTGCAGTACCACTCCTTTATTGGGGGTGTCTTGCTAATTGCCTATAATTTCCACCTGTTGTCTATCCCATTTGCACAACAGCATGTGAAATTGATTGTCACTCAGTGTTGCTTCCTAAGTGGACAGCTTTATTTCACAGAAGTGTGATTGACTTGGAGTTACATTGTGTTGTTTAAGTGTTCCCTTTATTTTTTTGAACAGTGTATATTGCTTGATGTAACAACATTCATGGCATATGTTATGACTTTTACAGAAAATAAAAGCGTCGCTTTAATAGAAAATAAATTCAGGTCCTATCCAGTTATGCTTCTGTACCTGTTATGCTAATTTCTTAATTAGAAGGGCCAATTTGTATCTTAAAGGATTATCCCTGTGGGCTCTGTTTAGGAGGTCTGACTGCAGTTGCAAGACTGCTAGGATGAGACACTCCAATTAGTAACTCACTATTGCCTGTCCAGCAGAGGATTATGGCAAAATTAGTTTATCCACAAAGGACAATTCAAATCATCACATAGGATACATAGTATAGGTGGAGTTCATATAGTTACATATTGCATAGTTACATAGCTGAAAAGAGACTTGCGTCCATCAAGTTCAGCCTTGCTCACATTTGTTTTTTGCTGTTGATCCAAAAGAAGGCAACAAAAAACCCAGTTTGAAGCACTTCCAATTTTGCAACAAACTAGGAAAAAAAATCCTTCTTGACCCCAGAATGGCAGTCAGATTTATCCTTGGATCAAGCAGCTATTACCGTACATTGAAAAATTATATCCTTGAATATTCTGTGTTTGCAAGTATGCATCTAGTTGCTGTTTGAACATCTGTATGGACTCTAATTCTACATCCTTATTGTTCTTACAGTAAAAAAACTTTTCTTTGCCTTAGACAAAATCTTCTTTCTTCCAGTCTAAACACATGACATTGTGTCCTATGTAAAGTCCAGTTTGTGAATAGATTTCCACATAATGGTTTGTATTGGCCCCGAATATATTTGTATAATGTTATCATATCCCCTCTCAGGCGACGTTTTTCTAAACTAAAGAGGTTTAAATTTGTTAACCTTTCTTCATAGCTGATATCTTCCATTCCTTTTATTAATTTTGTAGCCCACCTCTGCACTTTTTCTAGTGCCATAATATCCTTCTTTAGAACAGGTGCCCAAAATTGCACAGCATATTCAATATGTGGTCTTACCAGTGATTTATAAAGAGGCAAAATGATATTCTCATCCCGAGAATGAATGCCCTTTTTCAAGCATGACAATACCTTACTGGCCTTAGGCACTGAGGATTGACATTGCACATTGTTGCATAGTTTGTTGTCTATAACAATTCCCAAGTCTTTTTCATGTGTTGTTATCCCTAATTCGCTTCCATTTAGGGTATTCGTTGCTTGTAGAAAGAACCAATGAAATATACAAAGAGCTGGAAGAAACCAGACTAGTTGAATATATTGCTGGAAATCATTATACATATACTATAATAGCTGTATAAACTGAAGAAATAGTAGTAATAATAGATAGATAGAATAAATAGGATCACATCTAATTCTAAGTGCAATCTTGCCTTAATGGCTCACCTCTATATATGTCTCTCTAAAGGATACCCTTATCCTACTATATACAACACAGGCAACTGTCTAGTGACTTTATTATGGCTATGTGCAGGGTCAAGACTAGTGGCTTATGAATCTGTTCTGCAGGTCAATCGTCATGCAACTGACGTGGGTGTCCAAGACGTGGTCACAATCGGTCCCTTGGGGAATAACCTGTGGCTATTGCTAGTCTTTGCGTGTTAAGTAACTTGTAGATATGCAGACTGTATCATACTGGATTCCCCCTGACAACTAAGTGGGGGACAGCATATGAATTGTATCCGTAGTGAAACTATCTTGACCGCTGTGGAGGGCTGTTAGATACCTCTCAAAGCTAAGGCCAGATAGTTGTAACTCTAATATGTAGAGATTAAAACCGCAAATCGACATCTAATAGACATACATAGTTATTCAAAATCGGCATACACGTTGTGACCGTCAGGGGAGAGATAGAGGTGAAAGATAGAGATTAGGGTGCCTCTATGTGCAGAACCATACTTAGAATGTTGGTTGCCTGCACATAGTGATAGATAACCTAGTGAAGAAAGCACACAGTGGAAGAAATGAGCCCAAATAAGCCCGACGCGCGTTTCGGTGCTGGGATGCACCTTCGTCAGGGGCTGACTGGAGACTGCGTCTCAGTCTCCTTTTACAAGGATTTAGGTCCCAGTGTCTCTGACTCTGTCCAATCAGAAGGTTGCTGTCATGCGCATTCCGACTCCGAACATCAGGTGATCATTATGCTAATGATGGTTGTCCATCAAGCTAATAGGAGCTGTTTTAACCGGCTCAGTGCTGGGGAAATTAGTACACGTCCTTTTAACCTCCGTTAGCTGTAGAGGTAAAGTACAGCTATACCACCAGAGGGCAGTGTATCCTATGGATACAAGGTGGTCACGGCTTCACTTAACCCACTCCGTGCTGGGAAGGGTCTAGTCCGTTTCCAAACACGTCGTGGGGAATGTCATGGCCGTAAAAGCCCAATTCAGGACTGGATACCGGGCTACGGTGCCCTGTACTGGGCTCATATCTACCCTCCATACTGTATCATTACCCAGCCCTAGAAGGCTGGGAGCGAGCGATTAACTATTTAGTCAGATACCCAGTACCATGATGTAATCGTCCCAATGGGGATGTATACATTCAAATGCCCTGTCAAGGTGAATACATTCTATGCGTTTGGTTTTCTAAATAGGTAGATGAATGAATAAGTACATAAATAAATAAATAAATAAATGTTTCGTGGTCGTTCTTTTGGTCATCTTGGACGTGATTTTGCATTTCCCAGCATGATTGAAATACCTTTTACTCACATAGCTATAGGCTAACTTGTTAGTAGTGAGCTAGGGGTTATAAAGTTTTTATGGCAAAATGAAGGATCTATAGCACTACGATCGTATGGGTCCACCAACATTTAGAACACCGATCTGTCATAGGTGATGTTCATGGTTCAGACAGGCAGAACTTAGATGGCTGCCTACTGAGACCCAGCCCTAGTATGTATGGTGAGTTTAGGTGTCTATAGCCAGGTTAATTTGTGGTTTAGATGAAGCTGGAGCGGAATGCTAGACGTTGGGACAGAAGGTCAATATGTCCATAGAGACATGGTTTGAAAAAGAAACAAAAAGGAAAAAGAGAAGAAAAATAGTGATTCTATATATATATATTAACATATTTACAAATTTACAAAATATACAGTTTACACATAATGCTTGATACATTTTAGATAAATAGCGCTTGCTTGAACATGTATGGAGTTTACCGATTATGTTTAAAGGGGAATGTAGCCCAAATCATAATGATTATAGTTATGAAATGTGGCAGAACCTGGAAGTCAGGAAAAACATAGTTTCTTGGCTATTTGGTAAACAGGGGATGTTAAGTAAGTTCATATAAAAGAGGTATAAGAGAATCCTTCATTTAGACCAGAGGGGGAAAGGGTTTTTAGTGTGAAAATCCAATAGCTCTCTCTTTGGAGTAGTTTGATGTCTATATCACCCTTTCTCGGGCCTAGTTTGATTTTTTCAATCCCATTGAACCTAATGCCCTGTGCTGTGCCGTCATGTCTCAGTTTAAGATGTCTAGAAATGACTGTATCTATGTGTCTAGAAGGGTTTACCGAATTTACATGTTCAAGAATTCGTTTCTTGAACGGTCTAAAGGTCTTACCCACATACAGGAGGCCGCAACTACAGGTTAGGAGGTAAATCAAACCTGACGTTTGGCAATTGAAAAAAGTGTTGACCTCATGTGTCTGTGTATTGGTGGAATTCGAAAATGTTTTTGATTTTCTCCGAATATATCTACACGTCTTGCAGCGGCCGCATTGAAACGTGCCTACTGCCGGTGTTTTTAGCCACGTATTTTCTGCTTTGGGTAAAGAGAGGTGACTAGGTACCAGTAGATCTTTTAAGTTACGTCCTCTTCTGGCCGTGAGTGACACATGTGGTGACAATACTTCCTTGAGGTGCTGATCTTGATAAATCAGGGGCCAGTATCTATTCAGAATCCCCTTGACTGGATCCCACCCTGCGTCAAAAGTGCCGATACACCTAATCAAGCTAGGGGTCTTCTCCTTGAGGGGGTTATCCTCCAGTAGGTTTTCTCGCTCAGTCATAAGTGCTCTTAAATAATCTGCTTTGAGACATCTGTTTGAGTATCCCTTGGTCTTGAACTGTGATCTTAGTAGCTTGGCTTTAATTTTAAATTCCTCAATGGAGGAGCAGTTTCTTTTTACACAGAGATATTGGCCTACCGGTATCCCATACTTTAGTGATTTTGGATGGTGGCTTTGCCAGTTCAGGAGATTGTTGGTGGCTGTAGGCTTCCTGAATAGAGTGGTAGAGATATGTTTTTTGTTATTTTCTGTGATTTGTAAGGTCAGGTCCAAAAAGTTGATTTTATTCTCCCCCACCTCATAGGTCAGTTTCAGGTTCAGGTCATTCATGTTTAGCGCCTTGACGAATTCCTCAAAACACTCAATCGAACCTGTCCACACAATCAATACGTCATCTATGTAACGCTTCCAGAGGCTAATTTAGTCATGATAGTCAGTGAATTTGGGACTAAACACTATATTCTGTTCCCACCATCCCAGGTGGAGGTTTGCATATGAGGGGGCACAAGTCGTCCCCCTCACCTCACCTGGTGATAGTGGGTACCCTCAAAGAGTAAATAGTTGTGTGTTAAGATGAATTGTAAGAGTTGTAACACAAACTGATTATGGTCATAGAGGGATGCGTCCCGTGTTTGAAGAAACCATTTTATATTGTTAAGACCTGTTCCGTGGGGTATGGAGCTGTATAGTCCCTCTACGTCAAGACTACATAGTTTAGCCCCGGTTGGTATTGTCAGGTCGTCCAATGTTTTCAAGATTTGCTTTGTGTCCCTCACGTACGAGGGAAGGACCTTGACTAGGCCACTCAGAATATGTTCTACATACACGCTGCAGTTTTGGGTAAGGTTGTTGTTCCCTGATACTATGGGTCTCCCTGTTAGTATTTTCTGTTGCTTATGTATTTTTGGCAACGAGTAGAAGGTAGCAATGGTAGGTCTCTTGTTGAGCATAAATTTGTATTCCTCAACACTAATTAGGTTACTTTGAAGTGCCTGATCCAGGATCTTTTTCAGCTCTAGTAGGAATCTATTTGTGGGGTCTGACGGAAGTGCTGCATAGGTGTCTTTATCTTCAAGTGTTTTGAGCACCATCTGAACATACTTGTTCCTATCTAGTATTACTAGGTTCCCCCCTTTATCCGAAGGCTTTATGATGATTGTCTCATTAGCTCTTAGTTTTGCCAGTGCTCGATTTTCTTGTATATTCAGATTGTTTGGATGGAATCCAGACTGTGAGTTGGTTTCCATTGCTTCTATTTCTTTGCAGGATAGCTCAACAAATAAGTCAATGTACTTATATTCAGGTATGTGTGGGGTAAATTTACTTTTAGGTTTCAATTTGGTGAATGGAGCTACTTGAATATTGGATGGATCGTTACTACTAAGTAGTTCCACCAAATTGTCTAGTAAATTCATGTCCCTGGCTTCTAGACCCAGTCTAAGTGCTTGTTTGGTTTTCTGAATGCAGTGGTACTTATGAAGAGCAAGTTTCCTAGCGAATAAGTGAATGTCCTTTGTCCACCCAAACTTATAAAATTTAGGTGTGGGGACAAAGGACAGTCCCTTCTTTAGAAGCTGTGTTTCTGAAGTAGTGAGTTGATAGGAGGAAAGATTAACGATTTGACTCTCTGTGGTCAATACGCTTTCCTCCGTTGGAAGCCTCTTGTAGATTTGCTCCTCGTATTTCTCTGTGGTCTTGCGTCCTGATTTGCTCTGGCTAAAAAATTAATTCCCTTTTTAAGGATGCTTTTTGGGTTAGAATCAGGTAAAGTGGAGGCGTTATCTGAACAGAGTTCTGGTTCGGAACCACTCGTATCGTATTCCGACGTGGAGAACTGGTCAAATTCTACCCTCCTACTCTGTTTGGACCTCTGATATATATTGCCTGTTTGGAAGTCCTTTGTATCTCTTATGAATTTAGAGTGTTTCCGAGTTTTGATGGAGGATTGAAATCTCTCCAGTTGACTTTTTAGTTTAATTTCAAGTTGTGCGAAACTGCTCTCTGTTTTGAAAACCTCAATTTTCTCTATCTCATCATCGACTTCTTTATTGATTTTATCGAGTCTCTGTTTCTCAGATCTGCATAGGATGTTCATAAACTTACGAGAACAAGTACTAGCTGCCTCCTCCCACTCTTTTATAAATTCAGTTCCTTCAATGTGAGGTCCAGGGATATTTTGGACTCTAAGTCCCCTTGGTATTAATTCCTTACCCAAATACTTTTCAAGTGAAGCGACCTCCCACCCAGCCTTAATTTGTTGTTTAAACAGGTATGTCAGGTGGTTAAATGCAGCGTTGATATTGGTGTATGTGACATTCTCATTAAGGTGACCTTCTGAGAACACTGAGTCAATGTCTGTATACCAGGCCTCCCTAGTAGCTTTATCGGACAGAAAACCAGCCATATTCAAGCAGCGTTTAAAAGGTGATGGGTACTAAAACCCGGGTTAGACAAACGTAACAGAGGAATTTCCACCTGTGAGGATGGGCCCAGAAATTGGGACCGTCTCGTTGGTGGAAATATACACCTTAATGGACACTCCAGAAATGTCGGGCTTATTTGGGCTCATTTCTTCCACTGTGTGCTTTCTTCACTAGGTTATCTATCACTATGTGCAGGCAACCAACATTCTAAGTATGGTTCTGCACATAGAGGCACCCTAATCTCTATCTTTCACCTCTATCTCTCCCCTGACGGTCACAACGTGTATGCCGATTTTGAATAACTATGTATGTCTATTAGATGTCGATTTGCGGTTTTAATCTCTACATATTAGAGTTACAACTATCTGGCCTTAGCTTTGCGAGGTATCTAACAGCCCTCCACAGCGGTCAAGATAGTTTCACTACGGATACTATTCATATGCTGTCCCCCACCTATTAGTCAGGGGGCTTCCAGCATTATACAGTCTGTATGCATATCTATTAGCTTTTGATTGACGTTTGTAACCTCTACATATTAGAGTTACTACTATCTGGCTTTAGCTTTGAGAGGTATATAACAGTCCTCCACAGCGGTTAAGATAGCTTCACTTCAGCTATTATGCATATGCTGTCCCCCACTTAGTTGTCAGGGGGAATCCAGTATGATACAGTCTGCATATCTACAAGTTACTTAACACGCAAAGACTAGCAATAGCCACAGGTTATTCCCCAAGGGACCGATTGTGACCACGTCTTGGACACCCACGTCAGTTGCATGACGATTGACCTGCAGAACAGATTCATAAGCCACTAGTCTTGACCCTGCACATAGCCCTAATAAAGTCACTAGACAGTTGCCTGTGTTGTATATAGTAGGATAAGGGTATCCTTTAGAGAGACATATATAGAGGTGAGCCATTAAGGCAAGATTGCACTTAGAATTAGATGTGATCCTATTTATTCTATCTATCTATTATTACTACTATTTCTTCAGTTTATACAGCTATTATAGTATATGTATAATGATTTCCAGCAATATATTCAACTAGTCTGGTTTCTTCCAGCTCTTTGTATATTTCATTGGTTCTTTCTATATTTAGGGGTTAAGCCCCAGGACATTTCTGGAGTGTCCATTAAGGTGTATATTTCCACCAACGAGACGGTCCCAATTTCTGGGCCCATCCTCACAGGTGGAAATTCCTCTGTTATATTCGTTGCTTGTGCATTCTTTGCGCAGAAGTGCATAACTTTGTATTTTTCAACATTAAATTTCATCTGCCATTTGAGTGTCCAGTCCCCTAGTCTATCTAAATCCCTCTGTACGGTAAAGTAATATCTTGCTCACATTGTATTAATTTACAGAGTTTTGTGTCATCTGCAAACACTGAAACATGACTTTCAATGTGTTTTTCAAGATTATTAATAAACATGTTAAATAAAAAGGTTCCCAGAACAGAATCCTGAGGGACACCACTTGCCACCTCTGTCCAGCTTGAAAATTTACCATTAATGACTACTCTTTGAACTCCAATGTTTTTCCCAAGAACAAGCATTTTCATCTAGACCGATTTCTTTGAGTTTGAACACTAATCTATTGTGTGGAACTGTATCAAATGCCTTGGCAAAATCCAAATAGATCACATCCACTGCAACAACCTGATCTATACTTCTACTTACTTCTTCGTAGAATGCAATCAAGTTAGTTTGACATGACCTGTGCTTCATAAAACCATGCTGATTGTTGCTGATAACCATGTTCTTCTCAAGGAATTCTTGAATATTATCCCTTAATAACCTTTCAAATACTTTTTGCCCCATGTATCTTCACTGTGAAGACCTGATACTCCTCTATTAAAATGTGAGTGAACTACCTAAAGAGAATATACCTTCTAAAAATTGCTCATTATTGTGCTATCCTATGAGAGTGTATATATTTTTTACCTTTCAGGGATGAACCATATGTTTTGTTCTCATTAGGTACATATATTTATGTTTTCTCACTATTGTGTACACTTGGTTAATTGAACACTGGGATTACTACTGTACACTTTGCGCTTGACACTATTTCTCCTTTTTTGATTTGATCTATATTGGTGGAATAACGTGTGATTGGTTCCATAGTTTTTACAGCTGAATGTGATTTTAGCACCAATTATATTGCACATTATTTTGTATATTTGTCTATTCTAAGGTACAATCCTCCTACTCACTCACAGCAGTTGGAACTTGGATTACAGACATATGTATTGCATTGTTTATTAAATACGGGGGAATGCTCTATAAAGAACATCCTGGAGTAGCCAGTCTCAGCATTAACATTTGCATTTTGTGCACCAGATGTCATAATATTGAAATGCAATATAGCCAGAATTTTAGCACAAGCTGTGCATTTGTGGGCTTTCTGTGCTCGCACTCAGAAGGCTAGAATGGAGATCATTTAGAGTGGAAAGGTGGGTACTGGAAAGCTGGACAAAACATTAAATAGGGGTAAACCACCGCAAGCAATATAGGCAAGGAATTCCAAGAGTGCCACATAGTATATATAAAGGAGGAGGATATTTATGAAAATCTAGACAGAAGTCTGTATACCCCACTGTACCATGACTGGCATAGACCATCAAAAGAGGGACAGAAGGACAGCTTGTACTATCCATAAATGTTCAAGGGAGCCAAATGGCTATCCATTGTCAGGGCCATAAGAAGGGTGCTCAAATTATTATAATGATGCTCAACAATTTGCGTTTGTCATTCTCATTTGCTATTACGAGATTAACTTAACTGTTGGTGAATTTTTAATTATTGATATACGAAGGCTATTTTTCTTGATTTGCTCTGCTTGATCTGCTTGATAGCTCCTTTTGGGTGAACATAGAACACACTATAGCCCTGGTCACAATCCAGCATTGGTATTCATTTGATAACATTTTCTGAACTTCATCTGGTACTGTGTAAGTTTTTTTAACATGATCAAAATCCAAAAATATAAGGTCTATATGTATCTATTATTATCTATTTCCTATCTACTAACACAGCTGAAGCAAGAAAATGTTATCAATTTCAAACAAGGCTTTAATCTATTTCTCATCGTTATTTACTTGCTCTCAAGTTACACAGGTCAAGATAAAAATATTAACAAACACAATGCCAATTTTGTAAACTTTGCAATTTTACCACATGACAGGAGGCTTCATATTTTGCATAAACTCTCTTTACTAACTCCACATAGCAGTAAAGAAAAAAGTGAAAACATTAACCAATCAAAAAATAGTAGGAGGTATAGTATTCACAGTGATGAGGCTCCTCCCCCTCTTTCTTTACTGCTCCATCAGCAGACAGGTCAGAGTTTCAGGCTCTTCCCTTTATTTATATTGTATTTTCTATTTTATATGCTATTTTTCTATTTCCTTATTCTGTTTTTCTTCTGGGAATCTCTCCCTCCTATCCTGGGGGGTTACCCCCTTTCATTTTACGTTTATTTTATGTTTATTTTCTTATGTGTCTTATGTCAGACTTGCTGGGAGGTATTTCCCTTTATTTCCCCTCAGGGTCCCTCCGTTTTTATTCCCCTTCGTTTTCGCTGGCTTCCCATCTTGCTTTCCCCTCAGGGTAACGCTCACCCTGTCCCTAATACTCCCTTGCGGCTCACCAGCCGCATTCTGTTTTGCCGACACGCCGGGAAACCTTTTTTCCCGGTTTCCCGGCGGCCATCTTGGATCTCGCGTCTCGCGAGATTCGCGGCCGCCATTTTGGGAGTCCCACGATCTCCGCAGTGTCGGCCTGCAGATCACACACATGCCAGTCGATATCTTTTCAGCTGCTTCTATTTGTTGCTCAGGCAGGGGTCACAGGCGTTTTTCCTGTAAGGATAAAGAGGCTGCTGGCCTTTTTCTCAGTGGTGAGTCCACTGTTATTATTACTATTCCTACTTACTTACTGGGTGGATTTTGTGCCACCTTCTATTCCAACAGGGTGAAGCTCTTAATGCACTGCTGCCATCAGGTGGATTTCGTGCCACCTATATATATGTATATGTTAAAGGGGCATTCCAACCCCATATTGATATCACATTAAGGTGGATTTCGTGCCATCCTCACAGATATACATACATATATTTCTGGGTGCGGCCCAGCAAGAAAAACCCAACTTACCCTGCTGGGGTTTCTGGTACTGTTACTTGTACCTACACTAACTCACACCCTGCTGGGGTGTTGTTATTACCAATTTTATTATTACTATTGAGTGCATATTATAATCAACTGACCCCTAGCCCATCTACCCTGTGCCAACACCATAACCACTATGGAAGCATCCCAAACCCCTGCGGACTTCCAGTCTATGATTGCAGAAGCCATCTCCGCCTCTATGGAGAAAGCGCTGTCAAGAGTTATGTCGGCATCTACCGACAAACCCAAAAAAGCCACGCTCACACAACCTCAAGGCGAGGACTCTGAGGCCTCAGAGTCACACGTACTGGCGGACCCACGCCCCGCCAAACGTCACTGGAAAGGTGAGAAAGCGGGTGATACACCAGCCAAGGGTAAGGCACCCAAAGGCCATAGACCAGCCCCACCCACACCTGCCCACTACTCCTCAGATGAGGGGGAAGAACACACGCACTCTATGGCCGTGTTGGACGAGTGGCAAGCCGCGGACTCTGATCCGCAAGATGACAATTGGGACTCGGACTCCGGCTTCCATACAGGCCTCTTACGAGGCACCTTCCTGGATCACAGTCAGTTACCAGATGACCTCGCACCTACCCAGGAAGACGATACCATCCTAGACCCCACAGGACAACGTCTGTTTGACCCTCGCAATATCCGCCACCCACGCTCCGGGGACTGGACACCCCCCCGACCACCTCTCCCAATTTATGCACCGCTGGCTTCGCAAACCACTTGATAAAACGGTGCGCAACCGCCTACGCTCGGAATGTCCACGTCCCTCGCTTCCCGACCATGTAACTCAAACCCCGGAGTTTGACCAGGTGATGAACACCTTTATGTCCCGGGGTGGCCGCGACCCTCGACGGGGCGTGGAGAAGGGATTCCACGGGGTCCAAGACAAGCTGCTGGACGCCATCGGCCCGCTCTCCCGCATATTATACCTGGCAGATGATGCTTTCACTAGAGCCGATCAATTTGACTCTAGGAATGGGCACACGACATCAGAGAATGGGCACAAAGGTGCTTCTGTTTCGTTGGCAATACCAACGTAGCCCTCTCCTCTGAGAGGCGCAAGGCAGCTTTACTCCGTATTGACGGAAAACTGGTGGAGTTGGGCACCAAGGAACTGGGACCGTTGGCACAGGGCAAACTATTTGGGGAACCCTTCTTAAAAGAGCTGAACAAGCATGTCAATATTTTTACGTCCCTGAATAAGGCTCAGACATCCATGAAGCGAGTCTTCAGAGGTCACCCCAGTCGGGGTGTTTTTGGACGGGCTGGCCGCTACAGGGGCCGCGCAGCCAGCCGATTCTGGCCTTCTGGCCCCCGGTCACACAGACCACAACCCTTCTACCCAGAAGTGGGCTTCAGACAACCCTTCTCCTATACCCGAGGAGCAGACCGAGGCAGAGGACCTCGTAACCGTGGCAGAGCACGCTTCCCCACAGGTAAGCAACATCATACCTCTCGTTTCATTTTCTCCTTATACCGCAGGCCATATTGCTCTGTCTTTTCAGAAATGGATAACCATCTCCACGGACGCATTGATCCTCCAGACAGTTCGGGGCTACGTCATCGACTTCGTAGAACCCCCTTACCAGCTCATTCCTCCGCATCCCATTCAATGCTCCCAGGAGGACCGCCGCCTGATCGACGGCGAACTACAAGAGCTCCAAACGAAAGGGGTGATAGAACCGGCTCACGACGGACAGGGTTTCTTCAGCAACATTTTCCTAGTAAAGAAGAAATCTGGAGAGTTTCGTCCGGTTATAAATTTGAAGGGACTCAACGCTTTTGTAACATACGGGCACTTCAAGATGGAGGGCATCCATCTTCTGAGAGATCTTCTACAAGGCAGGGACTGGTTTACGAGGCTAGACCTCAAGGACGCTTACACGCATCTTGCCGTCAATTCCTCAGATTCCTATGGCAAAACCAACCCTGGCAGTTCACATGCCTCCCTTTCGGCCTCAGCTCAGCACCATGGTGCTTCACCAAACTTCTCAAACCAGTTGTATCACGTCTATGAACTCAAGGAATTTGGTGCATTATCTACCTGGACGACCTGCTTCTGTTCTCCTCAGACAGGAACAGTCTAACACAACACACACGATATACCATTCAACTCCTGACGTCCCTAGGCTTCGTGGTAAATTACCAAAAATCGGAACTATCCCCAACCCAGACGATACAATTCCTGGGCTTCGAGATAGACTCCAGGACCAGCACCTTACGACTCCCGATCTCGAAGATCACAGCCATCAAGAAGGAACTACGCAGGGTCATCCGCTGCCACACCATCCCCCTCCGCAACCTAGCTTGGATCGTGGGCCTACTGTCCGCATCGATTCAGGCAATCTTCCCAGGCCCATTACACTACAGGGCGATGCAACACATCAAGGCCTCCTTCCTCCGCCAGAACCCTTCCTACGACCAGAACATTCCGGTAACGGAAGAAATCAAGGAAGAACTCGGATGGTGGTTGGACAGCATGGAGGCCTGGAACGGCCGAGCCATCTTCGGGAATTCTCCCGACATCGTTCTGGAATCAGACGCCAGCCTTTGGGGCTGGGGCGCCACAGGCGAGGGCGTATCGACAGGAGGTACTTGGACTTCACAAGAAACCAACCTCCACATAAACTGCTTAGAACTCCTGGCGGGGTCGTTTGCGATCCGCAGCTTGGCGAGAGACCGCACGGACTGCTGCATCCTCCTCCGGATAGACAACGTCTCCGCGGTCCGCTACATAAATCGCCTGGGAGGAGCACGATCCAGGCTTCTGTCAAATATCACGAAGGACATCTTCGAATTTTGTCTAAATATTTTATGTGTATTTGATGTCGCTTTGAAAGAGGGGGAGGAGCCTCATCACTGTGAATACTATACCTCCTACTATTTTTTGATTGGTTAATGTTTTCACTTTTTTCTTTACTGCTATGTGGAGTTTATGCAAAGAGAGTTTATGCAAAATACTCGCCTCCTGTCATTATTAAAATTAAGATTATAAGTACACTAGCGCTAGCATAATCTTCAATTATGTGTGTTTCCTTAACACAGTTGAATTTGGGTATTTGTTGTGTTATCAAAGTTTCTAGGTTATATTGCTGGTATGGTACCTTTGTGTCCTTTAAATTATTATTTGATTAACATGGAAATGTTTATATGTGATTGATATTTCATGTTAATGTTATCAACTTGAAGAGGTGTTTGTGTAGCTTTTTCTGTTCATATGCATTGCCATTTGATAATGTTTGTAATATTATTTAATTACTTGATAAGTATTTCCTTTGATTTATCAAGTGCTCTTTTCTCTTGAATTTTCTCTATAAAAACTCAGTAACGTTTTGTAATAACTGGATTCGCTTAAGCTTGACAGACTAACAAAAGATATATATATCAGAAGTTTAAACAAACAGAAGTAAGCCCAGCTTTTTAACTCCTACTATTCCTGAGTGGAAGCAATGACTACAGTATTTATTAACCAAAATACATAGAAAAAAGACAAAACATGTTTTATCTGTACTATACAAAATCTCTATACTAAGTAGCATATTTTTCACGCCACTCCAATGGCCGTTTAAATGCAAGCTCATGGGCCCTGTCAAGGCAAACCATTTAGGTGAGTCCTACGCTAACAATTCACCTTTTAGCTAAAAGGCAAGATCTCTAATGATATACAAAGGGGATATTTTTATAAACTCCCTACACACGTATTATAATTTAATAGGGTACACATGGTGTGGGCGGCAGCACTGTAATATGGCTGTGTAATTCAGGTGCAAATACAAACACTCAAAATTAATACCTGTGCTCAAACTCCCAGTAATCCTGCACTGCAGCAATGGCTATAGTAGTCATCAGCCCGAATACATTAAACACAAGAACATTTTTACTTGCGCACTATCGGAAATCTCTATGCACATTTAAATAACATGAGGTTTTTTATTACCACTCCACTGGCCATTAAAGTGCAAGGTTACCTGGTCTGTCAAGGTTAGTCTTATACTAACAATTCACCTTGCTGCTTACAGCCAAATGGCAAAATCTCTAATAAGACAGAGAGGGGTATTTTTTATTCACATGACCCTTAATAAGGTACACATGACATAGTTAACAGCAATGTCTGTGTAATAAAGAATCAAATAAAAATATACATAAGTAAGCGTTGTGTTCAAACTCCCGCTACTCCTGGGTGGCAAAAATGACTACAGTATTTATCAGCCAAAAGACATAGAACAAAAATTATAAAAAAAATAAATAAAAAAAAATACATGCACACTATCCCATATTCCTATGCACATTTAAATAACTGGAGGTTTCTGTACCAGTCAAATTAATATTAAAGTGCAAGCTCCTCTGCACAATCATGCTTAACATAAGATCTATATAAGGAATTTCGCCACTGATACACTACACCGGTGATAAATAGCTTTTGGCATCAATAAACCGCAAAATGTTTGCAAACATAAAATACATGTGGCACCACCTTGTCCCCTGTTATAGAGCATCATTGTTGTGTTATTTCTGCTCACAGCTGGTCTCTATGCTGGCGTAATTTCTACATCATTCGCTATATTATATCTGAATGATTGATGCCTTATTGCTTAGTGGCTACTAGCCTTCTTAAGTGACCTGTACTGAGTTTGTGTTCCTGTCTTCTGTATCCTTGCCTACTCCATTTCTGCAAGTGATATTCCAATCTTTGACTATAAAGCTCTTCATTGCAAGCAGTGTAAAGCCCTTTTTACCAAAATGACAATGCTAAAAGTATATTTAAAAAGTATCAAAATTGTGTGATTGTGTTAAAACTGCTATTAGCTCATCAGCACACATTAACATGACAATAAATATCTAATGAAGGATTGCAATCAAGGTTTATTTTAGCAGTTGTCTCTGTTTGTTATTTATTTTTACATGCACCTTTCCATTAATCTGTTCTATAGTATCAGGTATAACTCATTACAACCTAATAAAATAGTTTTTTGTCTGTGATCATTTTCCTTCTGATCTTGGGATGGATTCTCTCTCTCTACGGGTTTAAACTGCTAGCAATTTCTCCTCTAAAGTTTGTGGGAAAATTGTTCTTCAGTAAGCTGAGTAAACCCTTACTCTGCTGATAGAATCTACACATTTATGCCCAGTGCCTGATTTAGGGCTCTATGTGTCTGAAGCTGAACAAAACTTATTGATCTAAAGAGAGAAGTTAAATTTACATTGCCAAAGAGATCCTGGTCCTAGCCCTGGTCCATAAGATCCCTGAACTTCAGTGTATTCGTAGTGTCACATACCAGTTTATAAGACAAAATAAATTAGGTCCAGGCACTCAGGAATAATGCAGGAAGGCAGGTTTATTGGAACAAAAAGTGTTTTGGCCTACACAAAGGCCTTTATCAAGCTTTTCAAAGATTTTCTTTCCTGCAAACATTTAACCAAAAAAATCCAAAAAACAATATATAATAATAATAATAATAATAATAATAATAATTTGTATATTGGTAAGCTAGTATCAACTTAGGATCAATGACAAAATGCCTGCCATTCTCCTATCTCCAACTCAAAGTATTTTCTAGAGTTCTTGGTATTACTATCTGGTAGATACAGCATAAAGCTAAACCTATTTTCACACTAGAATCAATGATTTACTCACAAGTACTGTACGGGTGACTATAAAGGTTCAATGCTGGTCTTTTCTCTTAGTAGATGAAGTCAAAGTGTAAATAAGAATCCTGCTTGGAAGTATAGTTTTATTGCTCCTGCTTTTTTTTCTTCTCTATTGTTTACTTCACTTGATTTGTGAAGAAAAATTACATTAAGCAGCTGTCCTCTAACCATTAATCATTTTTTATGTTCTAACTATTGATCTAGCCCCCTGTGATTTAGGCAGACCACTTGTACATCATGTGAAACTAACAGGGTTATTTACAGGGTTAAGTGAGAATTGTTGGGAATTCAAGTGAATTTCAAATTTGCCAAATTGGCGAAACTGGAAAAATTCTCCTGGTAAGGTATTCTTTCAGTTTGGCTACTTTGGCCTTAATTACTTTGAATTCACTTTGACTTCTTGACAATTCTCACTTTAGCGAATAACCTGCAAGTTGCTTATTTCATCATCAAAAAAAAAAAAGCCAGCCTCTTCTTCATTCCACCCCCCTTTTATTATGGCACACTAATAGTACTTAGAATCAAGAACTGAATCAAACATATTTTGTTCATGTAAGTCAGTCCCCCAAGTCAGTCCCCGGCATGTGGCAACTAAGGAACTGGAATTTTTTATGACCACAAGATCGCCCCAAATTGCAGTTCTAATGTTTTTTTTAAACATGCATTAAATACTCAGAGCTGCCTGTCACTTTCAATTTAAAATGAATGTGGCCCTTTTTGGGTTTCAAGAGAAAGGGCTAGTAATGACAGGGCATGCAGCCCCAAAGCTCCAAATTCCATCAGTTCCCTCCCCAGGAAGTGCAAGTAAGAGTAGAAGAGCACCCACTGCTTCCAATTTGAACTTTTCACATACAATAGATTAGGGCACAAGGGGGACCCTATACAAGGCTGCCCCAAAGTACAATGCTACTACATGCTGCTCTTTTCTATTTAAAATGACTGCCAGAGAATTGGGGCTGTCAGATAGGGGGCATCTGGACCTTCTGCAACTAATTATGATAGGATATAAACTCTCAACATATTTTCTGCTTACAGCTAAATGTCAGAAAATCCATCTAATAATATAGATAAATTAGAGCTATTTTCCATAGATTAAGGGATTCCAAATAAGAGTCTGTTTTGTGAAAGACCATATTTACATTGCAATTCTATTAAGTCACACAAATTTATGGAACCTTCCTGATCTCTAAGTAAACAAACAATGCAACATTTGTGGGGCAGTAATGACCATGTGGTAACAGGAAAATGCAGAAGTAACTGGACGATAACAACATTTTGCTAAATCCACAGGATAACTAAAAATGGCTTTTTGATAAACACTTGCTTCACCATGTGAGACATTGATCCTTTGATTTTTGAATTTCATGTATCTTATGGATATGCATTAGAAGGACACAACAGGCACCGGACCACTTCATCTCAATGCTGTTTACATTGCTGGGTAAAATGCCTCTAGTGATTGCCATACTATTTAAATCCGATAGTCTCAGAGAGACCATTTGATAAGTGCAGAGTGGAGTTTTCCACACAAACAAACTAGCTTCCCAATGTGTTCCTAAGATAAAGCATTGGATTGACTTGGATGATCAATCTTGATGATTTCAGCCAAGGAGGCAGAATGGTAGGACCAAGACCTGCATGGTGAGGGCTGAAAGATAGGAAAATCTAACCCTCTGAGCTTTCACATGGCAGGGGGATATTACTAAAACTAGCTTAAAACTATAGATTATTACCGCTGTAGTGTTCATTTACAAAAAAAAAAAATTGTCATGTAAAAATACAATTAGCACAGGACAAAATTTGATTCCTCCAGATAAAGTACTGTCTCAGGGTTAGTATTTTGTATTAACCCCTTGAGAGTCAATGATTAGACTGCTTTCTTTATATCTTGGAATATTTTCCATAAGGAAATTATAATTTAAATAATATTTGTTTTTTTAGTTTTTTAATGTCTTCATGTCTACTATTATATATTTATTAATAATCTATTATTAAATGATTTAATTTAATTCTTTTTTTATAGTTATAGTTGATGAATGATGTTTGTTTATTATTTATACATACAGTCTGGGAATGTATCAATAAATGTGCCTCTTGTATTCTATGAATTTATAAGAGATTTTATTAAGTTGAGGTTGCTATTTGTTTTATATTATTTTTTTACTATACAAGAGCTGGCATATAGTTTTTATTTTGTCAGTATAAATATAAGGAATTATAACTACTCCAAGTGTACACAAATGTTTAATATATTTAAAAGTTGTAACATGTGATAATATGTAGATATAATTATCAGTGTTTTCTGTTTCCCCCCTCAGTCACAGTCAGATGATGAAAATCTGCCATGTAGTTTGGAGAAAGAGGACCACTCTTCCCCCAGCCCTCCCTCCACTCCCTCTGTGTGCTCTCCCCCATCCTCCTCCTCTTCTGTACCTTCAGATGGGAAGAATATTTGCTCTAGCTGTGGCCTGGAGATCCTGGATAGATACCTCCTCAAGGTACATATTTTTCAAACTGTGAATGCAAACGATTGTATATCTCTGCAATTGAAAAATATGCAATGTAAGAGCATTCAAACTAAATCTTACATATACAGGAAGTATCCACCACACCATGACAGGACACCAGTCACCATGCCTTCCTTCTCTCCTTTCTATTTATCAAGTTATTAGATGGTTACATTCTTGATATATGGAGGAAAGGAAGAGGCTGGGGACCAAAATTAAATGTACAGCTACCTATAAAGAGCTATCTTTGTTTCAAAAGAACATAAAATATGGGCGGAGCTCAACACAGAGATGGACCAGATGCCATTTCTGGCTGCTTCTGACTTTGCGACATAATCCACTCAAAGTCATGGCATTTAACAGCCATTCAGCCCTACAAACATTGGGTACAGATCGAGGAACCCCTGCAGCATCAATTTATGTCCTTTTTATATATCCCAAAGCAAGCCAAACTGAAACACAGAGCCAGCACTTCCCGACCTTGCACAGCTCCTTTGTGGGGCCTATCTCACAGACATGGATGACCAATTACACATCTAACTGTGCCTACCATACCAGCAATGAGAGGCCACAGCCTGGAACCGCAACTAACCAGCGGGACATTGGAGCTTTGCTCCAACGGCACACACGAGCCAAGATGGCAACCATGGAGGACCTAGTTACTCCAACAACCCCTCACTCATCATCTCAAGTTCCTCTGTAGGAGAAAGCTATACAGGAGGCCACCCAGACACCGACCACTGTAGCAAATGGGGGTTCTGACTCTGCAATCTACAGAGGGGGAGGTCAAGGAGATCTGAGGTGAAGTGTCTACCATGACTGCAAATGGCTCAACAGGCTCTCTCGCTGCAAGTATCAGTGCAGGAAGATAAGTATCTCCGCAATCACAGTCTGCGCCGAGACATACCCTCTACGAAGATGGCTCCTGGCCTCTATATTACCACCTGCAGGATAAAAAAACATCATTGCTGAGACAAAACTTGGTCGGCTCCCCACGCTGACCAAGTCCTACTCACCTACCATCTGGGATATTATCCTCTGTTGTTCCCTGCCTTAAGACATAGGACACATCATGGTGGCGGTGAAGGGTACTCACAATCGAAGACTCTCTATTGAATTTCTACAAAGACTTGACTAAAGCCACATTACAATGGAGAAAATCACTAAACTCCTTTCCTCGTCGCCTACATTCAGCAGGTGTGACATTTAGGTGGGGGACACCAAGATCCCTCCTCATCGCTCACAACGGAACAGTATACAAACTTACCTCAGAGGCAAAGCACCCCTTGCTCTCAGCATTAGACTGGTTTTATATAATATTGTTTCTACATTTGAGTGACTCACTCAATATGCTCTGGGTAACCCTGCACAAGACCTCTCTGGCTTCTATTGTTAAGAAGTATCTTTTACTCTATTATATGCAGCACTGGTCCAGTTTTGCACAAGTAATTAGTGTACTATTATTCAACAAGATACCCCCCCAATTCCCCCTTGGTTAGGGGTGCTATCCCCCTAGAGTAGTCTATACCATACACATGTATGTCCCTCCTTCTATGGAAGGGACTGTTAATAAGCTCCATACTCTATAATTCTAATGTTGTGTTAATCAACTATACTCATACTCTCCTAATCCGTCAGGGGTATTAAGCCTGTATTTTGCTTGACGACCAGCACATATGGCCTACCACATTACTGTCCACTTTGCATGACACTTGTAATACTGTAACTCTGCCTAGACTAGGACATTAGAGATCTCTATCAAAATGTTTCCATATATTATTGTTCTCTCACAGCCTCTAGGATTATGCTCGGGATATATATACTTATAAAAAGTGCAAATCTTAGACACATTATATGTTCCCAGTATACTGTATAATGATATCCTGTATGCTATTGTGTTTTGCATGCATGTCTCTTACTCATTGCACGTCAAATATAAAGAATAAAAAAAAGAACATGAAAATGAAATATTCAATAAGCTTTTATTTTATATTTTAAATTACTACATTAATAAACACACATTGTCAAATGCAGACTTTCTTTTCATAGTATTGTATTTTATATATGTGGAAAATTTTATTTCCAAGTACAACTGGCATTTTCTACTAGATGTATATTGTTAAATACTGAACTATTTCTTAGATCACTATTTATCCTCCATCCGCCCACTTTGTTTGTCCATCTGGGACATATATGTCCTTATGCTTCCCTGAAAAGTAATGAACCCTAACACTAACTTTAAAACAAACACAAACCCTAACACAAGAAATCATGTAATATAAAATCTTCATAACATAAAATACAATTCTGGAGATATTCATAAAACAGTTACCCACTGTACAGTGCTATGGAATTTTGCTGGCGCTATATAAATAATAAAAACAATAATTACATCATTTTTCAATAACACATAGTTCACCTTATAATATGTAACATTTTAAGTGTAAGTGCTTTCTTGTGTTTCAGGTAAACAATTTGATCTGGCATGTCAGATGTCTGGAATGTTCAGTGTGTAGGACATCATTGCGACAACACAACAGCTGCTACATAAAAAACAAAGAGATATTTTGCAAAATGGATTATTTCAGGTAAGAAAGTAAAACAAGTCTAAAATGATAATGTTCTACCGCATCGCCTGTTCTGTCATTGTGCCTGTTGAAGCAGAAGCGTAGAATGGCCCTGACAAGCTAGCATATTCTGGGGTTCACAAAGTGTCAGCATGTCTGTTCAGGAAGCAAAACTTCCACTATGAATATTTAGTGGACAAAGAAGGAGGGGACTATATTAAACTCAAAGTAGAACAGCAGTGAAATTAACTTCAAGGTAACGATGATGGCGCATCTGAAAAAGCTGAAGGAGTCATATTGTCAGAGACAGGGTGTTCCTATCAATTCACCCATGTTTATGTTTGAAGGGCAGATGATCCAAGACCATCAAACTCCTAAAAAGCTGAGGATGAAAGAGGACGATTTTAATGAAGTGTATTGAATTAAAAACTTTATTTGTGGCTTTTGTAAGAAGTCTCTTTGGTAGATATGTAGCTGCCATAACTTCATAAACCTAGTACTTATGTGACAAATGTGAATCTGTCCACGTGACCATATTCATTAAAAAGCGATTCTGTCTTTCAGCCAGGGCCGGCCTTAGGGGTGTGCGAGCTGTGCGGCCGCACAGGGCGCCATGGAGCAGGGGGCGCCCTGTGGCCGCATAGCTCACACGGCAGGGGCGTATTAGCCGCGAGGCAAGCAAGGCATTTGCCTTGGGCGGCATTTTCCAGGGGGCGGCAAAAAAAGCCACCCCCTTGCGGCTAACAGACATGCTGGGCTGCTGGGCGGTCGGGTGGCGCTGGTGGGTGGCTGGCGAGGGAGCACTTCCTCTGAGCTGTCTGCTCAGCTCCCTCGCGCGTCTCAGAGTGAGGCTGGGAGCCGGAAGATGACGTCATATTCCGGCTCCCAGCCTCACTCTGAGACGCGCGAGGGAGCTGAGCAGACAGCTCAGAGGAAGTGCTCCCTCGCCAGCCGCCCGCCCGCCAGCCAGTGCCGCTCGCCCAGCAGCCACTGGACCACCAGGGAGGAAGAGACACCCCCCCCCCCCCAGCATTCCCAAAGGTAAGGAGGCTGGGGGGGGTGTTTAAATAAATTTTAAAAAATGTGTTAATGTGGGTGAGTGTGTGTGTCTGTTAGTGTGTGTCTGTGACTGTTAGTGTGTGTGACTGTTAGTGTGTGTGTATGTTAGTGTGTGTGTGGCTGTCTGCCTGTGTGTGTGTGTGTGTGTGTGACTGTCTGTGTGTGTGTGTGTGACTGTCTGCGTGTGCGTGTGCGTGTGTGACTGTCTGCGTGTGCGTGTGTGTGACTTTATGTGTGTGGCTGTCTGCCTGTGTGTGTGTGTGTGTTTATGTGTGTGACTGCCTATGTGTGACTGTCTGGGCAGACTAGATGGGCCGAATGGTTCTTATCTGCCGTCACATTCTATGTCTGTGTTTGTATGTGTGTGTGTGTTTGTGTGTGGCTGTCTGTGTATGACTGCCTGAGTGTGTTTGTGTGTGTGTGTGTATGGCTGTCTGCCTGTGTGTGTGTGTGACAGGGTGTGTGGGAAGGGGGAAGGAGTGGGGGAGGGGGGGACGGGAAGGGGGGGCGCTGTGAAGATTTTTCGCACAGGGCGCCCAAATGCCTAAGGCCGGCCCTGCTTTCAGCTACATGATTTTGTTCTGGACTGATATGGTACTGTATGCAGGTGTTCTATTTCTTTATCTTCTAAATATGCAGTAAAATTGTGTTACATGTACTCACCATCGTTGTCTGTTAGAAGTGCTTGAGGCCTTCTCCGAAACTAGTTTTCAACACTTGCAATGTATGCCTTCAACTTTTCTTCAGTTTCTGCTTTGTCTTCCATGAGATAAGTGATACAATGTCTAGAATAATCACCAGTAAATGTTAGTATATGTTATGCCCAGAAGACATTGGCTGCATTGGACCACATTTATCTAAGTGAATGAGTTTCAGATGCTTTACTGAGTTTATCTGTCTTTGTCTGGGAATTTCTGCCTTGCCTTTTCCTTATTAGACAACGTTCACGAGCTTCTCTGTGATGACAATTTTGACAATGTTTTATGTCTATTCCTCTTGCCAAAGTTTTATACTGTAGATCAGAAATTGTCTTTAAGTCTCTTTGTTCAAGTCTTTTGTGCCACAGATAGATATAGTTTGAGCAAATCTTGTTATGATGTTTTCTTCTTTTGTATTTAATGAAGTACATAATCACATTCAAAATCGTGTGCGTATTAAAGAGCATCGGCACCCAGACTACTTGAGCTCATTAAAGTGCAGTGACTTTGTGGTGCAGTGACTTTGTCCCCTTAAAGTGAAACTCCAGGCACCCAGACCACTTCTGCCCATTGGAGTGGTCTGGGTGCCAACTCCCACTACCCTTAACCCTGCAACTGTAATTATTGCAGTTTTCATAAACTGCAATAATTACCTTGCAGGTTAACTCCTCCTCTAGTGGCTGTCTACTAGACAGCGACTAGAGGACACTTCCTGCTTCATAGCACAGGTTTTCTGTGCTAGAGCATCGCTGGACGTCCTCACGCTGTGTGAGGACCTCCAGCGTTGCTCAATTCCCCATAGGAAAGCATTGAAAAGCATTTTTAATGCTTTCTCATGGAGAGCTCTAATGCGCATGTGTGGCAGTGCCGCGCATGCGCATTAGGTCTCCTCAGCCGGCGGGCGGGATCAGTCTCCCCCGCCGGCTGACATAATGAAGAGGAGGAGCGGCGGCGACCCAAAACCACCGCTGAGGGACATCGGGGGTCTCAGGTAAGTCACTGAAGGTGTTTTCACCCCTTCAGCAACCGGGGATGGGTGGTGGGCAGTGGTGTATCTTGGTTTTGTGCTGACAAAACTCAGACCCCCCCCCCCCCGCGCGCGCGCCACCCCCACCCAACCCTTCCCCCCTGCCGCGCCTTCTAAATACACACACATTCACTGACAGATACGCATACACTAGCTAACAGACACACACAGTCAGACACACACAGTCGGACACACACACACTAACAGACACACACAGTGAGACACACACACTAACAAACACATACAGTCGGACACACACACTAACAAGCACACACAGTCGGACACACACACACTAACAGACACACACAGTCGGACACACACACTAACAGACACACACACACTAACAAACACACACAGTCGGACACACACACTAACAAACACACACAGTCGGACACACACACACACACTAACAGACACACACAGTGAGACACACACACTAACAGACACACACAGTGAGACACACACACTAACAGACACACACTGTCGGACACACACACTAACAGACACACACACACTAACAGACACACACACACACACACACTAACAGACACACACACTAACAGACACACACACCCACTATCAGACACACACAGTCAGAGACACACACACACACTCACATTAACACATTTTTTTTTTTTTAATTTTACTCCCCCCCCCCCCCCAGCCTCCTTACCTTTGGGAATGCTGGGGGTTCTCCCATTCCCTGGTGGTCCAGTGGCTGCAGGGCGGCACTGGCGGGCAGGCTGGGCGGCCGGCGAGGGAGCTCTTCCCCTGAGCTCTCTGCTCAGCTCCCTCGCGCGCCGCCCGCAGAGTGAGGCTGGGAGGCGGAGCCGGAATATGACGTCATATTCCGGCTCCCAGTCTCACTCTGCGGGCGGCGCGCGAGGGAGCTGAGCAGAGAGCTCAGGGGAAGAGCTCCCTCGCCGGCCGCCCAGCAACCAGCCCAGCAGGTCTTTTAGCCGCAAGGCTAACAAGACATTTGCCTTGGGCATTTGGGGGCGGCGTTTTTTGCCGCCCCCTGGAAAATGCCGCCCAAGGCAAATGCCTTGTTTGCCTCGCGGCTAATACGCCCCTGGTGGTGGGAGGGAGAGGGGACCTGCAGTGCCAGGAAAATGGATTGTTTTCCTAGCACTGGAGATTCCCTTTTACTCTGCAATGTTAATTATTACAGTTTCTGAGAAAATGCAATAATTACATTGCAGGGTTAAAACTGCCTCTAGAGGTTGTTAATCAGACAGCCACTAGTGTCACTTTCTGGTGGCTAGTCAACTTTGGTCGCCTAACTGACGCTGGACATCCTCACGCAGTGAATGAGGACATCCAGCATCACAGAAATCCCCATAGGAAAACATGGCAGCTATGCTTTACTATGGGCTCAATGTGCTCGCAGCGCTCACCGTAGGGTGAAGTAGGAGGGGGTGGAGAGACGACCCAGCGACGGATATTGGCCCTGGAATCTGCTAAGTACAGTAATGGTTTATTAATCATTACACTGGTGATGTTTTCGTGTGCAAATATGTTGCCTTGGCTGTTGTAATGAGCCAATTTTTTCCATTGATATACAGAGGTGTTTTGTAATGAAAATGCTTCTGTTTCACCATTTCCTACATTTTCATCTCTCCTTACTGACTCTCCTATAAAGGGTAACTGTCACCTCAAAACTAATTTTTTATATTTTTTAAATTTTTTTATAATTAATTAATTAATGTAAAAAATGTAAACATTTGAAAAAAAACTCAGCCATTCCTTTGGTATCTGACAGGATTTTCCAGACAAATACATGCATCTTGGGTCAGACAGTGTTTGAAAAGGAACAGTTAGTCTCTATGATCTTCCCGGCTTTACTCCCTTCACAGATGCAGGAGAGACCATAGAGACTTGGGTTTGTGTTGGTTTTCAAACACTGTCTGACCTGAAGGTGCATGTATATTTCATATACTAAAGACAGGAATGGGTATTACTAATTTCTTATTCATAGTTATGTTAAAAATCTATTTCCTTTCAAAACTTTATGAAAGGATTATTACATTAAAAATAGTTTTGAGGTGGCAGTTGTCCTTAACCCCTTAAGGACCAAACTTCTGGAATAAAAGGGAATCATGACGTGTCAGACATGTCATGTGTCCTTAAGGGGTTAAAGATATGTTGTAACATATTGTACAGAGAGAATTTCTATAGTTTTTAATGCCCTACTTAAAGAATTTAGGCTTTTTGGAAGACTTTATGAAATCATAACTTTATCTTCATCATTGTATTTCTTTCCAATAGCATCTAAATGATTAAATAACTCATCATTTGATTCAGGTGTTTCTCTAGGTCACCTCCCACAGACAGCTTCATGTTAAACATTTTTCTTCTTTCATTTAGACTGCTAGTTTTATACAATTATTCAAAGCCTTCCCATAACTTTTTGGATTTCAAATTCAAGGTAAAAGTAGCTTTAGTAGAAACAATCAGTCAGCTATACTTCAAGTTTGGCTACTTTGGCCTTTAACCCCTTAAGGACCAAACTTCTGGAATAAAAGGGAATCATGACATGTCACACATGTCATGTGTCCTTAAGGGGTTAAAGGACCACTATAGGCACCCAGACCACTTCAGCTTAATGAAGTGGTCTGGGTGCCATGTCCAGCTAGGATGAACCCTTTTTTCTATAAACATAGCAGTTTGACAGCCGCTAGAGGGCTTCCACGCTTCTCACTGTGATTTTCACAGTGAGAAGACGCCAGCGTCCATAGGAAAGCATTGAGAATGCTTTCCTATGGACTGGCTGAATGCGCGCGCGCCTCCTGCCACACATGCGCATTCAGCCGAAGAGGAGGTGGAGAGGAGGAGGAGAGCTCCCCGCCCAACGCTGGAGAAAGAGGTAAGTTTAACCCCTTCCTCTCCATCCAGCCCGGCGGGAGGGGGACCCTGAGGGTGGGGGCACCCTCAGGGCACTATAGTGCCAGGAAAACAAGTATGTTTTCCTGGCACTATAGTGGTCCTTTAATGTGTAATTCACTTTGAATTGTCACTTTTGTGAATAACCATGTTAACATTTTTAATGTGGTTTAAAGAATTGTTACATAAGAGGAGGTCTCAGCACTCTGTCCCTTTTCTCGCACTGGCTTCTTTCTGCATCAGCTGCTGGTGCGGACTATCCCTATTGTCTACTAGAGATCATTTTTCACAAGTTTATTCTGCATTCTGAACTTTTATACTAGGTAGTCTATGGGTACGAGATGAGGCACAGCTACTCCCACTAAATTCACAGTTCCAGTATATGTGTGTAGCTTCTACTCTGGACCCATAACCAAAATGTTAAAAATCAGTATAATTGTAATAACATAGCAGCACCATGTAGATGTCAGGGCAGGGCACACGTATGCAGATAAGTGATTAAGAACCCTTAGTCAGTATTTTGCTTAAACAGGAACAGACTGATTTTATTAAATAAGAAAAAAATATATTTTAACATCTCAAAAGCAAAAAATAAATTAAAAAAATGATGCATTGCAAAATTGTGAGAGAGAAAGTAAGGTCATACAGGAATATACTTCCTCTTCAGCACCAAAGAGACTATAGAGGACTGACAGTAACATGTTACTATCACGAGCACTAAGTCCTCCAACACATCCAGATTAGGCACTAGTGATTGCTACTCACACTTATGGTCACAGTGACCTTTTCGTAATTGTGTAGGTGCAAGGTTCTTGGATGCAAATATATGACAGTGAAACAACAAAAACAACAAAAAATGAAACAAATTGGGGTGTTGAAGCACTTTTGTTATTAATGGTATGCCTACAAAAAAGTACTGTTTTGTCCAGCACTGAACTGTGCACTTTTGAGCATCCAGGAAAATCTGGAGAGCTACCATGTGTGGAACCCGGATGAATCTTTCTAACACTTATTGCCATCAAAAAGATGACATATCTTCTGGTGTTCCTACTCCAAAAAATTCACTTTTCCTGTGTTCCAACTTTAAAAATGTAATGCTGTAATTTGTTATTTTTATTGTTATAAGCAATTGCTGACACAATACAAGAAAATCTACAACTGGCTAGATTATTTTATCTTCCTGGCCAGACCTCACCAACCAGAGGTCAACTGGCAAGAGGTTGATCTATGCTCTTCTTAGTTATCCAGTGAAGAGAAAATACATTATTATTTGTGAAATGTTTTTTTTCATTATTTTAAACTCAATGGTAAAAGATAATTACCTATCCAATTCTAGTGGTTCTTCTATGAAAATAATATTTATCAACAATCAAGCTCTTATATACGTTCCTTAAACATACTCACCTCTACTGTATTTTACACCTGTCTCATGCTGAGAAAGTGCTAAGGAAATACTCTTAACCATAATTACAACAGGAAATTGCTTGTAGCTTCATCTTCCTGTCCTTAGCTAACAGGAGTGGAAGTCAAGCATGGTGTTTTGCTGCTGCAGCTATCAAGGTCACACTAATGATGAACTCAGAGATACCCTTGTGAGCACTTCTGCTTGCAAGAATGGTTATTTTTTCTATGAACATCCCTTCTGAGTCTAGCCATTCTCCTCTAACATATCTCACTATCAAGGCCATTCTTCATCAACACTAAGGGAACATTTACAAGCCGTCAGAGATCAGCTGTCTATGGGATCCTGGAATCAAAAATCACCGTCATTTTGATAACATATTTTCCGCAAACATAATGTAAATCATCTGACCATCTCTCTCTCTCTCCTTTTTATTTTAAATAGGAAAGTATATATATATATATATATACTTTCCTTTTACCTATTATTAAAACAAATATTTCCTTTTACCTATTATTAAAACAAATATATAAAAAATAAAAAAAGGGGAGAGATATATTTTTTTTGTTAAAGTAACACCCACCCCATAATAGTTTAGGCATCATCTTGCCTTCAGGGTTTAAACTAATTTAACCCTGAAGATGAAGCTCCGGTATCCAGCACTGCTGACTGTGGCATTCTTCCTTGTTGCCTCAACACCCACATGCCTTTTAATTTTTTTAAAGTATTTGAAAAGAAAACTCCAAGTGTCATAATAGCCTGACATAGTAATTAATGGTGCTAAGGTAAGTAGTCAAACAACTTGTCTAACAATTTACCTGGCATCCACTAAGTGCTGGTCATGGCGTCTTTCCTTGCAATGTAGGTTCATTGACTGAGAGTGACAGCTGAGTGCACTCAGTCCATTAGTTCCTCCCTGCACGCGAGCTGTAGTTGCTATGATGCTTAAGACTGCTCTGTGAAATGATGCCTAGGATATTGTATATCTAGGTCTGTGGGTGTGAACTGAGTTTCCACTGGGAAGACAAAAAAACTAAAGTAAATGTTCAAACAATATATATATATATATATATATGTATTTAAATTCTTTATTTTTTCAATTCACAGTCAAAGAATTTAACACAGGCAATAAATGGTATAATGCACAACATTGAGAGAGACATATACATTGCATTGTTAAGAGGTTATCAAGTATGCATATATGAAGCAAAAAGGCTATGAATTGGGATTTTAATTTTTTAGGTGTAATAGGATTGGCTTCCGTGCTCTGTGCCCTTTTGTGTCTATATACTCCGAGTGAGTCTCGTTGGGGAACTGGGAAAAGGGCAGAGAGTTTCATAATATGACAAGCACCCTGTGCGGTGGGTGGGGGCCATAAAAATAATGAGGGGGGCGACCTACTGTCCTCCCCCCCGGCCCCCACCCCTGCGTGGTGGGTGGGGGCCATAAATCACAATGGGGGGAGGACCTACTGTCCTCCCCCCGCCCCCACCCCTGCACGGTGGGTGGGGGCCATAAAAATAATGAGGGGTGACCTACTGTCCTCCCCCCCTGGCCCCCACCCCTGAGTGGTGGGTGGGGGCCCTAAATAAAAATCCCCCCCAATCAAAGGTGACTAGGGGTCCCCAAGCCCCTAGTGACCCACCCCCCACTCCAAAAGAAGTTACCCCCTACCTACCCCCCTCACCCTAAAAAATTGTGAGGGGGAATAAAATAACTAACCTGTAAAGAAAAATTCAACTTACCATTTGACGTCTTCTTTTTTCTAAATCTTCTTTTTTCAGCCCCAAAAAAGGCCAAATAAAAAGCCATAAGAACCAACGCAATTTAAAAAAAAAAAAACGAGCGCAAAAAAAAAAGAATCCATCTTCACCCATGGAGGGCTCCGCGCAGACTGAGCTGTGCAGGGTGGGGAAGGCTTATAAAGCCTTGCCACGCCCTGCAATTGGAACACTCTGATTGGCTGGTTTAAGCCAATCAGAGTGCTCTTTGTCATTTTACACAGCGTGGGAAAATTCTAAAGAACTTTCCCACGCTGTGTAAAATGACACAGAGCACTCTGATTGGTTAGATTCCAAGCCCACCAATCAGAGTGCTCTTTGTCATTTTACACAGCGTTGGAAAATTCCAAAGAACTTTCCCACGCTGTGTAAAATGACACAGAACACTCTGATTGGTTAGATTCCGAGCCCACCAATCAGAGTGCTCTTTGTCATTTTACACAGCGTGGGAAAATTCCAAAGAACTTTCCCACGCTGTGTAAAATGACACAGAACACTCTGATTGGTTAGATTCCGAGCCCACCAATCAGAGTGCTCTTTGTCATTTTACACAGCGTGGGAAAATTCCAAAGAACTTTCCCACGCTGTGTAAAATTACACAGAACACTCTGATTGGTTAGATTCCAAGCCCACCAATCAGAGTGCTCTTTGTCATTTTACACAGGATGGGAAAATTCCAAAGAACTTTCCCACGCTGTGTAAAATGACACAGAACACTCTGATTGGTTAGATTCCAAGCCCACCAATCAGAGTGCTCTTTGTCATTTTACACAGTGTGGGAAAATTCAAAAGAACGTTCCCACGCTGTGTAAAATGACACAGAGCACTGTGATTGGTGGGCGTGGAATCTAACCAATCAGAGTGCTCTGTGTCATTTTACACAGTGTGGGAAAGTTCTTTGGAATTTTCCCACGCTGTGTAAAATGACACAGAACACTCTGATTGGTTAGATTCCAAGCCCACCAATCAGAGTGCTCTTTGTCATTTTACACAGTGTGGGAAAATTCCAAAGAACTTTCCCACGCTGTGTAAAATGTCACAGAACACTCTGATTGGTTAGATTCCAAGCCCACCAATCAGAGTTCTCTTTGTCATTTTACACAGCGTGGGAAAGTTCTTTGGAATTTATAAAGCCTTGCCACGCCCTGCAATTAGGCTAAGAACACTCTGATTGGCTGGTTTAAGCCAATCAGAGTGCTCTTTGTCATTTTACACAGCGTGGGAAAATTCCAAAGAACTTCCCCACGCTGTGTAAAATGACACAGAGCACTCTGATTAGTTAGATTCCACGCCCACCAATCACAGTGCTCTGTGTCATTTTACACAGCGTGGGAAAGTTCTTTGGAATTTTCCCACGCTGTGTAAAATGACACAGAGCACTCTGATTGGCTTAAACCAGCCGATCAGAGTGTTCTTAGCCTAATTGCAGGGCGTGGCAAGGCTTTATAAGTCTTCCCCCGCCCTGCAGAGCTCAGTCTGCGCGGAGCCCTCCATGGGTGAAGATGGATTTTTTTTTTTTTTAAATTGCGTCGGTTCTTATGGCTTTTTATTTGGCATTTTTTAGGGGCTGATTTTAGAAAAAAGAAGACGTCAAATGGTAAGTTGAATTTTTCTTTACAGGTTAGTTATTTTATTCCCCCTTCACTATTTTTTAGGGTGAGGGGGTAGGTAGGGGGTAACTTTTTGTGGGGTGGGGGGGTGGGTGACTAGGGTCTTGGGGACCACTAGTTATCTTTGATTGGGGGGGATTTTTATTTAGGGCCCCCACCCACCACTGAGGGGTGGGGGCTGGAGGGGGACAGTAGGTCCCCCTTTTATTGTTTTTTTAGGGTCCCCACCCACCGCTCAGGGGTGGTGGCCGGGGGGAGGACAGTAGGTCCCCCCCTCATTATTTTTATGGCCCCCACCCACCACGCAGGGGTGGGGCGGGGGGAGGACAGTAGGTCCTCCCCATTGTGATTTATGGCCCCCACCCACCGCGCAGGGGTGGGGGCCAGGGGGAGGACAGTAGGTCCCCCCCTCATTATTTTTATGCCCCCCCAACCGCGCAGGAGAGGGGGCGGGGGGAGGACAGTAGGTCCTCCCCATTGTGATTTATGGCCCCCACCCACCACGCAGGGGTGGGGGCAGGGGCTAGGACAGTAGGTCCCCCCCAGCGTGTATCAGGGTCCCTGAGGACAGGTGTCAATCCATATCTGCTAAGTAACCCTATGTAGGGGGAACAGTCCCTATTCTGCTCTGTGTCAGTGTCTATCAGGGATCCTTAGGATAGGTGTCAATCCATATCTGCCAAGTGACCCTATGTAGGGGGAACAGTCCCTATTCTGCTCTGTGTCAGTGTGTATCAGGGATCATTAGGATAGGTGTTAATCCATATCTGCCAAGTGACCCTATGTAGGGGGAACAGTCCCTATTCTGCTCTGTGTCAGTGTGTATCAGGGATCATTAGGATAGGTGTTAATCCATATCTGCCAAGTGACCCTATGTAGGGGGAACAATCCCTATTCTGCTCTTTGTCAGTGTGTATCAGGGTCTCTGAGGACAGGTGTCAATCCATATCTGCCAAGTGACCCTATGTAGGGGGAACAGTCCCTATTCTGCTCTGTGTCAATGTGTATTAGGGATCCTTAGGATAGGTGTCAATCCATATCTGCCAAGTGACCCTATGTAGGGGGAACAGTACCTATTCTGCTCTGTGTCAGTGTGTATCAGGGATCCTTAGGATAGGTGTCAATCCATATCTGCCAAGTGACCCTATGTAGGGGGAACAGTCCCTATTCTGCTCTGTATCAGTGTGTATCAGGGTCTCTGAGGACAGGTGTCAATCCATATGTAAAGGTGTCAATATGTCATATGTCAGGTGTCAATCCATATCCATTGTGATTTAGGAATGTTAGGTTATTTATGCCCTTTATGGATTAAAACCAGACTCTGCATCAACTGTGTCATTTTCCATGGGAGTTTTGCCAGGTGTTAGTCCCCTTGAAACAACTTTTCCATCACTATTGTGGCCAGAAAGAGTCCCTGTGGGTTTTAAAATTTGCCTGCCCATTGAAGTCTAAGGCGGTTCGCCCGGTTCGCTGGTTAGATTCCAAGCCCACCAATCAGAGTGCTCTTTGTCATTTTACATAGCGTGGGGAAATTCCAAAGAACTTTCCCACGCTGTGTAAAATGACACAGAACACTCTGATTGGTTAGATTCCAAGCCCACCAATCAGAGTGCTATTTGTCATTTTACACAGCGTGGGAAAATTCCAAAGAACTTTCCCACGCTGAGTAAAATGACACAGAACACTCTGATTGGTTAGATTCCAAGCCCACCAATCAGAGTGCTCTTTGTCATTTTACACAGCGTGGGGAAATTCCAAAGAACTTTCCCACGCTGTGTAAAATGACACAGAGCACTGTGATTGGTGGGCGTGGAATCTAACCAATCAGAGTGCTCTGTGTCATTTTACACAGCGTGGGGAAGTTCTTTGGAATTTTCCCACGCTGTGTAAAATGACAAAGAGCACTCTGATTGGCTTAAACCAGCCAATCAGAGTGTTCTTAGCCTAATTGCACGGCGTGGCAAGGCTTTATAAGCCTTCCCCCGCCCTGCAGAGCTCAGTCTGCGCGGAGCTCTCCATGGGTGAAGAAGGAATTTTTTTTTTTTTTTTTTTAAATTGCATCGGTTCTTATGGCTTTTTATTTGGCCTTTTGGGGGGCTGAAAAAAGAAGATTTTAGAAAAAAGAAGAATTCAAATGGTAAGTTGAATTTGTCTTTACAGGTTAGTTATTTTATTCCCCCTTCACTATTTTTTAGGGTGAGGGGGTAGGTAGGGGGTAACTTTTTTGGGGGTGGGGGGGGTGACTAGGGGCTTGGGGACCACTAGTTATCTTTGATTGGGGGGGGGGGATTTTTATTTAGGGCCCCCACCCACCACTCAGGGGTGGGGGCTGGAGGGGGACAGTAGGTCCCCCTTATTGTTTTTTTTAGGGCCCCCACCCACTGCTCAGGGGTGGTGGCCAGGGGGGGAGGACAGTAGGTCCCCCCTCATTATTTTTATGGCCCCCACCCACCGCGCAGGAGTGGGGGCAGCGGGAGGACAGTAGGTTCTCCCCCCATTGTGATTTATGGCCCCCACCCACCGCGCAGGGGTGGGGGCCGGGGGGAGGACAGTAGTTCCCCCCTCATTATTTTTATGGCCCCCACCCACCAGGCAGGGGTGGGGCGGGGGGAGGACAGTAGGTCCTCCCCCATTGTGATTTATGGCCCCCACCCACCGTGCAGGGGTGGGGGCCGGGGGGAGGACAGTAGGTCCCCCCCTCATTATTTTTATGGCCCCCACCCACCACACAGGGGAGGGGGCGGGGGGAGGAGAGTAGGTCCTCCCACCATTGTGATAAATGGCCCCCACCCATCGCGCAGGGGTGGGGGCCGGGGGGAGTACAGTAGTTCCCCAACTCATTATTTTTATGGCCCCCACCCACCACGCAGTTGTGGTGGCAGGGGGGAGGACAGTAGGTCCCCCCCAGTGTGTATCAGGGTCCCTGAGGACAGGTGTCAATCCATATCTGCCAAGTAACCCTATGTAAGGGGAACAGTCCCTATTCTGCTCTGTGCCAGTGTGTATCAGGGATACTTAGGATAGGTGTCAATCCATATCTGCCAAGTGACCCTATGTAGGGGGAACAGTCCCTATTCTGCTCTGTGTCAGTGTGTATCAGGGTCTCTGAGGACAGGTGTCAATCCATATCTGCCAAGTGACCCTATGTAGGGGGAACAGTCCCTATTCTGCTCTGTGTCAGTGTGTATCAGGGATCCTTAGGATAGGTGTCAATCCATATCTGCCAAGTGACCCTATGTAGGGGGAACAGTCCCTATTCTGCTCTGTGTCAGTGTGTATCAGGGATCCTTAGGATAGGTGTCAATCCATATCTGCCAAGTGACCCTATGTAGGGGGAACAGTCCCTTTTCTGCTCTGTGTCAGTGTGTATCAGGGTCTCTGAGGACAGGTGTCAATCCATATGTAAAGGTGTCAATATGTCATATGTCAGGTGTCAATCCATATCCATTGTGATTTAGGAATGTTAGGTTATTTATGCCCTTTATGGATTAAAACCAGACTCTGCATCAACTGTGTAAGTTTCCATGGGAGTTTTGCCATGGATCCCCCTCCGGCATGCCACAGTCCAGGTGTTAGTCCCCTTGAAACAACTTTTCCATCACTATTGTGGCCAGAAAGAGTCCCTGTGGGTTTTAAAATTCGCCTGCCCATTGAAGTCTATGGCGGTTCTCCCGGTTCGCGGGTTCGTGGACATTTGCGGAAGTTCGCGTTCGCCATTCGCGAACCGAAAATTTTGTGTTCGCGTCATCACTAGTGGTCACAAGAGGTGGTATGGACCTGAAATCCATTGAGAATGGTTGTGGGACTTAAGTGTGTAACAGAAAACATAATAAGGCAAATAGTGATATAAAAATTAAATTGAACATTTAGCATGACATGTTAGCCCGTCGTTGCAGGCTGTCGGGGGTCAGTCAGGTAGTTACGGCTGAGTAGCCTTCCAATGTGGGTCTCTGGGGGACAAAGGAAATCACGGTAGCCGGATTCCAATTAGGGCTTGAGGTGGTAGATGCTGAGGCCAGAGAGTCCAGTGGGAGACCCAAAGTGGCTAAAGGTTCTCCAGTGCCCTGTAGGACATGAAAAGGATGAGAGGCTTCTACATTGTGAACCATTAGTATGTATCTGCCACCGATACTTGATGTCGCGTGAACGAAGGAGAGACGTGAAGGGATGAAGAGATCGCCGCCATGCCAAGGTATTTCCAGATAAATAAGCGTAGAAGGTGAGTGACATGTCTTTGAAGGTATAAGGATAGTGATTCCTGACTGTGTTCAAGACGGCTGTTTTATCTATGTTGCTCTGGAAGCAGAGTAGCAGGTCTCTCGACTCTGTAGGCGGAGTCTGAACTGGCATTCCCTCTATGGCCACTGCTTTAGCTTGCTTGGAGGGCAATGACGCCAACAGGAGACGACGTATGAGGTGCGGTAGTTCCGCATCTGGCGTTTCCTCCAATATACCTCTGATCTTAAGGTCTTGAAATGCTGCAAACCTCTGATCCATTTTGGCTTGGTGTGTTTGTATCTCGTGCACTGTTTGTTAAAGGAGTTTAGTTTGCTGGGCATTTAGGTGGGAGTGGTATTCCAGAGCCCCCATGCGGCCTGTCAGGCCTTGTAAGTTCCTGCAGATATGGGCCATGTCGGCCTGCATGGTGTTTTGGTGGCCCGCCAGAAGTTCCTTCATTATTGCCGTTTTCACTGGAGACGAGTCAGACTGAGTGGGAGTCGGTTTGGGCACCTTGAGAGCAGATGTGTGTTCCTCTGCTGTGCTCAGAGAGAAATTGTCGGAGATGTCTGAGCCATCATCTAAAAGGGCAGCCATCGTAGGGTCCCTGGCGCTGCGTGCTTGCCTCCAGAGTTCGCCTATATTCATGCTCATTCTAGGCTGTTCTGGTCTTGGCTTCTTGGTTTTGCATCCCATGCTGTGAGTAGCAGCCTGGTGAGCCCCTTGGGGTCTCTAAGTGTGCTTTAACTGCCACAAAATTTGGGTAAAAATCTCTTGTTTGCCCCGAGCACACAAAACATGTGGTCATTCAGTTCAACAGCTTGGCTCTGCCCCCCAAACAAAATATTAATATTGCGTATACTATGGTATACAAATTAAATATTAAACTATCATATAGGAAATGTTTTCAAATATTATAAATAAAGGTTTTAATAAAATTCATTAGTAAACTAGAGACTGCTACCAAAGCTAGAAACTGCAACCATCATAGGTGTCAATCAAAAACGTCCAGGCATAAGGTCATATTTGAGAAACACAAGGGATGCCTAAAATCTACTAGGGTGACTTAGAAACGTGGGAATAAAATAATTGCCAACCAATACCATAAAAGTTCCCTACTCCTGCAATAGAGTCAAAGCATTATTGGTCGTGAAAGTAGAATTAGTAGAAAATACAACTTATTTAACACAGTACATTATCATAATTACTAAAAAATTAATCAGCACACCGTTTAACCATGAATTAATCTATAATTAATTCATCATTGCTGTGAATTGTGAAATAACACTTTAACAAAATATGTTGATACTTACTAAAAACATTTTATTATACACCATAGTTACTGTGATGCAGAGCATGAGAACTGTACAGAACGCATTACTTTGCTCTAAACTGTACCTCAGTTTTCCCTGTCACCAAAATGACTGATAGGTAAGAGAAAGGAGAGGACAATGTCTTTAACAAGCTGTTTACAGATTAGGAAACAGCACACAAAAAGAATACAGTTTAAATTTTACATGGCCACTTAAAATCAGCTTTCTTAGCAAATTTTAGAGAGCTTTGAGAAATGGTATATATTTTCACTTAAGTTGTATTTTACATATTTGTATTAATTTTTGTAATTTAATTCTATTTTTTGTAATGTATAACCTTTTTTTTTTTATTCTTTATTTTTGTTATGCAGAGTATACCAGTAGTACTTTCCTTGCCCCAATGGCAGTTGCAGTACTTCGGATTCAACAAGTTATAAACAAAGGTTGGGCAGTGAGACACAGAACATTTTATATTAAAAATAAAAACAAAAACAAACAAACAGCACTTACAGGCTAGTGTGCGACTGTCAGCTTTGGGAACTACAGAACTTAGCTGTATAGTAGTAATGTTGCGAACATAAAATTTTCCGTTCGCGAACGGTGAAAGCGAACTTCCGCAAATGTTCGCGAACGGGCGAACCCGGCGAACCGCCATAGACTTCAACAGGCAGGTGAATTTTAAAACCCACAGGGACTCTTTCTGGCCACAATAGTGATGGAAAAGTTGTTTCAAGGGGACTAACACCTGGACTGTGGCATGCCGGAGGGGGATCCATGGCAAAACTCCCATGGAAAATTACATAGTTGATGCAGAGTCTGGTTTTAATCCATAAAGGGCATAAATCACCTAACATTCCTAAATTGTTTGGAATAACGTGCTTTAAAACATCAGGTATGATGTTGTATCGATCAGGTAGTGTAAGGGTTACGCCCGCTTCACAGTGACAGACCAAACTCCCCGTTTAACGCACCGCAAACAACCGCAAACAGTCCATTTGCACAACTGCAAACTCCCCATTTGCACAATGTTGGATACCAAGCTAGCCATGTCCCGTTCCTTGTCCTCACTGATGTCATTGAAGGTCTCTTCCTCCACCCAGCCACATACAACACCAAGGGTCCCCGAAAGGTGACAACAAGCCCCCTGTATTGTTTTTTTTTTAAATGTTCACTAATGTTACACCAGATATGAGTTACACTGGTGTGACACTGTGCCCTGGCAGGCCCTGAAACGCACACGTGTGAAGGAAACTGACTGCTATTATTTCACATTCAAATTTCTAGTTTTTTTTTTTTTTTAATGTACACTACTGTTACACCAGATATGAGTTGCACTGGTGTGACATTGTGCCCTGACAGGCCCTGAAACGCACACGTGTGAAGGAAACTGACTGCTATTATATTACAGTCAAAAAAGTTTTTTGTTTTTTTTTAAATGCAAGCTATTGTGACACCAGATATGAGTGATGGCACTGGGACCACCTTAAAAATATTGGATATCGTTAAAAATCATGATCACTATATACTTTCTCTACAAAACTCTAAAACGAACCAAACTACTCATCCATCCGCTATACCACTTTATCCCACCTAGAACTAGTGCCCAGTTAAAATACTTGACACTTACTTACCCACACTAAGTCATGCCACACACATGTCACCACTACTCTCACTGAATCCCTCTGACTACGGCTAAATTCATCTTCTACATCAGAACACTACTCCTAAGATTGGGTTGTATCCATGTCTCGGGTATATCATTTAGAATAGGGGCAGCTTCGGTCTCCTTCAACACTGACACTCCAGTGCATATTATAAAAAGATTGGGTAGATGGAAATCCTCAGTCTACAACCAATATATTCCTCATCCCGAGAAAGAAATTAGGAAAGCTTTTAAAAGTTTGCCTTTGTAAATTTGATGCAATAAGTGTGTTTTTCTTTAATACCTTTTCACCCTCTTTGCATGAACCCGATTTACATATATTACTAATATGTTTCTGAACATATATATTATATTATTCACTCACTCAATCTCTGGGCCGGCCTAAGACATCATGTTGCCTAGGTCCAACAATAAATGACTATGGGGGATAATGTATAATAAACACAGGTTACTGGCTATGGGGGGGGGGGGGGGATAATGTATAATAAACACAGGTTACTGGCTATGGGAGGGATAATGTATAATAAACACAGGTTACTGGCTATGGGGGGATAATGTATAATAAACACAGGTTACTGGCTATGGGAGGATAATGTATAATAAACACAGGTTACTGGCTATGGGAGGGATAATGTATAATAAACACAGGTTACTGGCTATGGGGGGATAATGTATAATAAACACAGGTTACTGGCTATGGGGGAATAATGTATAATAAACACAGGTTACTGGCTATGGGAGGATAATGTATAATAAACACAGGTTACTGGCTATGGGAGGGATAATGTATAATAAACACAGGTTACTGGCTATGGGGGGATAATGTATAATAAACACAGGTTACTGGCTATGGGAGGGATAATGTATAATAAACACAGGTTACTGGCTATGGGAGGATAATATATAATAAACACAGGTTACTGGCTATGGGGAGGATAATGTATAATAAACACAGGTTACATGCTATGGGAGGGATAATGTATAATAAACACAGGTTACTGGCTATGGGGGAGATAATGTATAATAAGCACAGGTTACTGGCTATGGGAGGATAATGTATAATAAACACAGGTTACTGGCTATGGGAGGACAATGTATAATAAACACAGGTTACTGGCTATGGGAGGATAATGTATAATAAACACAGGTTACTGGCTATGGGGAGGATACTGTATAATAAACACAGGTTACTGGCTATGGGGGATAATGTATAATAAACACAGGTTACTGGCCATGGGGGGATAATGTATAATAAACACAGGTTACTGGCTATGGGGGGATAATGTATAATAAACACAGGTTACTGGCTATGGGGAGGATACTGTATAATAAACACAGGTTACTGGCTATGGGGGATAATGTATAATAAACACAGGTTACTGGCCATGGGGGGATAATGTATAATAAACACAGGTTACTGGCTATGGGGGGATAATGTATAATAAACACAGGTTACTGGCTATGGGGGATAATGTATACTAAATACAGGTTACTGGCTATGTAGGATAATGTATAATAAACACACAAAAAAAATAATAATACCAAAAAAAAAAAAAATGAATGCAGCTTCAGAATTCATCTAAATTGTATGCTGTCTAGGAGGTGGGAGGGTCTGGGAGGGAGGGTCTGCTGCTGATTGGCTGGAATGTGTCTGCTGACTGTGAGGTACAGGGTCAAAGTTTACTCAATGATGACGATTAGGGGGCGGACCGAACATCGCGAACATGCGATGTGAGGGGGGGGGGGGGGGGGAAATGAGGTGCAGCCCTTAAGCCAGCTAATAAGGGGGTTATGTGTCAACGGGTACCTGAGGTAATGTCAGGACTTAGGTATTATTAATTAAAACATTATGTAGGTAACAAAACTAAAACATTGCAGGCAAAACATAGCGTTAGACTGTCCTGGAGTGGAGAGGTAGTGCGATCTGGCCAGTCCTTCAGGTGGTAGATTCCGGTGCCGATGTGGTTCTTTTGGCAGCTAGTACAAAGGAGCGGATCCTGGCTGGGTCCCAAGTGTGGGGTTGAGGCGCTTGGGTTTCCGGTGTCGAACCTGCCTGTATCATGGGCAGTCCCAGGTGTTGCAGGATGTCATTTATTTCCACGGCCTCTTGGGCTTTTAAGTTCCCTGATTCTCGGGGTATGAGCAGTTAGTTTTGGGAGCCCCATTTGTAGGGGATATTGTGCCGTATCAGTTCTGTTGTTAGTGGTTTTAGGGATCTTCACCACCCCAGTGTTGCTCTGGAAAGGTCTGGGTAAAACGTGAGCTTGTGACCTTCAAAGTCGTACAGTGCTTTGTTCCGTAGTGCCATGCCTATCTGGAACCGTACAATAACGTCTCCATACACTTCAGTGGAGCATGATGCAGGTGCCGGTAGCCTGAAGCACCCATCCAGGGCCATCATTTTTGCTTGCTTGGACGAAAAGAGGTGTGTAAGTAGCCTTCTTATGAGGTGTGGGATTTCAGCAGGGCTTATCTGGGCTGGTATGCCCCTTATTTTAACATTCTTCCATCTCCTCCGATCCTCCATCATCGCCATGCGGTTCTGGGTCTGGGCCTGCTCACGTCTCAGCTCACAGATCTCTTGTTCCACTTTATTTAAGCGGGAAGCATGTGCGGCCGTGGATATTTTGGTTTCTTGAAGGCGTCTCGACACTCCGCTAATCTCCTCTTTGAAGGAGTTAATGTAGGCAGCAAGATAGCGCCTGAGGTCGTCCAGGAGTGCCTTCGGTGTGCCCTCTGTCACCGGAGAGCCTCCAGACCCTTTAGTCGGCATGTCCGCTTTCTGTTTTCTGGCAATGGTGGCCAACTCCTCCAAGTCAGGGAGGGATGTTTCACTGGAGGAATTGGATAGCCCGTCGGAGAAGGGTGCCATGACAGGCTTTATAGTTCCCTGAGGCCTCCTCAGAAGCTCTCCGATGTCGGCGGTTGTCAGGATTTTGTCCGCTTTATATTTTTTCGTTTTTCGCCCCATCTTAGGTAGGTGCAGCCCTCTCATTCAGTGCGCAGTTTTGGGCTTAAAAAGAAGGGCTTAGGCTGTATTTTGCTGGTTTTGTCAGGAGCGCTCTCGTTTTGCGTCTTGTCAGTGCGGTAGCTGGCTCCGCCCCCCGATGTATAACCCTTTTTTGACTACCAAGCACTTATATTTAGAAAATAAATGTTAGCATACCATTTATTTGAAACATGAGATGCATAGCGTAGTGCATAAACCGGGGAGAAAACAATAATTATATGTGCAGATAGATGTTCACAAAAACATTACTATTAATATTAGTTAGTATTGTTGGGATAAAATGTTTGAGATCATATGGTGCATCTTATCTTGCAAAATTTCAGACAGGTCATGATATATTAGACTACACACAGTGATATAGTTTTCTTACATAAGGTAAGAAGTGATAAAGAGATATACACAGATATGCACAGATATATAATTTTCTTACATAAAGTATGGTTTGCTACAATAAATATACTTCAAATATAGTAACTTTAGGGAGGGCTGACTGAGCAGCAAGATAGACATGCTTGAGAGGAGCTCTGCCAAAGAAACCGAAAACACTAGCCTATGATGCTAGTCACCATAGGTCTCTTCACTAAGGCATAGCCCTATGCTGTACTTAAAGATGTCGTAACATATGTATGGACTAGAATATGACATTGTTTATCTTTACCACCCTAATAATCTCATACTGCTATACAGTGGTGTTTTGTGTGTGCAAACTCAATAAAATACTAATAATAAAAAAAAGAGTAACTTTTACATTAAGCAGCAATCAGATCGTCACATATGTTGTGGCATTTTAAACAGAGTGTTGAGAATAGAAAATAGATTGGAGGGAATCAGGTAGAGTATTAGAACTGAGAAAGACCGTCAACCTTGCATAAAAAACGTGGTACCAAACAAAAAATGAGGAGCAGTAAAAAATATCTATTTATAAATTATATATTTATAAAACTGCTTCTTTTTTTTTTCCCCGCTGTTCGTAATGTCTTCTCACTTGATCTGTGAACCAAATATATTATATTTTGCAATATATTGATTGGCCAATTTTCACGTTATTTTGATGCAATCATCTTTTTTGTTTGGTGCCACAGAAGGAAATGATTGGCCAATCATTTAGTGACTGTCCCCTTGCAAATAATTATATTTTTTTCCTCATGTTGGCAAAATAGGCAGAATTCAGAATCACAAATCAAAACAAACATGCACACCCATTACCCAAAACCCATGTTTTTCCTTTAAATTGATATAATACATGTTTTTGCTATGCAAATATTACTACATATACTACTACAAATAATACTACTCAATACATTATTAGCTGTGTATCGCATAATATATTATGTCCTCATTTTATATCAACTAAAACATCATTCATGTACCTATAAAAAATGCTTAGTATTGTGTTTGTCTAACAGCATGTGTTTGTTAAACAGTTTTTTGTACTTAAAATCTTAAAACTGATTAGTATGTTGTTTTTGGCTGCAGATTAATGTTTTCCTGATTGCTTTGTTTTGATACAGAAGAATTTCAGAGGTAGTGGTGACGACGGTATGTGTCAGTAATACATGCAGCTACAAACGCCATAAACAAAGTAATCATTCAGATGAACATGCTTCAGGAATACATACCAAATTAGGAATGCATTTTTCAAAGGGTTGATTCAAAAACATAACAATAAGATGTATAGTTATTAATATAACAGTATATTACTGCATAGTGCCAGTGAAGGTAGAAACATTACATATATACATTGTTACATAGTTACATAGCTGAAAAGAGACTTGCGTCCATCAAGTTCAGCCTTCCTCACATTTGTTTTTTTTTGCTGTTGATCCAAAAGAAGGCAAAAAAAAAAACAGTTTGAAGCACAATTCTGCAACAAGCTAGGAAAAAAATTCCTTCTTGACCCCAGAATGGCAGTCAGATTTCTCCTTGGATCAAGCAGTTATTACCCTACATTGAAAGATTATATCCTTGAATAATGTTTGAACATCTGTATGCACTCTGATAAAACCACTTCTTCAGGCAGAGAATTCCACATCCTTATTGTTCGTACAGTAAAAAAAACCTTTCCTTTGACTTAGACGAAATCTTCTTTCTTCCAGTCTAAACGCATGGCCTCGTGTCCTATATAAAGTCCAGTTTGTGAATAGATTTCAACACAATGGTTTGTATTTGCCCCGAATATATTTGTATAATGTTATCATATCCCCTCTCGGGCGACATTTTTCTAAACTAAATAGGTTTAAATTTGTTAACCTTTCTTCATAGCTGATATGTTCCATTCCTTTTATTAATTTTGTAGCCCACCTCTGCACTTTTTCTAGTGCCATAATATCCTTCTTTAGAACAGGTGCCCAAAATTGCACAGCATATTCAATATGTGGTCTTACCAGTGATTTATAAAGAGGCAAAATGATATTCTCGTCCTGAGAATGAATGCCCTTTTTCATGCATGAAAATACCTTACTGGCCTTGGCCACTGCTGATTGACATTGCACATTGTTGCATAGTTTGTTGTCTATAACAATTCCCAAGTCCTTTTCGTGTGTTGTTATCCCTAATTCGCTTCCATTAAGGGTATACGTTGCTTGTGTATTCTTTACGCCAAAGTGCATAACTTTGCATTTTTCAACATTAAATTTCATCTGCCATTTGAGCGCCCAGTCCTCCAGTCTATCTAAATCCCTCTGCAGCAAAGTAATATCTTGCTCACATTGTATTATTTTACAAAGTTTTGTGTCATCTGCAAACACTGAAACATGACTTTCAATGCTGTCTTCAATATCATTCTTCTTTTATACTGGGATACAACACACCCACATAGCTTTTGCTTGACCCTTTCCTCCCTCCATTTTCAATTTTGCCAAACAACCAACCATAGAAAGTGGGATTTATTTATTTTTTATTCAAAAAAGAACATAAGTAAAATATGGCAGCTAAGATATACCAGAAATCTAAACAAGAAGGATGTACTCTTGAGCTACTATTAGAGTTCCAGGCTGGCTAAAGTCAATTCTGTAAATATTTCTAGAGCTCTCAACCAGTGAATGGCTGATGAGATGAACATCACTGGCCATTAGAGGACCCTCGGCACCTGGCAGAGACCCAGGTAAGAGAACAAGCTTGGCTTGATAAAGGTCACAGATGGTGACCAAAACTTTGCCCTGTGTAATGCTTAATTAATAAGCCATTAAATTCACTTCACTGAGTGCCTGGACCTGCTCTGATTTGCTAGATTCATGTTACTAGGGGTTGGCGACAACCCCAACAATAGAGCACCATGATTGTACTTTGGGTTATTTGCCTTGAGAAGTTTTGCCCCTTTCGGAGTGCAGTCCCATTCATTGGAAATTCATGTTCTCAATAGTGTTCATGTCCTTGATACATTATAATAGTTGCGTCAACACTTCCCCTTCATCAATGTGGAGCTGTGAAGCATTTAACATGTGTGTGCTATTGTTCCTCTATTACTGTGTGCACTTGCCTGGTTATCCAATGATTGCACCTGGTTATGGGTCCAGAAGGGATTCTGGAAAATGATGGAGCAGGCTGTGCTTTGACAAAGATGTATAGAATTATGAGTTATGGGTGACAAAGCTCTTGGGACATCTGCGCTGGATTAAGATAAACTTAAGAATGAGAAAGCATGTGCTGAGCTAATGCAGTTCTTAAATGACAGAAGTTTGTCTTTAATCAGTAGGGAGGCAGCTGATGATGGAAAAAAGGTGCGCTATAAACTGAGAGAGATTTTTATTCAAGCAAGGGAAAACCCTGACTAGTTCATTTGTACACCAAACTAACATCTCTTCATAAAGGTGCAAATGAAAGTGTGATGGACTATGTTATTCATGCAGAGACAGCTATTAGAGTATTAAGAAATGCAGGAGAAATATTGAGTGATGGATTGTTGATGGTGAAAAATGTGGATGGATATGAACTTCAAGGTCACTGTAATTATGATGACATTGCAAACTTAAAAAAATGTTGAAGAAATGAAGATTAAGGGTGAAGTTAATAGGACTGACCTAAATTGGGAAGTTTGCACAAATTTGTTCAGAGTAGAAGCTTAATGCCAGAGCTACATCAGCACTAGAACTGGTGCACACTGATTAAGCAAGTCTCATAGAACCCCAAGCTAGAGAAGGTTTCAAATATGCCATGGCATTCACTGATGACTAGTAAGGAGCAGTTTTTGTATACTTCCTGAAAAATAAGAGTGATGCAGTGCTACCCACTGAAAAGTTTCTTGACAACACGGCCCCATATGGAAATATAAAGTGTATGAGATCTGACAATCTTGTACTGAGTTTATTTCTGAGAGTTTTGGTCACTACTAAATTAGCAAGGTATTAGACATGAAACCTTAGCATCTTACTAATCCAATTAAAACGTTACTGTTGAAAGAAACTGGAGAACACTATTTGCAAAGGGAAGATGTATGTTGATCCACATTGAATTGTCAAAGAAATTTTGGATACACACGGCATTGACTGCTGCTCAGATCTAAAACAGGCACATTAATATCCATCTAGTAGAAACTGCATATTATTTGTCAATGGGCTAAAGAACTAGGCTTTCTAAAATGAAGATTTTGGGGTCAGACTGTTTTACATGAAAGTGTTATATAAAGAAGTTAAATTCAAAATGTGGATATGACAAGAAAAGTCCTTATCTAGTGTACCATCGTGACACCAAAAAGGTTTCTTAAACTCAAAGGCTTGTGAAATTTGTTACAAAGAAAGCTGTTGAAAGACAAACTCAAACTGATCTATTGTATGATGAAGAAAATTGCCACAGAGAGAAAAATGTGCCATCTGTAATGAAAACTAATAATGTTGAAGTTGAGTGCTCAGAAGAGATCCACATGTCTAAAGGAGAAACCTCAAAGAGTGAGGAGAATCGTCAAACAAGGAATGTTCATGGTACACAATTCCCTAAAAGAAATAGGAAAGGCCCCCAGTATTGAGAGATTATATTTCAGATTTCAAAAGCAATGGCCATGCATTTATGAACATTGTTTAATGTTGCAGGGTGTTTGAGGTAACACAACCTTTTGAAGATGTTAAAAAATCACTTTAGCCACAACCCCGTCCTAGTAAAAGAAATGGAGTCACTAAGAGAGAATAACACTTTCACTTTGACTACTTTGCCAGAAGGCAAACCTTCAGCAAAGGATCAATAGGTGTATGCAATAAAGAACAAAACTGATAGATAGGAAATGTATATGGCCAGATATTTTGCTAAGGTTATAATCCAGTAAAGCCAGTTGATTCCGAAAAAAATATTCTCCACAACCATCAAAATTAACTCAGTTAACTCAGTTAACTCAAAATTAACTCAGTTAAATCATTATCTTAATGCAACTAGCAGCACAATATAACTTACTTTATCATCAAATAGATATGAAAAGTTTACTTGAATGCTCCAATTGATTGGGAAATGAATTGAGAACAACCAGAAAGTTTTGAGGTCAAGCCCAAAAAGAATGAAAAACTAGTTTTTATTTGAACAGGTCATTGTAAAGTTTAAAACAGTCAAGTATACATTGGAATAAAGTGCTGCATAACCATTTAAGTAAAAATTAGTTTGAGTAGAATCCTGCAGATCACTTAATTTACACCAAACAGTATGAAGATGAAAAGGTGATACTCATAATATGGGTAGATGATCTCATCATATGTGCCAGTAGTGAAACAATATTCAAGGATGTATAAGGAATTCTTACAGCTAATTTCAAGATGAAAGGCCTTTGGCATCTTGAATTTAGCTGAACATTTCTTCAAATTGATGGTCTAGTAGAGATGTACATATAAAGGATTCTGGAGAAGTTTGATATGACAGATTGAAGCCCAGATCAACACCATGTGGTCAAAGGCTAGATCATGATGGTCACAATAAACCTATGGATAGAAACACATATTAATACATATTAGGCTGCTTACAGTATGTAATGACTTGCAAATGGACGGATTTAAGCTGGGTAATCAGCAAACTATCACAATGCTTGTCAGAACAAACCGGACAACATTTGGTCATAAAAACATGTGATGAGATACTTGAAACATTCCATCAGCTATGAGTTATTTTACAAGAAGTGTAATCAAGACTTAAAGCTAGAAGCATACAATGACGCTGATTGATAGTGAATGATAGAAGGCACATGACCAGATGCTGCTTTAGTCTAACAGAGAAAAGTTCACTGATTACATGGAAGTCCGAGAAACAGTCTACAGTAACTTTGTTGTCTTCTTTAAATGCCATACATGGCTTTAGCTGCAACTGCACAAGAAAGTTATACCTGATACAGTTACTTAGAGGAATGGAAAATCAATGTCAACATGAACAAGTACAAGTCTTTGGGGACAATCAGGGATTCATAGCTCTTTTAAGAAATCCAGTTTTACCAAAGATGTAAACATATTGATATGAAAAACCACTCCATTCGATCAGTAACCAATGAAGGTGGCATGGTCTTTGAATACTGCCAAACCAACAGAATGATAGCAGATATCATGATTAGCCTACACCACAGTTGTAAAAGTTTTGAGTTATTTGTTTGAAATAAAAGTTTATTAAAACTATACATGTCTGTGGTGAATAAAACATATGAGAGAAAGTGGGAATGTTAAGATATAATCACAATTAACAACAGTGTTCATGTACATGGTATAATAAAGTTTGATATGTATTAGTGTTGTATAGTTATCCAAAGAATGATAATAGCAAATATTACATAGCAGTAAATATATGTACAAATGTAGTCTTGCTTTAAAATAATTGCTCTGTGTTGCATAATTTCACAAACTGTTCATTTTTATTCGCATTGACCCATTAAAATAGAATAGTAGTGCAACCGCATACGCTTTAATATATCAAGATACATGAAACTAAAAGCTAAATTAACAAATGGATAGTGGCAAAATAGGAGCAAAATCCATCAAGGTAAAATGTAGGCACCACATTTTAAAGTGCCCCTTCCACCCCAGTTTAATGTATTTATTAACTGGACATTGCAAGCGTACAAAAATCTATAAAACATATTAAAATAATCCAATTTGACAACTGCATAAGTATTCTGCACATGTGCATATTTCTATGTGGCATTGGGTTTGGATATGTGAGTATTTTGAGTACATGCAGCTGTATAAATGCATGCAGGTTTAAAATGATGTTAGAAATTGTTAGGGTAAAGGGAGGTTATGGTTAGAGAGTGGTTAGTGTCACAGTTAGATTACATAGGGTGTTTATTTTCAAGTGGATTCAAAGTTTGAGAGGAGCTATAGTTGTTATATAGGCAGTATTTAGAATTTTTAGGTATAGAGTCAAGAGTGGGGTTAAATTTAGTATTGGGGTACATGGTGTGTTTCTTTTTCTTTTTTAGAGTAGTTAAACCTGGGATTAAGGTAAAGGTATTTTTTTGTGTTTAGGCTTTGAATGCCTAAATTTGAGACTATGTTTGTTTAGGTTTTCTGAGAGGTTAACTTTAGGGTTAGGGGAAAAAAAAAGATGTTTAGAGTACAGGGATATGGAATATGAGGGTTATTTGCAGAGCACTTATCTTCCTATGATTTATAATGGAAGTGCAAGAGCTGCTATATAGTGTGCATCACTACACACTGTCCCTGCTCCTCCTGCACAGCATTTCCTGTGCGAGAGGCTTTTAGTAGGCAGGTGGGAAATGATCTATCTACATTCTGTTCATACTTACACACAGATACTAGAGGAACTGGCACAGCACTGTGTTTTATATCGTCTATAACTGCAACTACAGGGGCCAAGGCTCCTAGTACTTACCTCCCTTTACCAGCTTATCTTAACTCTAAAAATACACATTATAAGTACTTGTAGAGTGGTGTCTACTCTGTGTAATGGGAAATCTGGCCCTAATTAACTGACATTGTGGACTTTGCTACAGTGAATAGATTGATGCTTGCTCATTGTGTTATTTTACAATGTAGTAGATATTTAATCTAAGACTAAAATGAACGTGGCTCTAAAATGAACGTGGCTCTAATTGGTTCTTCCACTGGGCCCTATAATCTATAATCTTTGCAAATCACTTATTTATATGTTTTGGAAGCACTTCCTAGCAGGAGTAGTAATTTAATACTTGTTTGCACTAAATATATTTTAGTATTATGCAAAGTCCAGCCAATATGAACAGGGCAGACAATTATAAATTATTCTATGTTTCTATTTTATGTTTGGATAGAAACGAGTATGTATATATAAAACATTGCGATTTGTAAAGGAACACATGTTGGGTTTGTGCAATTTAACAGCCCACCTTGCATTACAATAAAGTTCAAACATGTTTTATGATTGGAGGGAGACATATATAAGAAAAAAAAATATCATAAAAAGTCCTGAAAGAAATTGCAACATATTGAAGCTATTGGAGTTAAACAAAATCAAGCATTTCTCTGAAATCAGGCTATGCTCCCAGATGTTGATGATGAGCTTCCTTGCACACAAATGCTTTTGTTAGACATGGAAATGAAACCTCTTAATCAACGAGAATTTGAAACCAAATCCTGCTGGCACTCTTGCCTGCGTGAAGAGTTTTAGGGTTAGGACTCCTTAATGTAACCTAGCGCTAGTATGGGCAGCTTAATAATCAAGGCTTAGGGCAAAAAAAACGTGGACCATGTGCAGTCAGGGAGTGCATCGAGATTTCCTGTGGAAATCATGGGACTTTGTAATCTGCCTAATTAGTGCACAAATCACAGGACACACAGAATGTTTTGTATATTCTAGCAGACATGGGGTGAAAGGTCTGATAAATCAAAAACAATTAATTTCAATAAAAAGCTTTGCTGTATTTATAAAGTAATGTATAAAGTAAAGTATATATCTTCCCCATTCCAAAATCCTGTGTTATTTCACTGTCTAATAATTCAAATTGCTTCAAACAAAGATTCAGTGTAAATGTATCTTGTTATATAGTGTATTTAGCTATAATATTTACCTTTGAGTGTACTTGTGTTGTTACCTACAATGTGTTATATAATCATTTAGGAATTTAGAAGTAAACACACTTTTGTTACTGAACATGTATGCGTTTTATAACTATGTTGCTTTAACTAACTGTGCTCTCTTTATAACTCTTAATTTTGATCAGCATAATGCCATCCTAAAACCTCTTTTATTGTTTCACTTTATTTTGGATTTATTTTAATTTGGAAGTACCATAATAATATATCACGCAGTGTTCTAATGAGTTGATATTATTGTGGTAACAACAGTGAATGCTTTGGTAATATAATGAGATATTAAATATTTAAAACTATACACATTTTTAAATAAGTGAATACATTTCATAAGAGACACAGAGATTCCAGTTAGATTTTAATTAACTGACAAGGGAGAAGTATGATCAGCTAGAGTTATGTTAAAGGAACACTCCAAACACCGTTACTACTACAGCATGCTGTACTGGTTATGGTTTCAAGTGCCCCCGTTTTAGAATAGTTGACTTCTAACCTGGGATCTAGCAGATGCTTCTCCCTTTATAACCCAAGTCTGATTGTGCAGTGCTTAGCTCATTGGTTTGCAGCAATCAAATTACACTCGCAGTCAGTATGCTGTCCCTGAACTCCAAGACTTAGCTCAGTTTTGAAACTGTTTGACTATTTACCATCGGGGTGTGTGGAGGGAGGAGAGACGCCAGGGCACTCCTACCACCATAACCACTACAGTGTTCTGTAATTTTTTGCATCTTTGACTGAGGACCTCAAGTGGATAGCTAGAGTTTCTAAAAAAGATATGTAGTGAATTTTCATAAGTAAATTGTACTTTATTTTAATATGGATAAAGTGGTATTGTGTCAGCCAAAATTATGTATGTCTTTTCTCAAGGCATACTAGGTATAATTTCACTTCCCAAAGTTGTAAGTGAATCAGCGACAAAAACTATTTGGAGAAAATGTTAACTAATTCAGATAGTAAAGAACAGCAGTAAATATATTTTTAGAGAATCTTGAAAACCTGCAGAACTCTCCAAAAAAACTGTATGAGAAAGTGAGCCCGTATTGCAATTAACTGGCAGAAGTAGTCACCCAGAGAGATTCACAGAATTAACCATGGTATAGTAGAAAATGTTCACAGTGGTAGTTCAAGTAGATACGTGTTTTGTCCTGCACTGTTGTTTATGATTGTTTATGAGTGCATTTTATGTTTTATGCACTTTTCTTGTAATAAATGGTAATTCACTAATGGAGGCACCTCTGTGTGCCCTTACATTGTATTATGAATAAAACATGTATAAATAGATTTCCTGGCGATAAACTCCTTCAGGCTAAAATGTTACAATATTTTAATCCTAAATAATGCCAGCATTTATTCTCAATATAAAATATTATATTTTCGTGTGAGGTTCTTCAAATCACTTGATAGCAATATTGGTTTCAGTTAGCATATGTTGTCTGAGCAGATTTAGATTATTCACAATATTCTTTAACCTCTCAAGATATTTATTTAAACTTGATAGCTCATCAAGTAATTTTTTTAATTGTTTATCTGAAGAAAGGTAAGCAATGTCAGGAAATGAGTGTGACCTCGTGCCAGTGACATAAATTAGCTTAAGGTCAGAAGCATATTACATAGCGTATCACAGGCAGACCTGAGAGAGATTTGGAATTGAAACTCAACTTCTGATTACACAGTGACCTTTGCAGTGATCTTTGTCCCCTCAAGATCAGCGAAGGTTATAAAAAAACATTATGTAAAAACAAAAGGCAAAAATTGCAACTACATTGGAGAACATACAATTAGCTAGTTTGAATTTTCCAGGATTAGTGATGTCGCGAACATAAAATTTTCGCCATAGACTTCAATGGGCAGGCAAATTTTAAAACCCACAGTGACTCTTTCTGGCCACAATAGTGATGGAAAAGTTGTTTCAAGGGGACTAACACCTGGACTGTGGCATGCCGGAGGGGGATCCATGGCAAAACTGCCATGGAAAATTACACAGTTGATGCAGAGTCTGGTTTTAATACACGAAGGGCATAAATCACCTAACATTCCTAAATCACAATGGATATGGATTGACACCTGACATATGACATATTGACACCTTGACATATGGATTGACACCTGTCCTCAGAGACCCTGATACACACTGACACAGAGCAGAATAGGGACTGTTCCCCCTACATAGGGTCACTTGGCAGATATGGATTGACACCTGTCCTCAGGGACCCTGATACACACTGACACAGAGCAGAATAGGGACTGTTCCCCCTGCATAGGGTCACTTGGCAGATATGTATTGACACCTGTCCTCAGAGACCCTGATACACACTGACACAGAGCAGAATAGGGACTGTTCCCCCTACATAGGGTCACTTGGCAGATATGGATTGACACCTGTCCTCAGGGACCCTGATACACACTGACACAGAGCAGAATAGGGACTGTTCCCTAGACATCAATAAAGTTGATGGGACAGAAAAATCACTCATTGTGTACTTTTAATAAAGGTAGTATATGTTTTAAAATGTCTTGCCTTATGCATTTTTTGTACTTCTATTATAGATAGATGCATTAATGGCTCTGCATTGTTTAAATAATTGAATGCATGTACGTACAAAAAGTAAAATTCTTATTTACATTCACGGAGGTAATTTTACCCTGTGGAAATCAGGCATAAATATGATTTTGAACATATGATTTGATAATTCTTTAAATTATATATATATGTATACATATATATTTTTAAATAATTACACAATATATAAAATAATTTTAATTAATTATAAATTAAAATACATTTTAATATACTTGTAAGAACCTTTTTAAATGATGTGCTAAATTTATTGTTCATATAGAAATAAATTATGCAATTAATGTTTTTCGGTTAGTATAATTATTTATTTTTCTAAAAAAGTATTTTTTATAGCTAGTTTATTACATACTCTGTGTGTTATAAAAGAACAAGCTTACCACGAAGGACATTCCCCAAGAGATGCCGCAATTATGTAATGTACAATTTTATTTATCACTGTAACAGGTTAACTTATATGGAATTGACACACAGAGAACTGGATGTTAGGATAAAAATATCATCAATATCAGGAGGTGTTCGTTGTATTTGTTCTCTGTAAAAGCTTTTTTTAAATTTTATTTTCAAGGTGTTTGTTATTTTGCTGAATAGTTATTTAAGCAACTTATCAAGTCAATTTGACTGTTTATTTGATAAGGCAAGAATGGTTCAGTTAATGTATTGATGTATCTACCTCGATATGATTGTAATCTCTAAAGCTTAAGTGCTTAATGTAAAGGCTCTTTTTTGTTTGAACGAATAATATCCCAAGTGTTTTTGTAAAGTATTATACACTGCGATTGTGATTTGGTCAACATCAATAATGGCTTATCGGCAGTTGTTAAAGGAACACTCCAAGCATCTTAATCACTCCAATTTGTTGTGCCACCTCCATTTGAAGAAGTCAAACTGTTTTGGAATGGTTTGACTTCTAATTGAAGTACTCTGGGCACTGCTCCAAACCTTCACTACTTCTACCAGAGAGATGGAAGCTCCTAAGCAGGACATTTTGTTAGCTCTTCTGAGCTAAAACCTGCATTGAGAGCACTGCTTATTGACTGAGAGCATCAGCTGATCACTCTTAGCCAATGAGCTATAAACCCTGCATCACCGGGATTAGCTAAGTTAAAGAGCACCTGATTCTTTATCGCAAGTAGTGGAGGTGGGGAATGGCACAGAGTAGACACCAAGTAAGAAATAAAACCATTCTGAAATGGTTAAACTACTTAAAATGGGAGAGTACCAGGGCACTCCTGACACCATAACCACTATAGCAATATATAGTAGTTATGGCGCTTGGATTGTTCCTTTATTGGTGCTATTTATCAAATAGTAGACTGTAGACTCAAGGCTATAATTTTGAACATCAGACCACAGAAAGTGCATAGCGTTGAGAAAGGCTCTAGTTGTCATGTGTATAAAAATATTGGCCATGCTCTATTAGAACATGTACTTTTCATCTTGACAATGAATGCTGTGAATTGAAAAAAATGGCTTCAAGACAATATTTTTCCCAAACAGTATTTTTCCCTAAATTATCTAGCAGATTTTTTTTTGTGTCTATGGAAGACAATTTTTTAAATGTCTGTTTATATAAGACACACATACATGCTTAAAGCGCTTGATTTCAATAATTTTTGTTGGCAGCTCTAAAGTGTGTTGGTTCCTTAAGACAAGAGGTTCTTATCTTCCTTGAAATGTTTATCTGAATCTAACACTTTCTGCTAAGTAACACTTCCTTCCTTACGTTTTCCCAGTGCCTGACATTCTACAACTCTGGATCATGAACGCTGTTTATGCTTTTTTCACTCTCTGAAATCTGCTTCTTTCTTATATTTGACTGAAGATAATTGTTCTTACAGCTAAGTAGAGGAAGATTATTGTATATAAAAATGTCCACTTTCAAAAATAAACAAATGTGTTGGGCAGAAAAAGGCGTTAAAGTGGTACTGTCAGTTCAATTCAGTCGAGTCTTTATGAAAAACTCATACAGACTTTCAATTAAATTCCAAAGAGATAAAAAGAGATCATACAATATAATAGGAACTACATTTTCCTATTTACAAGACTTTTTTGTCAAAATGTGTTATGAGGCTAAACTTCAAAACGCTTCTGCCTGATGCATCTAGCCATTTCCCTTCAGCCAACACTCACTGTGGCTGATGATAACAGGAATCTCCTAGTTTATGTTCAATTAGATCTCATGAGCATCATCTCACTTCCCAGACCCCACATTTTGTACACTGGAAGATTCTGTACTCTAACAATGCTTCCTGGTAACTTTATTAGTATTTTTATATTCAATACTCAGTAATACACACAACAGTAATACACACAAATATAGTCAGCGGACTACACAATGTTGGTGCTCCAGTGGCGTAAACACAACCCATGGGGCCTCAGTGCGAAAATTGATCCGTGGGCCCCTCCCCCCCAACACACACACACACACACACTCTAACACTAACAAACTCTAACACACACACTGACACACACTCACACACTCTAACACTAACACACACACACACTCACACACACGTTTAAAAAAAAAAATGTAATCCCCCAAGCCTCCCTACCTTCTGGAGAGCTGAGGGGTGTCCCCCGGCGGGCAGGCTGGCGCACGCGCGAGGGAGCACTCTCCCCTGTGTGCTTCCTCTTCAGCTCCCTCGCGCGCCGCGTACTCATAATCAGGATCAAGAATTCACCTTATGATACATCTGTCAGCATGAAGGTCTTGTCCTTAAAGGAACACTATAGTCACCTAAATTACTTTAGCTAAATAAAGCAGTTTTAGTGTATAGATCATTCCCCTGCAATTTCACGGCTCAATTCACTGTCATTTAGGAGTTAAATCACTTTGTTTCTGTTTTTGCAGCCCTAGCCACACCTCCCCTGGCTATGATTGACAGAGCCTGCATGAAAAAAAAAAAAACTGGTTTCACTTTCAAACAGATGTAATTTACCTTAAATAATTGTATGTCAATCTCTAAATTGAACTTTAATCACATACAGGAGGCTCTTGCAGGGTCTAGCAAGCTATTAACATAGCAGGGGATAAGAAAATCTTAATTAAACAGAACTTGCAATAAAGAAAGCCTAAATAGGGCTCTCTTTACAGGAAGTGTTTATGGAAGGCTGTGCAAGTCACATGCAGGGAGGTGTAACTAGGGTTCATAAACAAAGGGATTAAACTCCTAAATGGCAGAGGATTGAGCAGTGAGGCTGCAGGAGTATGTTCTACACACCAAAACTGCTTCATTACGCTAAAGTTTTTCAGGTGACTATAGTGTCCCTTTAATCCACAGGTTTGCGATTGTAGGTTGAGCTTGAGTCGTTTTCCACGGATAATTATACAAATTAGGCGTGCTGTTTCACACTCAAAAAGTAAGTGGAAGGCATTAATTTTATTATTGAAAAGTCAGAAGAATCGTATGATATGCAACTCAAAAATGGCACAAAAAATTTCCTGGGAAAAATCTGAACATGGTCAATTACAAATGAAGTTAAATCACATACGTAGATCACTCAATCCAGGGGGAACAATTTAACGCTGCAAATCACAAATGCCAATGTAACTAAATAAGGTTGAATGTGAGCAGCTTTGCACATTAATATGTATTGTACCCTCTGTATACTGTACTTTAATTCAAACATTAGCTTAACCCCTTAAGGACAGCGGGCCTGCTTTGCCGTCCTTGGGAACACGGCTCTATACGCCAGCGGGCAGCCTAGCATTTCCACGCCATCCAGGGAACTTACCTGCTCACCGGCGATTGCGATGGGGGGACTTACCTGTCATCCCAGGGAGTCCCCCTGCTCCCGATCCGGCCCTTCTCGGCCGTGTGATCGCGAGGACCTCACGATCATATGGACGGATTAGCCGTCCATAGCAGTACCATCAGGGGGAGTGCCTGGAATGACAGGTAGTCCCCTTGCTGCCTGTAATAAAGTTTAAAAAAGTTTTAAAACAGTTTCAAATAAAATAACATATGCTTAGATCATATATATATATATATACACACACACACACACACACTTACACATACACTGTCTAAGTGTATTTTTATATTAATATATAAATATATATATATAAATATATATATATATATATATATATATATATAGATATATATATATATCAAAATACAGGTAGAATGATATTAACCCGATTGAGACGCTGTGGCATGACCTCAAGAAAGCAATTCACACCAGACATCCCAAGAATATTGCTGAACTGAAACAGTTCTGTAAAGAGGAATGGTCAAGAATTACTCCTGACCGCTGTGCACGTCTGATCTGCAATTACAGGAAACGTTTGGTTGAAGTTATTGCTGCCAAAGGAGGTTCAACCAGTTATTAAATCCAAGGGTTCACATACTTTTTCCACCTGCACTGTGAATGTTTTCAATAAAAACATGGCAACATTTCATTCTTTGTATGTTATTAGTTTAAGCAGACTGTGATTGTCTATTGTTGTGACTTAGATGATGATTAGATCACATTTTATGACCAATTTGTGCAGAAATCCATATCATCTCAAAGGGTTCACATACTTTTTCTTGCAACTGTGTATATATATATACATATATAATTTAAAAAAAATATTTTTTATTTATATATAGGTATATATATATAGTGATATATATATATATATATATATATATATTTATGTATATAGATATACATATTATTTGGTTCTAAGTGTATTTTGATATCAATATATATATGTTAATATCAAAATATAGTTAGAATGAAATGACACATATATATATTAATTATTTATTTTTTATTCATGTGGACATATTTATTTTTTAAATTATAATATATATATATATAATATAATATATATATATATATATATATATATATAATATATATATATAATATATATATTTACATATAAATATATATATATATATATATATATTTCATTAATATAATTCTAAGTGTATTTTGATATTAATATATATACCGTATATACTCGAGTATAAGCCGACCCGAATATAAGCCGAGGCCCCTAATTTTTCCCCAAAAAACTGGGAAAACTTATTGACTCGAGTATAAGACTAGGGTGGGAAATGCAGCAGCTACTGGTAAATTTCTAAATAAAATTAGATCCTAAAAAAATATATTAATTGAATATTTATTTACAGTGTGTGTATAATGAATGCAGTGTGTGCGTATGAGTGCAGCGTGTGTGTATGAGTGCAGTGTCTGTATGAGTGCAGCGTATGTGTATGAGTGCAGCGTGTGTATGAGTGTAGTGTGTGTGTGTATGAATGCAGTGTGTGTGTGTATGAATGCAGTGTGTGTGTGTATGAATGCAGTGTGTGTGAGTGCAGTGTGTGTATGAATGCAGTGTGTGTATGAATGCAGTGTATGAATGCAGTGTGTGCAGGGCCGGTGCAAGGATATTTGCCCCCCCCATATGTCCTGACCTCCCCTCCTCCTCCCTCAGTGGTCCTTACCTCCCCACCCCCGTGTTCCTTCACCCCCCTCCCCCAGTGGTCCTGACTCACCCCTCCCCTAGTGGTCCTTACTTCCCCCTCCCCTCCCCTAGTGGTCCTTACTTCCCCCTCCCCTCCCCTAGTGGTCCTTACTTCCCCCTCCCCTCCCCTAGTGGTCCTTATCCCCCCCTCCCTCCCCTAGTGGTCCTTATCCCCCCCCTCCCTCCCATAGTGGTCCTTATCCCCCTCCCTCCCATAGTGGTCCTTATCCCCCCCCCTCCCTTCCTCCCATAGTGGTCCTTATCCCCCCCTCCCTCCCCTAGTGGTCCTTTTCTCCCCCCCTCCCTCCCATAGTGGTCCTTATCCCACCCCCTGCCTCCGATAGTGGTCCTTATCCCCCCCTCCCTTCCATAGTGGTATAGTGGTCCTTATCCCCCCCCTCCCTCCCATAGTGGTCCTTATCCCCCCCTCCCTCCCATAGTGGTCCTTATCCCCCCCCTCCCTCCCATAGTGGTCCTTATCCCCCCCCTCCCTCCCATAGTGGTCCTTATCCCCCCCCCTCCCTCCCATAGTGGTCCTTATACCCCCCCTCCCTCCCATAGTGGTCCTTATACAACCCCCCCCTCCCCCAGTGGTCCTGACTCACCCCTCCCCTAGTGGTCCTTACTTCCCCCTCCCCTCCCCTAGTGGTCCTTACTTCCCCCTCCCCTCCCCTAGTGGTCCTTACTTCCCCCTCCCCTCCCCTAGTGGTCCTTATCCCCCCCTCCCTCCCCTAGTGGTCCTTATCCCCCCCCTCCCTCCCATAGTGGTCCTTATCCCCCTCCCTCCCATAGTGGTCCTTATCCCCCCCCTCCCTTCCTCCCATAGTGGTCCTTATCCCCCCCTCCCTCCCCTAGTGGTCCTTATCCCCCCCCTCCCTCCCATAGTGGTCCTTATCCCCCTCCCTCCCATAGTGGTCCTTATCCCCCCCCTCCCTTCCTCCCATAGTGGTCCTTATCCCCCCCTCCCTCCCATAGTGTTCCTTTTCTCCCCCCCTCCCTCCCATAGTGGTCCTTATCCCACCCCCCTGCCTCCGATAGTGGTCCTTATCCCCCCCTCCCTTCCATAGTGGTATAGTGGTCCTTATCCCCCCCCTCCCTCCCATAGTGGTCCTTATCCCCCCCTCCCTCCCATAGTGGTCCTTATCCCCCCCCTCCCTCCCATAGTGGTCCTTATCCCCCCCCCTCCCTCCCATAGTGGTCCTTATCCCCCCCTCCCTCCCATAGTGGTCCTTATACCCCCCCTCCCTCCCATAGTGGTCCTTATACAACCCCCCCCTCCCACAGTGGTCCTTATACCCCCTTTTTTTATTATTTTTTTTATTATTATTATTTTATTTTTTTTATTATTATTTCTTATTTTATTTTATTTTTCATCCCCCCTCCATGCTTGATATATGGCAGGGAGGGGGGCTCTCCTTCCCTGGTGGTCCAGTGGCAGTTCAGTGGGGGGGAGAGGGGGGCTGGCAGAGCTGTACTTACCTGTTCTGCAGCTCCTGTCAGCTCTCTCCTCCTCTGCGCCGTCCGTGCAGCTCCTTCTATCAGCTCACACTGTAAGTCTCGCGAGAGCCGCGGCTCTCGCGAGACTTACACTGGGAGCTGACCGAGGTGCTGAACGGACGGCGCGGAGGAGGAGAGAGCTGACAGGAGCTGCAGAACAGGTAAGTACAGCTCTGCCAGCCCCCCTCTCCGCCCAGTCTGTATTATGGCAATGCAAATTGCCATAATACAGACCTTGACTCGAGTATAAGCCGAGTTCGGGTTTTTCAGCCCAAAAAATGGGCTGAAAAACTCGGCTTATACTCGAGTATATACGGTAATTATATATATATATATGAGAATATTAAAATACACTTAGACAGGGCAGAGCCTGACTCCTGAACTAAACAGACATACTTTGTAGGAGCTCCTGCAGCAGTTGATGAATCCCTGATGATATCTTGGGTCGCCGGTCTGGGAGCTACTTAGGGGGCACCCTGCTGAATCGTTTGAGACCTCTCTCGGGACCCCCGGCTACCGTACACCGCAGCGGCAGTTTGAGGCCTACCAACTTGAGATGGGGAGGTCCGGCCAACTTCCCCACTCCACTCACCCTACAAAGCAAAACTCCTACTCTCCCCCCTCCCCTCTGGACCGGTGGGGGTTATTCCGGTCCCCACTGGACTGACCTGCATAATCGCTCCAAGCGCCTACCGCCTGTTCCGCGGCAACAATACTCCACAAGATGGCGGCTGCCAGTGCCTCTGGGGTACAAGGCCGAGAGTGGTCCCAGGGCGATCAGCCAAACCACGTGGCACAGCAGCCTGACACATACCTTCATAGCTCCGTGGACTGACTCTTACAGAGACTTGATGAGCATTTCCAGCACTTCTGGGATGCTCTGGAGAAATGCAGAGCTCCGTTACCACCCCAAACATGAATGGATGAGCGGAAGAGTAGGGGGAGGGGGCACGGAGAGCTCCCTTGGGCCTAACAGTTACTCATAAGCCCATCTGTCCTACTACTGGCTGTGGCGAAACCAACCTCGCCACTGGGCCCTGGAGAAGCCTGTTTGCTAGCCTCCTACCTACTGACTATGGCCCCTGGGTTATTTGGGGCATATTGTACTGTATATTGCTGCTACTGGCCCTTTTAACAGCATCTATGGACATATTGGGACTTTTGGGACTACTGTCCCTTTAAGATTGTGAAGCATATTCAAGTGTACTGCCTGTAATATTATATATGTATTTATAGATGTGTTAAGTTTATCCTGGGTGATTTGTATGCAGCATTCTGATTGTTCGGTAGAATCACTCCATTCAGTATATTGAGTGAAACTACCGAACAACCAGACCACCCAGGAATGAGTGTGCCTCCAATTACCGTTTGCAACAATGTTGCAAACAGGTAATTGGCAATCAGTGCAGTGTGGTCTTTGTCCTCTGGGTGGCCGCCATTCGGGAAACAAACACGTGGCGGCGGCCATCTTAAACTACCGAACAGCGGTGTTTTGCCGTCGAGTGTCTGGAACTAAAATCGGACACTTGACTAGGCAAACACCGCTGAGACCTCCATACTTCCAGAAATTCGTATGGAAACTACCGAATGACCCGCCGTTCGGTAGAAAGAGCCCCATAAACAAGGGAATTCATTCAAACCCTCTCCAGGCTCTATAACACAGGCAATTCGCCTGTTTTCATTCCCTTGTTTGTGACCGACCGCAGGGCCAAAATGCATGGAACTGTTTTCGGATACTTTACCCATGCGGTCGGTCAAATCTTTGGAACCCCATATCTCACGAACCATTCATCCGAATTACTTGAATTTTGAATATGTTGTCCCCCTGAATAAGGGCTATCCAGCGATGCTGGATTTAAAGGTGTACCCCCGGGTTTTGGGGTACATCCAGAACTTGGCTGAAAAAGTGTACCGGATAATTGAGTTTAATGTTATCTGAGGGGAGGGGATGTGTGGGCTGAACCATGTATGTGATTGGTTATTTTATGCCTCCCCCTGGGTGTGGCCTGTATGTGGATTAGTGTAATAAAAGCCAGGCTGGATGAGCCAGTCCAGAGTTCCTGTTTTACCCTCAAAGTGATGTGTCGTCTCATTATTGGGGGAAGGATTTATTGTATGCTGTTCCAGTTGACTGCTAGGAGTACAAGCCTATTCGTATGGTTCCTATTCAATGGTCTACAGCATTCATACGCTTGGGAGAATTTAAAGGTTTCTCGGATTCGGTGATTATGGTGTCTGCCAGAGTGCTTGGAGTCCTCAGGAAGCACTAGGAGCATCCTTTAACGGAGGTACCAAGTCGGGGTGCCAGGCGATCCGTTACATTGGTGGCAGCGGTGGGATGGCGTCCTAGTGCGAGGTAAAGCAGCTCGGAGACACAGTGCGTTTGGATTTACAATTGAGGGCAACGCTAGCAGTCGTGCAGCGCCCCTGGGAGCAGACAAGTATGGAAGGTTCTGGCTCTGGAGATGATTGGCTGGCCGAGGTGAGGCAGCGAGTGGCTGAGTATGGGGATGATATACCCATGGAGACACGCCGGGTGATCTGGAACCAGGTCATGGCCGAGCGAAACACAAGGCTGGACCGAGAATTCCGGTTGGCAAAAGAGAGGAAGTATGCTCAGCAGCAGGAGCGTTACAGCAGCCGGGTAGAGGCTGCATCCGAGGAGGTTAGCCGTCTTTCCCTGAGGCGGCGGGAGGAACCCGAAGTGGGGGTCCTCATAGACTGGTCCTGTGAGGAACCACAACAGGCAGGTAGAGATGGGACCAAGGTCACTCCACCGGGATGCTGGGCAGCCGGCCCAGATCCCCAGCAGCAACCAGAGTTGCCAGGTGGGGAAGCAGGTGGCCCTTACTCACAAATGTTGAGGGGCCTCACGGATTGGTCCTGGGAAGACCCACCAATGGCAGGTGGAGATGGGACTGCGGTCTCTCTACCGGCCCTACAGGGATGCTGGGCAGTCGGCCCAGATCCCCAGCGGCAGTGTGCGTTACAGGGAGCTGAAGGTGCCGTTCTGGCTCCCCAGCGGCAGTCTACGGTGCAGGGAGAGGAGCCTGTTATCCCCTCTCCCCAGCGGTTGAAGGTGTGTAAGGGAGAGGAGTTTGTTATGCCCTCTCCCCAGCGGCAGCACAGCTCACCAAGGGGAGACAGTAAGCCCCTCACCAGCGCAGATGGGACCGTGGTCTCTGCGCCCTGCCTACAGGGAGTACAGAGGGTCAGCCCTGCTCCCCAGCGGCTGAAAGTGTGTAAGGGAGAGGAGTTTGTTACCCCCTCTTCCCAGCAGCAGCTTAGCACACCAAGGGGAGACAGTAAGCCCCACACCAGCGCAGATGGGACCGTGGTCTCTGCGCCCAAGCTACAGGGAGCTGAAGGGGCCGTCCTCCCTCCCCAGCGGCAGTGTGATTTGTTGGGAATTGGGAGCCCAGTCTCCATTCCCCAGCGGCAGGCTGAGTTACAGGGGGCAGAGGTAGTTGGTCCTACCCCCCAGCAGCAGAGTGATATGCCGGGAAGGCAGTGTGAAGTGCAGGGAGAGGAGAGCAGCGTCCTCCCTCCCCAGCGGAAGGCTGAGTTACAGGGGGCAGAGGTAGTTGGTCCTACCCCCCAGCAGCAGCGTGATTTTTTTGGGAATAGAGAGCCCAGTCTCTATTCCCCAGCAGCAGGACACTGAATTGGGAGGAGAGACAGTCGGTCTCCCTCCACAAAGACTGAAAGTAGGCATGGGAGAGGAGATTGTTACCTCCTCTCCCCAGCGGCAGATCATCAATGGGCAGAGTGTTCTAATGGGAGAGGAGATTGTTACCACCTCTCCCCAGCGGCAGATCATCAATGGGCAGAGTGTTCTAATGGGAGAGGAGCTGGTTACCACCTCTCCCCAGCAGCAGCTTAATGTACCGGGGGGAGACTGTAAGCCCCACACCTGTGCAGATGGGACCGTGGTCTCTGCACTTCCAGCACAGGGGGTAGGGACGGTCGGTCCTGCCCCCCCACAACAGGGCTGTTTAGCCAAAGGGGAGACAGTCGGTCTCCAGCAACCAGGCTCCAACCAGACTACTCCTGTAGTAGTGCTGGCACCAGGGCAGAGTACCGCTGGTCTCTGCCCACTCAGCAACCCACCAAAACAGCCTACCAGTCCCCCACACAGCCGGGGTGAGGCACTTGGACCTGGACAAGTTTTTCCATTACTCAGGTGTAGTAACCATTTATTGTGGGTGGGCTGTACTGCTGTTTCTGTTTTGTGGGTGGGCTGCTGGACTAACAAGGGCACTGACCGGCAAGAGGTCAGGTACCCTGTTAGTCTGTTTGGAAAAGGGGAGAAATGTGGCGAAACCAACCTCGCCACTGGGCCCTGGAGAAGCCTGTTTGCTAGCCTCCTACCTACTGACTATGGCCCCTGGGTTATTTGGGGCATATTGTACTGTATATTGCTGCTACTGGCCCTTTTAACAGCATCTATGGACATATTGGGACTTTTGGGACTACTGTCCCTTTAAGATTGTGAAGCATATTCAAGTGTACTGCCTGTAATATTATATATGTATTTATAGATGTGTTAAGTTTATCCTGGGTGATTTGTATGCAGCATTCTGATTGTTCGGTAGAATCACTCCATTCAGTATATTGAGTGAAACTACCGAACAACCAGACCACCCAGGAATGAGTGTGCCTCCAATTACCGTTTGCAACAATGTTGCAAACAGGTAATTGGCAATCAGTGCAGTGTGGTCTTTGTCCTCTGGGTGGCCGCCATTCGGGAAACAAACACGTGGCGGCGGCCATCTTAAACTACCGAACAGCGGTGTTTTGCCGTCGAGTGTCTGGAACTAAAATCGGACACTTGACTAGGCAAACACCGCTGAGACCTCCATACTTCCAGAAATTCGTATGGAAACTACCGAATGACCCGCCGTTCGGTAGAAAGAGCCCCATAAACAAGGGAATTCATTCAAACCCTCTCCAGGCTCTATAACACAGGCAATTCGCCTGTTTTCATTCCCTTGTTTGTGACCGACCGCAGGGCCAAAATGCATGGAACTGTTTTCGGATACTTTACCCATGCGGTCGGTCAAATCTTTGGAACCCCATATCTCACGAACCATTCATCCGAATTACTTGAATTTTGAATATGTTGTCCCCCTGAATAAGGGCTATCCAGCGATGCTGGATTTAAAGGTGTACCCCCGGGTTTTGGGGTACATCCAGAACTTGGCTGAAAAAGTGTACCGGATAATTGAGTTTAATGTTATCTGAGGGGAGGGGATGTGTGGGCTGAACCATGTATGTGATTGGTTATTTTATGCCTCCCCCTGGGTGTGGCCTGTATGTGGATTAGTGTAATAAAAGCCAGGCTGGATGAGCCAGTCCAGAGTTCCTGTTTTACCCTCAAAGTGATGTGTCGTCTCATTATTGGGGGAAGGATTTATTGTATGCTGTTCCAGTTGACTGCTAGGAGTACAAGCCTATTCGTATGGTTCCTATTCAATGGTCTACAGCATTCATACGCTTGGGAGAATTTAAAGGTTTCTCGGATTCGGTGATTATGGTGTCTGCCAGAGTGCTTGGAGTCCTCAGGAAGCACTAGGAGCATCCTTTAACGGAGGTACCAAGTCGGGGTGCCAGGCGATCCGTTACACTGGCCTACCCGGGCTGAGGGCCACCATGGGTTTGACCATGAGTCATCACCCACATCGGCGGAGGACTCTCTGCCGCGGGCAGCAGCGCACCATCGGGGCCCCCCGCCATTCCCGAACCGGGAGGGACTTGGCCCACCAGGGAAACCGGGTCCGTGGACCAGAGATGTTGGCTCCCAAAAAGGCCTTGGGCTGGAGGGGGTGTCCACCTCGTCGCCAACGTGCCCCCACCTCTGACCGATACCCAACTACAGGCAACACAAACCTCGATAAGGGCTGGAAGCACCAAAACACATCACATAGACGCAGCGGAGCTCCCTCTGAGAGACCCAATAGCCACCTCCGAACAGTGCCAGCTGCGCAGGAGAATGCCTCGCTGATGACCGCTAGTGCTGGAATCAAGCCCAAGGACTCCACTGCCGGGGTCAACTGTACCGGCAATCGAGACATTCCCACACTGGGCATAGGTTGAAGTACCCATCACCCTGCCCCACAGATGACAGGCGTAAAATTGATCCATGTGGGCACATTTCCCGGCTATTACCAGATAATGCCAGAATACCCAGGTACCTTGTCGGGTCTGTAGTCCAAGCATCACTTTTTTCTGGCATGGGGCGGCTATTGCCAATGTTATCGTTTATTATTTAGTTAACCTTAAATACTCCTCATACACTAGCACAGGCTTCAGACATAAAGGCAAACTCCATGCCCACCTATGCAACTAGCCTACAGTATCCCAACAGTTCTTTTCAATTGATAAGTGTTTTATTTTTGAAAATAATAGTGGTTTCGTAATTTGTTCAATCTTGCTATAGCACACTCTAGCACTATAGCTAATTAAGGCTAGATGTGACAACAATGACACACTTTAGCAAGAGCGTCTAGCCATACCCACTAAGCATGTAAACTGTGAGAGCTGCAGGATTAGCCAGATACTACAATACTAAAAGCTGAGACGTATAGGCTCTTCGTGCAACTATGTTTTTTCTCTAATAATATAAAATGTGCACTGTCTCTCAGGTCACACTATTGTCACAGATTTAGCATATATTTAAATGTACAGCGTGTTTATATTAGGATTGTACATTCCAGGTGTTCCTTCTTTGTCACTCCTCTGAATACTCTTCCCTGACATGTGCATCTTGCTAAATCATTTAATCAAAACGAGAACCTAAACTGTTGAAATATTAATCTCATTAACCTAAAAATGTGCCTGACTAACGAATGCTACAACCTGTATTACAAATTTTTACCATCTTATCCTGATGTCGCTGTTGTGGCGCACCAAGGCTTCTTGTTACTTCTGTGCACAACAAAAATAAATCACTTAGATCACATATAATATATATATTTTGACGGACCGCCTTGCACCCTGACTGGGTGCCTCCGCCAATCGATGCTTCCTTAGCTGATGCTGAGGACCATAAGCACAGCACCAGACAAAATAAGCAGCGTAGCCCCCCCCCCCAGGCCGCCGCAGCTTGACTGGGGTCTCGCCATCCCTTCCCACCCTGGACCAAACTCCTGAATCCAGCTCTCAGTGAGAAGGCCTCTCCTCCAAGACAGTATAGCTGTGAAGCCCTTTCAAGAGCTAGTGGTTATAGCAGGATAGCAGTTCCCTACAATCACGAGATGACGCTGCGTGTTGAGGGTGAAGTGGACTGAAAATTATGGTGCCACACTGGCCTTTTATGACAATCCCCATGCACGGGGTACACCCACATGGGCCTTGTTGGGGACTCCAACACAAAGACACAGACCAATAAGAACAGTGATTAAATGCATGACACTCCTATAACAAACATTCAATCCCTCCCCTCTGCCTGGGAGATAATTGAGTCAGATACTGTATTACCCAATTATCTCCAGGCAGAAAAAAACACACATAAAGTACCCCAAAACAAATAGTATCCCCACAAATCTTACATCCCCTAATAGCCCTGATATGGGTGACCAACATATCAAATAATCACCCAGATCAGTTCAGAGGTTCAGAAATTCTACGGAAGTCAATTATTTGACCGACTGCAGGCATGGTTCCATGCCCAAACAGTTCCAGAGAATCAGGGCTTGCGGTCGGTCTGGTTCGGTAGTTTGCAAATGAACAAACTACCGAACAGAGTCAATAGTCTTACCCTGGAGCTTGTTCCCCTCATCTATACGAATGATCTCACCGAACAGTGCCCTTCTAAGTTGAATAGAATCGAACGCAGGCGATGATGGAAGTCCAGCGGTGTTCAGGAGTTTCTGTTTTAGTTCCATGAGATTCATTCCCAAACACCGCTGCCTGTGTTCATGCGAACAAGATGGCCGCCACCTCGTGGTTGTCCATAGGAATTGCGGCCACTCAGACGAACAATTAGAACACTGTGGTGAGAAACGTTCCAAGTTGTTAATAGGTGTTAACAAGCTCCAGGGTGGTCTCTGGTTCGTGCATTTGTTCGGTAAAGAACCATATAGTCCCAATTGCACGAACAGAGCCTGTTTAAAGCATTTCAGCCAAGTCTATTGCAGGGGCCATAGTCACAGGGTAGAAGGATGGAAACAGGCTCCTCCAAAAGCCAGTGGTGAGGTCACTTTCGCCACATCTATATATGATCTAAGTAAATATTATTTTATTTTACACTGTTTTAAAACTTTATTAAACTTTTTTTCAGGCAGCAGGGGGACTACCTGTCATTCCAGGCACTCCCCCTGCTGGCACAGCTATGGACAGCTATTCCATCCATGTGATTGTGAGGTCCTCGCAAGGGGTTAAAGATAAACAAATTTAGCAAATGTCAACATATTTTAAGGCATGTGTTTATATTCTTGTTTGAAAAGGATGCCAGCTAACAGTGTATTTATCACAATGTCATGGGCCAGCAGTTTTAGTAGTATTAATGTATAAATTGTAGACAGCTGAGGCACAGCAGACAAATCTAACTTAAAATTATGTGTGATCATTAATCTTTATTTGCAGAATTGGGAATGTTAGTTATTTAACACATGACTATTAATAATATAAATAATTAACTTTGAAACATGGAACATCTACACGAGGTCATGCTTTCCATTCTTTTCATATGCCGTTTGGTAACTGGCCATTCTATATTGAAAATAATGTATGGGAATGTGATTTATGTCTGTGATGCTAGTGTAAATAAACTTATAGGAGATGAAAGAAAAGAGCTCTAAAAAAAAAAAGAAAATAAGCTTGAGAAAACGTACATTGTTACATGGAAGGTCTGCAGATGATAAGTGAAACTGAACACGTGCCTTTTAACCCCTTAAGGACACATGACATGAGTGACATGTCATGATTCCCTTTTATTCCAGATGTTTGGTCCTTAAGGGGTTAAAGAAATTGGCTCCCACAAGCCCATGAAAAAATTTATATTATTATTGTTCTTATTATTATATTTATATAGCGCAAACAAATTCTGTAGCGCTTTACAATGGGTGAAGTAACAAACATGTAATTGTAACAAGACAAGTTTGACGCACAGGAACATAGGGATTGGGGGCCCTGCTTAATGAGCTTACATGTTAGAGGGAGTGGGGTAAAGTGACACAAAAGGTAAGGGAAGTATTACGGAAGTAAATTGGTAGAGTAGTATTCACCGAAGACTTAGTGTTTTTTTTTTTATTAAAATGACAGTTGTAGGAAAGGAATCAGTTGGGAGCCAATAATAGGTTAATTGATATGCTTTTGTGAACACCTAGGCAGCAAGCCTGTGTGGTGGAGCGGATGGTAACCCCATTAATGTGGAGGGAGACAGAGACAGGAGAAGCAACAATTGAGGGAGGAAAGACCAGAGGTTCTGTTTTGGACAAGTTGAGCTTAAGGAAGTGGGCAGAGAGGCAGTAAGAGACACTAGTCAAGAGGGGCAGGGAAAGATCAGGGGAGGACAGTTACATGAAGTATTTGGTACCCATGTATTAAACATTGCATATTTCTTTTTAAGCACTAATTAATTGTCACATACTATGCTTTTGTATCCTTCTTATGTATTTTAAATATTTCTAATTTTTTAAAATGTATTTTTTATTTTTTTTATTTTGAGTATTCCCTTTGCAGTTCTCAATAATTTTATGGTCTACTGTCTCACTATTCTGCCAATACTTCCAGTTCATCATAGTGACTTAACCTTTCTTTAATTTGTCTTTTCCCTTTTCTTAATATTGTCCCATTGGTTAATTTCTCTCTAATCATTATTTTTCCTTTCTGATGAAAATCTGCAACCCCTAAGCCCAGTAATTTACCAGTTATATCCTCAGATGTGCTCCCTCACTCAATTCACGTTGTACTATATCCAAGTATTTTCTGAACTTATTCTATAACCCAATCATACTGAATATACTCTCTTATATACTACCTTTACATAACTGATATAAAATGTAGGAATCACTACACAGTAATGCAAATCTATATTCACTGTAGTTAACAAGATTAAATTCTACACTAGTAATATGGTGATCTGTGTAAGACAGGGGTGCCCAAAAGATAAATAGGTCATTATAAAGGCATGTAAAGCATCATGGTAGTTATAGTTCTACAACATCTGGGGATCTACCTTTTTTAAGATATACAATTTCCTTTCCTTTCCTTGAAACTTAACCCCCAGCAATTTTCCTAACAACTTTACTGATCCACAGTCAGTGATCCTGTAGTTGTTGATGGTTTGTTTAAAGTTTGTTGATGGTTTGTCTAAAGTATAAAGGGCCAGGTGTATGTCCAATGAAGGCTTTGCCATTTGTGCTAGGGATACTTGTAATTCCCTCGAACCCAGGACATTTTGTTTTGCTTCCATTCCAGTCTGGATAGATTTCAACCCCTTAAGGACACAACTTCTGGAATAAAAGGGAATCATGACGGAATATTTCCGTCATGTGTCCTTAAGGGGTTTTAATTAAGATGTACCTTGTTGGACTTTCACTGTTACCAGCAATATCTCAGAATGTAATGTTTTTTTTCACTGAGTAAGATTGAAGTATAGCATTGTTTAGAATGTTGGCTTGTAAGCATCTTTAAGCAACTTGTTCTGTCTATCAGTATGTGAACATTAATATTTCTCCAAAACAACTCATTCATCAGAATTATGTTGTGAATAAGTAATATTTAGCTCTACATCAGTCCATCTCCCTTGGGCGGCTTTTTCTATATGAAGCATTTTTCCTGACATCTGCTTTTAATTTGATGTTATTTAGGCTTTTGTTCTATCAAATACATTTGGCTAAAAGACCTTGCAATAGCCACGGATATATTTATACTCAAAGTGAATTTTTGCATAATTGTCCATTCTTTCCATCTTAAAAATAACTCTTTAAACATGACCAGAGAATTCATCCTATGAAACGTTCGGTAAAAGCATTTTGTTAATTGTGGCATATTTCATGCTAAAATTGATTTACAGAAATACATTGCTAAACTTTAGACAACATAGTCGCAGCAAGATTAAGTGCTGTATTCTTCTCAATGATGTGACTTGAAGTCACCATCCAGATAATGAACAATATTTTAATAGTTTAACAAGTTCTATTAAAACATTAAGAGTATATTAGCAGGAGGTGCAATTGGCTTGTTTCCATGCTTGTCCATTAAAGGCAGTCTTTAAACATCTTAATACTAAGTATCAATATCATGTTTGCAGCGAACAAAAAATATACAAAATAGCTTTCTATCGTTATCACTTTCGCTGGGATCATCTGGGGTTGCTGTGTCTCTCGTGCAAAGGAAACTTGCTGGCATTTTGGATCTGGTCTGCCCGTATGGGTGGGACCAGTCTGATATGCTTCAGATATGTTCTCTCTGTAATGGCTCAAGATGAGCTAAAACCAGCTTGAGATCTGAGCTGGGACCCACCGAAGGGCAGGCTATTTCAGCTGCTGCCCGTTCCCAGTATACTCTTGCCTCCTGTTTTTTTGCTCTCCATAAGTTTAATGGGTAATCCAGACGTGGACCCCTTGCTCACGGTGCCTAGAGAGATATTAGCTATGCCTCACTGATGATGCCTAACAAGGCTGAAACAATCATCTGGGGTTGCTGTGTCTCTCATGCAGAGGAAACTGGCTGGCATTTGGAATCTGGACTGCCCGTATGGGTGGGACCAGTCTGATATGTTGCAGAGATAATCTCTCTGTAATGGCACAAGATGAGCTACAACCAGCTTGAGATCTGAGTGGGAACCAACCAAAGGGCAGGCTATTTCAGCTGCTGCCCATTTCCAGTATACTCTTGCCCCCTGTTTTTTTGCTCTTAATGAGATCAAGTAACTAATAGAGGGAAAAAAAGGTGGAGCAGTAAAAATAATACTGAAAATACTGAGCTAATGTCTTTCCTCTCCATACTCTACTCTTCTAATTACTCTGACTCATCATACTCATAGTAGAGTAGGTTTTCTTTCTCCAAACAGTTAAAGATTTCCTGTAATTGGATTTTTACTTAGCAGGAAGATATTCTTCAGGCAACTTCACCTAATCATTATACTAGTGAAATTGCTAGCAAATGTATAGATTTAGCACAATTTTAATTTAAAAAAAAAGGCACATCCCATCCATTCATAACAGACTATTGGCATAGACTCTATGTGGATGTCTAGAACAAAATGTACAAAACTTGATGGTAAACTGTGGCAGCAAACACTGAACAAGTTGAACTCCCTCAAAGCCCTAAAAACAATGTGCTAGATAATCTCATACCCCGCATGTTAAGCGAGGTGAACTGCTTGAGGACTGCTCTTGGGGCACCCCGAGCCTGCATGTTACTTTTATCTGCACTGCAAAAAAAAAAAAAAAAAAAACAGAGTGGAAAGTACAAAAAAAAACAAATCAGATTGCATAAGAAACTATTTACATTATAACACAAACTTATAAGAAAGTCCACAGCTTGTGATTCAGGATATATATTATTTCACCAAATAATCTTGCTTGTTATAGCATATGAGCTTTTGTCCGTGCGTTGATGTGAACAGAAAAAAGAAAATGTAAAAACAAGGGTGCAATACTTCTTTATAAATGAAGACATACAACAACCAAGTGCAGTATTTTCCCCTCACGTGTTAAGGGGCTTCAGACATGCTCCAGTTTCAAAGGCATATAGTGGTACAATACCCACCAATGGATTTAGATGCTTTAGGTATGGTTGTAGTAGTTTTTCGTGATGAGAGGTGCAGGAGCTTCATTCTGAGCTCAAAGTATCAGGCATATGGTTGTAATCCCACTCTCAGGTGTGCCCCTTGGTCACTTTTTCTTAGGTGGTGTTGTTGGAACAAAGGGCAACAAAAGAAAAATAAATGAAATATAGTGTTCACTGTTTAGCAAAGTGCATAAAATATATTGAAACCAGACTCACATTTGGCAGAGGAATAACACTGCTTAATGTATCCAGCATAGGTGGAATAATCCCGACCTAGGATTAGGTATCCAATATCACAGGAAGGTGCTTCAATTAGTAGTGCCAGGGGGAACATAAAAGCAGTAAAATAGCAATATAAAATATCTCTGGTAGAGCCAGTAGGGATTAAAACCAAAGCAACTTTATTGTTGAGACAGTAAGATAGACAATAAAAACAATCCACAATGCGTTTCCCCCAAAGGCTTTTTCAACTGGTTATACAATGTTTGGCATTCAGAGTTATATAGGAGAAGCTGTAATCGAATGTTGTGGTATAATTATGTCATGGTTATGTGACCGGGATTGTGCGCACGAGACCATGTGGGGTAGTAATGTACATATGAAATAGAGTATTATATAAACTTTAATAAAACTTGATTTATCCCAACTCCCCATCCAACTACCGCCCTATCTCGCTACTGCCATTTGCCTCCAAGATCCTCGAGAGAGTTGTGTACGCCAGATTGACAGACTTTCTCGAATCCAACTCTCTGCTTGACCCCCTTCAGTCTGGATTCCGCGCTGGTCACTCTGTCGAAACTGCTGTGACCAAAGTATCCAACGATTTAATTGCTGCTAAATCTCGCAGCCAATACTCTATCCTAATCCTCCTTGATCTTTCTGCCGCCTTTGACACTGTTGATCATCAACAGCTTCTTTGTATTCTCTGTAACTTTGGTCTACGGGATACTGCTCTGTCCTGGTGCTCCTCCTACCTCTCCCAGCGCTCTTTCAGTGTTTCTTTCTCTGGCACTGCTTCTTCTCCCCAACCCCTCTCTGTCGGCGTCCCCCAAGGTTCTGTCCACGGCCCCCTACTGTTCTCTATCTATACTGCCTCCCTTGGTAAACTCATCAGCTCCTTTGGCTTCCAATATCATTTATATGCAGATGACACACAAATCTACCTATCCTCCCCTGATCTCTCTGCACCCACCTTGACTCGTATTTCTGACTCTCTGCTATTTCCAACTGGATGGCTGCTCACTTCCTTAAACTCAACCTGTCCAAAACAGAACTTCTAGTTTTTTCTCCCTCAAGTGCTGCTACTCCTGTGTCTGTCTCCATCCAAGTCAACGGCGCTACTATCACTTCTACCTCACAAGCTCGCTGCCTAGGGGTTCTTCTTGATTCTGACCTCTCTTTTACTCCTCATGTCCAATCGATAGCCAAATCCTGTCGCTTCCAACTCAAAAACATAGCACGCATCCGCCCATATCTAACACCGGACGCGGCTAAGGTACTGGTTCATGCTGTTGTTCTCTCTCGCCTTGACTATTGCAATCCCCTTCTCACCGGTCTTACACGTTCCCAGTTTGCACCTCTGCAATCTATAATCAATGCGGCTGTGAGGCTTATTTTCCTGTCCAGTCGCACCTTGCATGCCTCCACGCTCTGTCAGTCACTGCATTGGCTTCCAGTTAGATTTAGGGCCCAATTCAAAATTCTGGCACTTGCTGAAAAATCCTGACATAGTGCTGCTCCAACATACCTATCCTCTCTCATACACAAGTATGTCCCATTGAGACCCCTGCGCTCAGCCCAAGACCTATGCCTATCCTCTGCCCGGATCCCCACCTCTGATGCTCGCCTTCAAGACTTCTCCAGGGCTGCATCTCTTCTGTGGAACTCCCTTCCCTCCTCAATCCGACTTTCACCTAGCCTCCACTCCTTCAAAAAATCTTTGAAAACTCACTTCTTCATTAAACCTGTCAGCAGGTTTCTCATCCCCCACCCCATGACTCCTTTCCTTCAACTGTCAAAAATGACATACCAAGCACTCAATAAACCCTTCTCTAACAAACTATTTAATTCCCCTACTTTAACTCTTTGTGTCACTATACCCCACTCCCTCTAGCATGTAAGCTCATCGAGCAGGGCCCTCAACCCCCTCTGTTCCTGTACGTCCAGTGGTCTGATCTCAATTATGTGTCTGTTAGTCCAACCATTGTACAGCGCTACGGAATTTGTTGGCGCTATATAAATAATAAAATAATAATAATAATAATAATAATATCTAAATAAAAGCAAAACTGAGAAAATAGATGAAAATTAATATTTAGAAGGTGGCAGTAAAAATCAATAAATGGTAAGTCACGTGAATGTAGATCACAGTAACGCCATAATAATAGAATGGAGTCTCAACCTGGTCTCATAGTTCCAGTATGAAGATTATTTATTTTTTTTATTTTGGGAACGTCCATTTGTAATCCTCAAATTACTTTTAAACCATCTTAACTCAAAGGACAAAAGCATTATTTTATTTTATTATTTTAACTTAATAAAAACAAAATACATTTTCTAGATCTCCAAATTTTATTCAAGATGGATATATAAGTACCCGTACATATTTTTAAAAGGTGCATACCAACAGATCCATTATAACAGGGTTCCTAAGAGTAAATTGTTATGATTAAGCAGGAACTGTTCCTTAATAAATTTTATTTAATGATAAAGCAGCAATTTTTAAAAATACATTTGTAACCAGAAATGACCCCGAAAAAATATTGATGAAGTAATCAAGGCAGTAAGATCACAAGACAGGAGAGATCTTCTTGCATAGAAAAATAAAAACACTAATGGCCCTGAGTTTATTAGCAAAAGTATAAATATTTTTTAAAAATCATTAGCCAGCACTGGCATATTCTACATCAAGATGATGTGTTAAAAAATATTATATCACAAAAGATTACACTAAAAATTGTGAAAAAAAAAATTGCTACTCTATCTAATAACATGAGATGAATTGGGTTTTTAACGTAAACATTTTTGAGCCTTATGGTCTAAATGCAGAATTTGGAGACACGGGGCGTGGCCTGGACGCCGAAGGAGATGGCTGCCTGACCGAGGAGCTCCGTCCCGCTCAGCCCTAAACAGCGCACCCTAAGCGAGCTATCCTGCCAGATGGGACGAAACAAACGGCCAGACTCCCACCCAGCAGAGGGACGGCTGCAGCAACAGCAACTCACGGGCACACTGGACGGCTACCTCCGAACCCCGGCCAGACAAACACGCGCCACGCCGGGATCCAAGATGGCCGACGGACAGGCCGCAACGCCGCGGACATCTGAGACGCAGAGTCTCTCCTTAGCTGATATAAGAGCCGAATTCAGGGCCCTCACTGAAGTGATGGTCACGAAATCAGACCTCCAGGCGTTATCTGCCAATCTTCACGAGGCAATCAGGTCAGAGGTGGCCACTATACAGCCCGATATTGCAGCACAAGATGGCCGCATACAAGCCCTAGAAGCCACGAATCAAACAACGGTAAACAGACTAGAGGCTACCAATACAGCAATAACTAAACAGGGCACGATGCTCCTGCAACTGAGAAGACAGACAGAAGATCTGGACAACAGAGGGCGCAGAGCAAACATACGGATCCGCAATTTACCAGAGGCCCCAGGTGCAGAGGATGTCGCAGCAATCCTCATGGCCCTTTTCAGGGAAATTCTGGGACCAGACGCTCCACAGAGGTTTGAGTTCGACCGGGCACACAGAGCCCTGAGACCCAGAATGGAAGATGGTCCACCCAGAGACATCATATGCTGCCTTCATGAATACAAAATGAAAGAGCTCATCATGGCGAAAGCCAGAACCAAACCAACGTGGCGGTTCGGTAGCTCAGAAATAGCCCTGTATCACGACCTGTCGCCACTCACACTAGAGGCAAGAAAAGCCCTGAGACCAGTAACGCAAATGCTAAGAAGCCGCAATATCCCGTATAAATGGGGCTTTCCCTTTTGCCTAGCAGCCAAACACAATAATGAATGGAAATCCCTGCGCTGGCCCGATGAGGTGCCGACTTTTCTACGAACCATGGGCCTGCCAAACACAGAGGTGGCAGACTGGGTCTTGGGCTCACTAGAGATGACTCGCCGCAAGGACACCCAGCCCGCAGACACCAACTACCGGCGCAGCAGCAAGCACAGCCCGGAGAGCAATAGGCCGCACGACAGAAGATTACAGCTACAATGCAGGGCAGCGACTGTGAAGAATCTCCCGCAGATGACAATGGACGGACATAGGACACAAAGGACATGCAGATAAGTAAAATTTAAAGCTAGACATGTAACGCTACAGATATTGACACACATCCCAATGACGCATACCCCGCCCAGACCACTTGCAAATGGCAACGCTGCCAGACTAGGCCCAAAACCACCCGAACTAAAGGTGGTAGTAACGCTACGGTCACACCGCAATGCCTAGTACTATGGGACCGGTACACCACCAAGGGAGACAGCCACTAATTTGCACCCCATGGAAACACCTGGGAATGACCGTAAATTGGGGAGGGGGAAAAAAAGGGTACGTGAAGAAGGCAGGGGACTAAAAGTTTTGAGCAGGAAGCGCTGCAATCGGATGAGGAGATACAGGAGACCCGAGCACGACACGTGAACACGGAACATAAGCACAGGCTGATAGACGACTGGCACTTACATAAGGACTATGTCGGGGGGAGGGGAAGAGGCAAGGGTTGAGGAACCTGAAAATGGTCATCACGTTACCCCTGGTGGGCAAGGGGGGGAAGACGGGGGACCCGAGGGGAGATAGGAGACATACAACAACACCCCCCTTCTTATACTCAATAAGCTCCATATATTCAATATGACTATACTCAATGTACTCCGAAACTCCAATGTACACCTTTAAAAAAAAAAAAATACATATATATATATATAAAAATAAAAAATAAAAAATGTATATATATATGTATGTATAAGTATGTACATGTTTATCTGTATGTATGTATGATGACACAGCCGTGTCTCATAGCAACTTGATGGGGATGGGGGGGGGGGAGGAGGGATGGGAGCGCAACAGGCTGAGATAGAGTTCCGCAGGACGCAATGCGGAGGAGTATACTCATCACACATACCACAGACCCCAGTGGCACTCACAACATGAAATGCCTCGACAGCACTAATACCCTTACTGCCTTGCAAAAAGCTTTAAGGGGCAGGACAGCACAAGCTATGAGCAATTACACACCAGACCACAACCATGCCCAGTGGCCTACAGAAACTCCACAGAGCACCCCCAATCCCCTGAATACCAATGTAGATACTTAGGTACCCTTGGCTCGGAACCACCCCCCCCTGACCCAGTCCCCATAGGACCCACCCCCTCGGATGAGACAGCACCCCGAACCTCACCACACACAAGACGACTGACAGGAATTAAGGGAGATGACACGACACGCTCGCTGCACATGGAACGCAGACCTAGACTTAGGTCAAGACAAATGCGAATATTACCCCATCGACAAGGTTACAACATAGCCACTCACACTGTACAGCATGGTGCACCCACTTAGCTACACATATAGTGGGAATGATGACCCACGACACACAAGTAGATTTCGAACACACTACCTGACACAATACCCGTGTAGACTAACCATTGGGAGACCCACTGCCGACGCCCAGCCGGAAATAGAGTCCGGCGGTATGGCTCTGACTATCTACCCAGTTACACGGTGCCTTCCCATATTGGGGGCTGGAATACAATCGAACATCACTTGAACTAACACATGCACGGCAAAAGAGGGTGAGAAGAACAGACACGTCCAACCCTTAGACACAGTGAGGAGGTAAACAACCACACCCAACTCCTAGCAACACACGACAGGAAGCACCACACACGAACACCGCCCCATACTACCCTTAAACCTATCGCACCCTCCTTGAACACCCATACCAACCCGGGGGGGGCTTGCCGGGGCGCGTCCGGGCCGACCCGTGGGAGAGAACACGCGACGCCCTCCCTGTTCTGAGGTCAGAGACGGTAGGACTGACCCATTCGGAAACGCTGAGAACACAAAAATGGCGTATACACCATCACCCTTAGTGGTGCACTCTCAAAACTGTAGAAGACTTAACATTCCAGAAAAAATTTTGCACCTTCTGCGCAGTCTCAAACAACAACATGTGTCAGTGGCCATGCTCCAAGAAACACATCTCAGACCAGATACAAACAAACTACTCAAAGACGAAACATTTCCAACGAATTACTATAGTAACCACCCAACGGTGCATAAAGCGGGAACGGCAATCCTTCTGGCATCACACCTGCAATTCACACTAACGGACGCGCTAACAGACACTGGAGGTAGATTCCTCTTCATCAAGGGTGAGATAGCGCGGAAGGTGTATACCTTCGCCACAGTATACACGCCCAACAGTGGCCAATCCAGCTTCCTCAGGAGAACACTGACGAAGTTATCCCGATTCACGGAGGGCACCCTTGTACTGGGAGGTGACCTTAATGTCCCCCTGGATCCAAGGGTGGACACCTCCAGGGGCCATAGCAGTGTACCAGCAGCGACAATAAAGACGATACACAAAGCCCTCAGGCACTTGAGGCTGGTGGATACGTGGAGAGCATTCAATCCAGAGGGAAGAGACTACATGTACTACTCCACCGTCCACAACAGGTACAAGAGGGACTCACGTACGTACAGAGAACGGATATCCTCACCACGACATGGTCGGACCACAGCGCGGCACAGACGACCATGGCTTCACCCCTAGACCCCTAGAACAGCATGGCGGCTAAACGACTCCTTGTTGGCGGACGCGGCGACGAAGGAGAAGATTGCAGAACACGGAAATCAGTACTTTGTGGAGAACAGCACAGACTACATATCACCCATGTCGATCTGGGAAGTACATAAAAGCGTGCTCAGGGGCCACCTTATCCACATGGCCACCCAACGTATGAAGGAGACCGGTCAGCAAATCAGGGAGCTCGCACGACAAATCTCCAATTTGGAAACAGCACACAAACTAGATCAACAAGAACAGACCTACAGAACCCTGATAGCGACCAGGAGGCAGCTGGCAGAGCTTCTCGAATGCAGACATGCAAGAACAATATAGCGATCACGCGCTTTCTTCTATATACACGCCAACAAGGGAGGCAAACTACTAGCACAGATGCTGAGAGGCACACAGGGCAGGGCACAGGTACACGCAATACGAACCACACACAACAGGATCACACAATTTCCGGAGGAAATCGCAGATGAATTTAAAAGGTTCTACACAAAACTATACAATATAAATGACGACGAAGGAGGTTTGCCACAGGCCACAAAACAGAGGGACACGGTAGAATACCTGGGGAACTTCCAACCAAATGCCCTCACGCCGGAAGATGCAGAGGAACTTGAAGCACCAATCACCGAAGGGGAAATCCGACTAGCACTAAAAGATGCGAAAACAGGGAAAGCTCCAGGACCAGACGGCTTCCCGGTGGAATATCTTAAGAAATTCGGACACGCCCTCGTACCACACCTCACCAGAGCCCTAAACAGCCTGAGAGAAGGCAATGCCTTCCACAGGGAGACCCTGGCGGCAACAATAGCGGTGATCCCGAAGCCGGGCAAGAACACCGAACAGGTTGGAAATTACCGCCCAATCTCACTCCTCAATGCAGATGTCAAGCTGTTTTTGAAGGTCCTGGCTAAGAGACTACAGAGGTACATGGCTAGACTAGTACATCCAGACCAGACGGGCTTCATACCTGGCCGCGAGGCCAGAGACAACACCCTACGGTTATTTGCCATACAACATATAGCAAAAAAAAAGGAAACTAAGCTACTACTGCTGTCGACAGATGCTGAAAAAGCCTTCGACAGAGTAGACTGGAACTTCATGACGGAGACACTACGCGCGACAGGTATTGGAAACGGCATGCTCACATGGATCACAGCACTTTACAACCAACCGTCTGCCAGGGTTAGAGTAAATGGGGCCCTCACCGACAGCTTCAACATCAAAAACGGCACAAGACAGGGTTGCCCGCTGTCACCCCTGGTGTTCACCCTCACTATGGAACCGCTCCTAGACCGCATCAGGAAAAATGAGAGGATAACGGGCCTCAGATAGAGAACACACGGACACAAAATGACATATGCGGATGACATGCTATTCTTCCTCGAAAACCCACTAACCTCCAACACACAGTTAATGTCGGAATTCAAAACATACGGACGCTTGTCCAGACTCAAATTGAACATAACTAAATGCGAGATCTTAAACGTCACGGTCCCTGAGGAAGAATGCCCACAGATCAAAAGGTAATACCCTTTCCACTGGTGTCCAGACCGAATGAAATATCTCGGGCTGTGGGTCACACGCGAGGCAAAGGACATCTACGCTCATAACCACATGCCCCTACTGAAGACCATTCTCGGGGACCTCAAAAGATGGCTTACCCCCACATATCTTGGCTGGGGAGAATTGCAGTGGTAAAAATGAATGTTTTACCTAGGCTACTCTACATATTTCACACAGCTCCACAGGTGATTCCACAAACATTTTTCAAGATGCTCAAAACGGCAATCACACAATACATTTGGAGAGGGGAGAAGGCCCCCATTGGCTTTGATAAACTCTGCCTACCAAGAAGCTGGGGGGGATTAGCCCTACCCGACATCAGACGATATCACCAGGCAACGGTACTGCAGAGACTCAAGGAACTCCACACGGACACACCTAACAAAAGATGGGTAACACTCTGGAGGGACTCCACTGAGAAAAGACTGCACACACTGATTTGGCATTGAGAAGCAGACACACAGATATTATTGGGGGAGGAATCCCCACTCACGCACACCCTGAGACACTGGAATATGTTAAGGAAAGGACAGCAGATCTCACCCAAACCCAGCCCGCTGATACCGATCACATACAACCCTAATCTAGGAGACAGCCTCCCACCGACGGCTTGGCCGATGGAGAACCAAGACGGATACATACCCATATATGCAACTCTAAGCAACACGGGAGTGAAACCACTGCGTGACATATCGGAAGAGAGGCCACACACGCTGATGCACCAATTCCATTACGCCCAACTGACTCACTACTACCACAATCTACCACATAGAGCCAAAATACATAGGGACCTCACATGGTTCGAGAACCTATGCACACAGACACCTGAGACAGAAGGGAGGGTCTCCATGATATATCAAAGCATACTGACAGGACAAAGAACAGAAAACACCTTATACAAAAGGCAGTGGGAGGAATTGACGGGGGAATCCTTTGCGGATACCCAGTGGGAAAAGATCTTAATACTACAACACAAATGCTCCACTAGCTCCCACTACCAGGAAGTAAACTACAAGCTTCTCATGCACTGGTATCGCACACCCTCCCTGATTAACCGCTACACACCAACCATTCCGAACATCTGCTGGAGATGCGGAAACGGAACCTTGAAGCACATCTGGTGGGACTGTGATAAAATAAAACCGTACTGGGAGAACATTGAACAGGAAATAGGACACATCCTAGGAGACCCTACAGAGCTGACAATGGGGGCTGCCCTCATACACCACACAGAACGACCCATACCCTCTTACAAAAAGTCAATCCTGAGACACCTGCTAAATCCCTAATCCCATTGCATTGGAGGAAAGAACATATACCCACAATAGAACAATGGAAGTATAAAGCAGAAGACATAAGAAGAGCGGAAGCCAAAATAGCAGAAACAATAGGCAAGGAGGATAGACACACAGAATTATGGACACCCAGGATATTGTATATCGCTTAAGACATGACACAAAAAGAGTGCACCCAACCGGGAGAGCCGGAATGAGCGTAGGAGGGGGCTCGGACACGCCACGGGGAGAGACAGACACCCTCCCTCCTCCCTCCTCCCTCCCCACCCCCCCTTCGTCCTCCCCCCACCCCCTCCCTCCCCTCAAGGGGAGAAGATCTCCACACACACATAATATAAAGATAAAGAAGAAAAGGGAGACACTTACACTAGAAGCTGATATGAAACACGACTAGAGCAGAGAGACACGAACTCCAAAGTGGAGGACACATGACAAACACAGCAACCAGGGAGCACACAAAGAAGCAACACACACAAGAAACACACACTGAGCGACCAAAGACATAGCAGCAAATAAACAAAAAAACAAAAACAAAACAACATATATATATATATATATATATATATATATATATATGTATAAAACTAGATACATGACAAATAAACGAATAATATGAACAACTACAGACACGCAAAAAAAAAAAAATAAAAAAAAAAAAAGCTCTTACTAAACAACATAACAGGACAAGGGAAAAGGATAAGTAGTAAGGAGACATGAAACAAACGATAAGATCATTAGTCATAGTCATTAGATCATTAGTCATTAGTCTTATACTATCCTTACCTTCTGTGTCACTTTACCCCACTCCCTCTAGTATGTAAGCTCATTGAGCAAGACCCTCAACCCCTCTGTTCCTATGTGTCCAACTTGTCTGGTTACAACTACATGTTTGTGCGTCCACCCACTGTAAAGCGCTACAGAATTTGTTGGCGCTATATAAATAATAACATAATAATAATTAATTAGAGTTTTAGGCCACAGCGATATTGCGGCATTTTTCAACAATATATTCTATTATATATTTTGCCCTCTACTGCTTTTATACATATATATATATTTTTTTCACTCTTTACCACTCTTTACCATTATTATATATTTTGTTTCCTGATGTGCTCTATCACTTTATATTTTTTACATTCCCTAATATTGTCCCAGTTCCACTTATATAGGTAATACAATTTTTAGCCCTATTTATTCTGACCGTTCCTGTGGCCTACATTCACGCTTTATCTGTATACTGACTCTTTTTATGTGCTATTTCAATTTTTTAAAAATCTTTAAATCTTTTGTCAAGTGTCTGTCGGAGAATATCAGGTTTTATCTCCTGTACCCACCACCGCAATTTTCCTATCCTTTTGCCTTTTTCAAAAATGACCACCGCTTTTCAGCACACAAATTGCCATACAATTAAGGCATATTGTGATTCTAGTCAATAGTAAAGAACAGATCTGTTGCACTGCACTGCACTGCCCAGAGTAAAAATTCAAAAGGGGCAGGGGAGCAACAGCGTGGAGGGGTGCCTGTAACATATAGCAATCACTATACTTATTCCCCATGTATCACTGATCTCTGAGCCTAATTTATCATTTCTTGTCTTGCAGCCTGGGGTTAGGATTGTAGGGCAGATGTCTTCCCATTTTTTTTTTCTCATTTTATTATTGGACAGCTAAAGTAAACGTGTGTGTGTTCCCCACTACTGTTTTCCTTCTGTCAAGCATCAGGAACCTTAGCTGCTGTTATAATTTTTTAGCCCTATTTGGGGCTTAGCTACATTATTGTGTCTTTCACCAACACACATTACCTTGATCCTGCAAGCTATCTGGTGACTCTATAGTATTTAAAATAGTTTAGACTTGGACATTAGTTCAGCCTTTGGCAGACATAGCTCATATAGCGATCACCATACGTAAATTCCCAGGTACCACTGATCTCTCCGAGCCTAATTTACCCTACCTTGTTTAGTTATCCTGTACATAACGGTTAAGGCTTTTCCCCCTCGGGTATTATTGTACTTATTTAATTTTTGTGGTAACTCATGTTATACAATAAAGGATTGCTTTTATAGTCGCTGCCTTCCCCTCCTGAAGTGCCTTAGTACACTTCAGGTGTTTCCCGTTTTGGTTCTATATTGCTATTCTACCACCTTCTAAATAGAATATTATTTTGTACTCTATGGTCTCCTTTTGCGTTTATTTCACTTTTTTTAACCCCTTTAACACATTAAATGGGCTTAAAAGCCGTTATGGCAGCACAGTACTTATATATTGGTAAGCTAGTCTCACACTACAATCAATAACCAAGGCTAGGTAAAAGGATTATTTTCCTGACACTACAGTCCCCAAAAAAGGATTTTATCCTTCTAAAGAGTTAACAAAAAACAACAACATTTTTTACAACTATATATTGGTGAAAGAAAGTCTTGAAATAGGAGAAATTTGTAGATTATGTTAACGTAGTGTACGTATAATCTTAATTTTAATAATGACAGGAGGCGAGTATTTTGCATAACTTTCTTTACTTATGCCTCCAGCAGCACAAGTCAATCAATCAAAAACTTTTAACCAATCCTAGGCCAACATAGCCTGTATATAAGTCTTTGGTGGGCGTGTCTATTCCTCTTTCTTTGATGTGTGAAATCCTGTAACGTCAGGTTGTGGAGTGTCCTTTAAACTGGAACTCTGTAACTTTAAACGAATGTAGCTTGGAGTGAAGCTTGAGAGGAGTTGTCGCCCGGTATGCGAATCATCTTATGCTGGAAAAAACAGAAATAGGTGAAAGGTGTGGAAATGGACTATTGTCCGCATGCAATACCTATATATCCAATTTAGTTAATTAATATATCTAAAGTCTGAGAATTACATTAACAAGTCTATTGAGTTGTTAGCTACAGTTATAGCTATGCTGAAACTGTGTATGTGAGATTTCATACAGTATGAAGATATCGGTCTGTAAGGTCGTCATAACTGTCTGTTAAATGCTGAATGGCGAGTATTGGGTGGGAATAAAGCCAATGTCTACGGGGGGGAAAATACTCGCCTCCTGTCATTATTAAAATTAAGATTATACGTACACTACGTTAACATAATCTACAAATTTTATTACATGACAGGAGGCTTCCTATTTTGCATTTTTAACGCTGTGGTAACAACGAAAAAGATGCGTGAGATGTCTGTCGAAAGTAGAAAACTCTGAAGGTGTTTTCTCTAGTCCAGTCTGCCGAGCGCAAGATGTCCGTAAGAGATGCTCCCGCCGAATATGCACGCGAAGCCGCCGCCCCGCGTACCGAGCGGGCCCCGAAGTTCGGTTCTACACCTGCCAGGGATAAGAGCCATCGAACCCATCTAGCCAACGTAGTGGTAGTTACGGGTTTGTACGGTTTAGTGTAAGATACCAGTAGTTGACCCGATCGGTGAAAACGGAGCGTTTCGGTAACCTCTACGTACCGCAGTAGGGTGTTCACGACGCATAGCCGCGGAACCGTCGGAAAAAAAGGGTAAGATACGGATGTGGAGTCCGTCTTAGTCCTGCGAGACACCGTGAAGGTAACCCCTTCTGGTGTTACAGTGAAACCGTTTACGTCAAAAGCCCTAACGTCCGCGACTCTGCGAAAAGAAACTAAACATAGAAGGAGAGTCAATTTGGCTGATAGTTGTCTCAGAGACAGGGCCTCGTTGTCCGGCCAGTTCCTCAGGAATTGGATAACTACATCTACATCCCAGAGAGTGTTATATTTCGGGGCCGGAGGTCTGGCTAGTCTGATGCCCCTAAGCAGACGGCATATTAGGGTGTTTTGACCCACTGGTGTACCATCTATTGGGGTGTGGGCCGCCGAAATGGCGGATCTGGTGATATTAATTGAGCGGTATGCTCGTCCTTCTGAGAAAAGGTTTGACAGGAAATTTAGAATGTAGGGAATAGGTGCTGTAAAGGGATCGAGGTCCCTTTCCATGCACCAGCGATTCCACGTGTTCCATGCGGATAGGTAGCTGCGTCTAGTGCCAGGTGCCCAGGAGTCCCATAATAGGTTTCTAGTCGTTTGCGATAGGCCTGAGACATTCCAGGATCCCCGGAAAGATTCCAGGCCACCAGTTCCAATCGGTCTTGTGTAATCAACGGATGAGGTTCCCCGTCCGGGTTCACTAGGAGGAATGGGAACACTGGTAGGAGTAGCGGATGGTCTTGAGACAGAGCTAGAAGGTCCGGGAACCATGCTTGGCTCTTCCACAATGGTGTGATCAAGATTAGAGAAGTCCTTGCTCTGCGTAGGTGGTGGAGGACTCTCGCCAACATTGAAAACGGTGGGAACGCGTAAGCTCCCGTTTGTGGCCATTGTTGGAGGAATGCGTCGACTGCTTCGCTTTGAGGGTCTGGAAGCCAGCTGTAATACCTCGGTAGCTGAGTGTTCGTCCGTGATGCGAAGAGGTCTATGTGTAGCGGACCTCTTACTTGTCTTATCCTGTGAAAGGTAGTGGTGTCCAGGCGCCAATCGCTGCTGTCTCTCCAATGTCGGGAGAACCAGTCCGCCGTGAGGTTGTTGACTCCCGGTAGGTATTCTGCCTTGATCGTGATGTTGCGGGGTAGGCAGAAACGATAGATGTCCCTCGTCGCTTCTGTCAAGGCCCGTGATCTGGCTCCGCCCAGGTGGTTTATGTACCGGACTGCCGAAAAATTGTCCATGCGCAAGAGAATGCAGCAGTTGGACATGTTCTTGGCCAGGCTCCGGATTGCGAAGGAGCCCGCTATCAACTCCAGGCAGTTGATGTGTAGGAGTTTCTCTTCCTCCGACCATGGTCCTCCGGTGGACGCCTGTGCACAGTGGGCTCCCCAGCCCCATAGGCTGGCGTCCGACTCCAGGACGAAGTCCGGGTTCGGACCGAATATGGCTCTGCCGGTCCAGGACTCCATGTGGAGGAGCCACCATCGGAGTTCTGTCCGAATTTCTGTTGACACTGGGATCCAGTGGTCGTAGGTCTGTCCTTGCCTCAGGTGATGGGCCTTTGCCCGTTGCATGGCCCGGTAGTGTAGCGGTCCTGGGAAGATCGCTTGTATGGAAGAGGACAAAAGGCCTATGATTCTGTCCAGGAGGCGAAGCGGAATTGAGTCTCTTCGAAGCACCCTGCGTATCGCTTTCCGTATTGTTGCAATCTTTGAAGTGGGTAACCGGAGAGTACACGTTCTCGAATCTATTTCGAATCCCAGGAATTGAACCACCTTGGCTGGTTGGAGTGAAGATTTTTCTCTGTTGATGTTGAAACCCAAAGACTCTAGCAAGAGCACTATGGATCTCGTTTGAGATTGAAGCCTGGGTGCTGATTCGCAGAATATCAAAATATCGTCCAGGTATATTAGGCAGCGGATGCCCTTCTCTCTTAGGTAAGCCATTACCGGCTTCATTAGTTTCGTAAAGCACCATGGTGCTGAGCTGAGGCCGAATGGGAGACAGGTGAATTGGTAGGAGAGATGTTTCCATGTGAAGCGAAGGAAAGGACGGCTGACGCGAGCTATTGATACCGATAGGTAGGCGTCCTTTAGGTCTAGTCGGGTGAACCAGTCGTGTTGCGACAATAGGTCTCTTAGAAGGTGGATTCCTTCCATTTTGAAATGTCTGTAGGTGACAAAAACGTTCAGTTGCCGTAGGTTGATGACCGGTCTGTAGTCTCCGGTTTTCTTTTGGACTACGAAGATGTTGCTGAAGAAACCCGTATCGTCTGGGGCGGGTTCCACCGCCCCCTTGTCGAACAGGGTTTGGATCTCCGTATCTATGATTTCGGTGTGTAAGGCCGACGCTCTTATTGGTGGTGGGCGTCGGTCCTGTACCGGGGTGTCTGAGAATTCGATCTCGTAACCGGCTACTGTATTGAGGATCCAGCTGTCCGAGGATATCTTTTCCCATTCCTGTGAAAAAAGAGACAGTCTGCCTGCAGTCATGTGCGAATATAGAAAAGGTATGTCGGGAATGCTCACCTGCATTGAAGCGTCCGCGTCCACGGGTGCGGGTGCCTCTTGAACGGAAGGATCCTCGCTGGAAGTTGGATCTCGAGGTTGGGAAGACTGCTTGAGATGATTGGTGTCTGGGGCCTGTAGGCCAGAATCGGCTGGTGGCTCGGCCCCTTTGGCGACCAGCCCTGGCAAAAACTCCCCTGCGTGGTGCGGTGTTACGAAATACTTGTTTGATGGAGGTCTGAGCCTTATTCAGAGTGGTGAAGATGCTCACATGTTTCTTGAGCTCAGTTATGAATGAGTCACCAAATAGCTGACCGTTCGCTAGTGGTCCCATCTCTTTCTTGCCCAGCTCCATCAGTTTCGGGTCCATTTTCAATAATGCAGTTCTGCGGCGTTCTGCGCACATTGCTGCATTGGTGTTGCCCAGCATACAAATAGCCCGTTGTGCCCATTCGCGTATAGAGTGGGCGTCCAGTGTAGTGCCTTGGGAAAGGGCTAGGTCAGCCAGGTATAGCATTTTCGCTAGAGGACCCAGGATGTCAAGGAGCTTGTCTTGGGATTCCCTAAGGCCTTTTTCTATCCCTTTCCGCGGGTCTCGGCCCGCACGGGACATGAACAGGGATACAGTAGAATCAAATTCTGGGGTCACTGCGATTTTGTCTGGTAGAGTTGGTCTTGGGCATTCTGCCCGAAGCCTTGCCCTGACTTCCTTGTCCATTGGCTTCCTCAGCCAGAAGTGGATGAACTGAGCCAGGTGATCTGGCAACCCCCATTCTGTCGATCTTGGGTGTCGGATCGTGCGGGGGTCGAACATGGCCGTCCCCTGGGGGTCTATGAAGGTGCCCTCTTCTTGATCAAGGTATGTGTCTTGATCGCATTCCTTGTCTTCTCCTTGGACATCTAGCCAGTCTTCATCTTCCGAGTGTGAAGCCCCCGCCTTCCATTCGTCCATGATGTCGAGCGATGGAGGGGGACTGCGATCGTCGTCCTCTGAGGACGGAGAGTATGGAGGGGAAGGTTCTCTCCTCGCTGCCTGGCGGCTCTTTTTCACTGGAGCTTTGCCTCTTTGTCTCTGGGTGTCCGATACGGTGCCCTTCCGTTGCCGTTTTATGGCGTGGAGGTCTCCGGGGAGGACATCTTCCATTACTTCCGTGGGTAGATCAGTAGCTGTATCGGGTTTTGGGTTCTGCATGAGCAGTCTGCCAATAGCTTTCTCCACGGAGGCGGCTACCGCTGAGTTAATAATTGTTTGCCAATCTGATGGTGGTAACTGTGGTGAGTCACTCATCTTGTGTTGTATGTTGGGTCTGTCTGTGGAAGACAGAAGAGTGTTAGGTTCCGAAATATGTGAAAAGCCGTAAGATACAGCTTTCACTATTAATGTGGTGTCATATATAGAGTCACATATATAATGGTATTGCAGGGGATGAGCCTGCTAGTATTGAGTCACTTAGTTTTAAAAACAGGGGTAAGACTGTTTGTACTAAGACACTTGATTTATAGCAGGGGATGAGCCTGCTAGCAGTGAGTCACTTGCATACATACAACACTTATGTATTTAGCAGGGAAGAAACCTGCTGGCACTGTATCATTTGATTTGAAACAGGGTATGAGCCTGCTGGCACTGGCACTTGTATTGTAGCAGAGGATGAGTCTGCTAGTATAGTGATTCTTTGTGTGTAGCAGGGGATGAGCCTGCTTGCACTAGTGACTCTAGATGGAAAGCAAGGGATGAGCCTGCTTGTATTGTGACTTTGATAAGTACAGTAGGGGATGAGCCTAACTGTACTGTGCCTTTAAGATGTACAGCAGGGGATGAGCCTGACAGTACTGTGCCTTTAAGATGTACAGCAGGGGGTGAGCCTGCGTGAACTGTGCCTTTAAGAAGTTCAGCAGGGGATGAGCCTGCATGAACTGTGCCTTTAAATATGTGCAGCAGGGGATGAGCCTGCAGGCACTGAGCCCTTAATAGGATTGTATGTGACAAAGGTATATATACACAGTATGGAAAAAATGAGTATTAGAAACTATGAGGATGGGTCGTTTGAATAACGACCATAGGAAACGCTAATGGCCGTTGTGGGTCTCGCGAGCGCAAGATCCAAGATGGCCGCCGTTCGCGCCAAAAACGCTAATGCGGTCCGCGATATGATCGCGGTCCGCCGTCCGTTACCAAGGTCGCCCTGAACGGAATAGTCCCTCCAACCCCACACCCTTCTCCTGAAAAGTCTCTGTGTTACCTCCCTAACACAAAAAACGAACGCGGTCGCGTAAAAACGCCGCGGAAAGATGACAGGGAGAAAGGGAGACAGTGGTGAGGAGAGGTAGGGCAAGAGGGAACAGTACAGAAATAAATAAATGAACTATATTACTGACAGTATTAAATAGAAGAAACCAATGAATTTCTAACAGTATAAAAGTCAATAAAAGTCAATAAATAATTTCCGAAGTAGTACTCTGACCTGTGCCTTCCGGAAGCAGCAAAGAAAGAGGAATAGACACGCCCACCAAAGACTTATATACAGGCTATGTTGGCCTAGGATTACAAGGTAGAAAACAGAGAAAGGTTGCGCCAAAGTTAAAAAATAACCAGTAAAAACTATACAACAATAAAAATAATAAAAAATAAGTTCCAATGTGTGTCAGAAGGTCAAATGGTTTTAGTCTCTAATTCCGCTGTGGGGGTGACTTCTCTTGTTGTAATGGTTCACACCGTCTCGTGATATGGAAGACACAAGAAGAGAGGACCAATCGTGCGGAGTGTATTACAGTAAACGTAGTAGTATTAAATCTTATGTATTACACTCACATTTGGATGAGCTATAGCCAGCTCTGGGTTTGTAGGCATATAGCGGAATAATCCCCGCTTACAGGATGTGTTGGTGCTTGTCCTCCAGGGGTTTGGTCCAACTTGCAGGAGAAGAAGATAAAAACAGCAGATAGTGCTCTCTGATGGTATTTTTGGGTGATGAATAAAATAAGATAAAATATACTCACAAAAGAAGTGCAGGTCTCACTGCACTTTTTGGATAGCGTTAGTGGTATAATCCCCACTTCAGGATATATAGTATAAAAATGCCAGGAAAGATAGTAAAAATTATAGTTGTGTATAAAAAATGATAATGGTGCATATATCTAACCAAAAAGTCATTTATTATTTAAAACACAATATAAAATAACCATAACGCGTTTCACCGCTGGGGCTTTATCAAAATGGTATAACATATATCCTGGCACATGAATAGTTTATATAGGTACACTAGTACTTTAAAAAATGGCGCCAAAATGACATCATAGTTAGGTGGCCAATCAGAATCATACACTGTACATTTAGAAACAGATTTAACATTGAGTTTAAAATTTTAAACCAAAGGTGTGTATCTTTAATAAAACGTTTGTTTTAATCATATCCGATCGTTATTTTTTAAAAACGAGGTTTAGAACTTTAGAAGATTAAAGTTATAAAAATCGCACGTCACGTGACCCGCACAGCACCATGGGTAATGTAGTGCGTCGGTCACGTGATCGGCTTCTGCAGAGTGGGGAGGACTTGTAGGCAATGCTGACGTCCAATGAGTGGGCGGCACCTATTGCATGAGGGGCGGATTGTGAAACAACACGTGACCCGCGGCCAATAGGAGGATGGCACGCGGGTCACGTGATCGGCAGATCGGCGAAAGGGCGCATGGGAAATGTAGTTTAGCGCGCCCTTTCGTTAATAAATCATTATAGACTGGCCTAGGATTGGTTAAAAGTTTTTGATTGATTGACTTGTGCTGCTGGAGGCATAAGTAAAGAAAGTTATGCAAAATAGGAAGCCTCCTGTCATGTAATAAAATTATGGAACACCTGCCAAGGGTGGTCCATCATGGGAAGCTAAGCTGCTTATTTGCAATCACTGGAATAACAAACAACAACCTTCCACATTTTATTCCCATTAAATACTCTTAAATATAGACTAAATATTTTTTTTTAAATTTAGGATGTATTTAACCCCTTAAGGACACATGACATGTGTGACATGTCATGATTCCATTTTATTCCAGAAGTTTGGTCCTTAAGGGGTTAAAGTTTGTAGTTGTTAATTTGTATTTTTCTCTTTATGACTGAATGAGATACGTGTTTAATTTTTCTTTAAAATAGGAACATGTGGTAAATGTCACCATCTACCATGGAAACCAAATATTACTGATGCTGCTTCATATATATTTGGAATCCTATACTTTGTATAGTGTTTAGATGCAAAAAGCGCTGATTTGAAACCATCAGTTTGATAGGTGGAGATTATTAGCCCCAGTAAAAATGAGAATTGCCGTTCTGGTCAGAATTCAGCCATTTTTAGCCATTGTTTAGTGAACAACATTGTCAGTGTTTAAGATCTCCCATTGATCTCTATAGAAGAAGTTGGAACTTTAAGCTGCTGCTAATTACTAGTCATTAACTGTTTTGTAACATGAAAAGAATGGGTAATCATTCATTACTAATAGTGACAACCCTTTTAGTGATTACCAAAAAGAAAACACTGTTTGGTGGAACACCCAGAATATTCATAATTTAGTGGTGATCCTGTCAGAGCCTGATATTACCAAAGTTTATATATATAATGCTGTTTAAGACCACCATTCTCATGAATATCACATGAGGATTTAGTCACTCCATATGGAGACATTATGTTTACACCCAGAGAGAAAGAAATACATGAGAGAAATATATGCTGTGGGCTGCATCGCTTACTTATATTACTGCTTAGCTCAGTGGTGTACACACAGTCCATGTGGCCCCGGTGCGAAACTGATCTGTACCCCCCCGCAGACACATACATACAGACACAGACATACATACAGACACACACACAGACACATACATACACAAACACAGACACATACATACAGACACATACAGACACAAACACACACACACACATACAGACACATACATACAGAGACACACACATACAGACACACACAAACATAAATATAGACAGACACATACATACAAACACACACATATACAAAATGTTTACGTCACCCTCCTGTTTCCCTGAGGTCCCGTGGGGGCTCAGCCTGATGGGAGTCAGAGTTCCAACTCTGACTCCCTCCTCCTTCCCCCTTCCTCCCACGTGGCTCTCTGATAGCTGGGATGAGTGACCGGGGCAGTCACTTCCTCCCAGCTCTGTCTGACATCATCACAGGGAAATCTATACCCATCAGGCATGGGCCACCCGATGAGCTCCTTCATGTGCGACCCTGGCGGTTTGCCGCACGGGCCGGGGCCGCAAAACATGGCGGCGGTTACCCTGTCACAGGGGTCTGCAGGACGGCCGGGCCCCCTGGAGTAACGGGCCCAGTCGCAGCTGCAACCCCTGCGACCGCGGTATGTATGCCAGTGGCTTAGCTGCTAAAAGCAACTCTTCTACATTTTGAATTTAACACTTGTAGAACATCTGTGGAGGGGGGGAGTGCTTGTCTAAAGTCTGATCATGACATCTGTATATAGAAAAAAACTTTTTTGGGTGGAGCATATAAGCTGTAATGCAAGTGAGTGACAAAGCAAGCCAGACATACACATTTTTCTCATGTTAAAAGGAAAACATTTAAGTTAAGATAGATTAGGGTACTTTGCTAGTAGTGGTGTGCTTAAAAACAATGTAGCTTTATGGTGTAATTAATGTTAGAGAAAGGAATGGGCACTATCAAACTTGATAAAGGATCTTTTTTAACAATACGTTGTTGTTTCTTTCCAATAAAATCTGACGTAGTACCTCATACCAGTACCTAGTAGTAGTATGTCTAGTGCTATTAATCCTGGAGGCTTGGTTGCCTACAGACTGGATGCATGGTGGTGTTGCTTGTGCCTACTCATATTTCTCTCTATGTAGTGTGATTAAATCACCATATTTTGGTGAGCCAAATTATTTTGGGTCACCTTACTTACATTATCTGAGCAGTTACATACTTGTAGTTAAATTATTATGGAAAACATGGAAATTAGTTTGTGTTTAAAAAAAAAAAAAATAATAATCTTTCACAAATGTGTTTTACTAACAAATCATGCAAACATAAAATAAAGACAAAACATATTTTAGAGGAAAGGTACACTCCAGGCACCATCATTTTATTTATTGTAGTACTTATGGTGCAAGAAGGTGAAGACCCTCTAGTTTTTGGCAAACTGTTCCAAGTGGTTTGTCAAAAATAAGTAGTGTCCCTGGCACCCAAATCCCTCTCCCTATAGTCAGGATAGCATAATGAGCAAGATTCAATTCATTGTTCTTCCAAATATTTATACTGGCACGCAGGATTCGTCATTAACTCTAAAGTTGAGTGTCATGGCTTTGGGTAACATACCTTTTCTTCTCAAATTAACTCAATCTGGTGTGATAAAACCTGGTGGAGTTGCACTTTACTTGAGGCAAAAATCTCTAAAATACTGTAGAGATTACGTTTTTTAATGACCGTTTAAATTAGGGTTGTGTGAAATTCTAGAGCCAGCAAAACATTTTCTATATTTTCTATGTTATGGCTATGTGGATGCAAATGGCTTAAAACCCATATAAAATATAGTCAGTTTACGAAATGCTTTTTGCTGTGGTCAAATTTTAGTTGTAATGGAGCTTACGTACAACATTCTAACTTAAAAAATAATGCAAATGTAAGCACATGAATGTACATTGCATAGTAAATGTCATTTTTAGAAAAAAATAGAATTGTCTTATATTTGGCCCTGTTTCATTTCAACAGATTATCATCACTTTATAAAAAAAAATAAAAAAATAAAAAGTTGATGGAGCCACATAGGTCTGTATTGGCTTGGCTGTCTTGACAAATAGCTGTTACATGATGTAAAACTTTTCTTGTGATACACCTATCTTAAAGGAACACTATAGTCACCTAAAGTACTTTAGCTAAATAAAGCAGTTTTAGTGTATAGATCATTCCCCTGCAATTTCACTGCTCAGATCACGGTCATTTAGGAGTTAAATCACTTTGTTTCTGTTTATGCAGCCCTAGCCACACCTCCCCTGGCTATGATTGACAGAGCCTGCATGAAAAAAAAAACTGGTTTCACTTTCAAACAGATGTAATTTACCTTAAATAATTGTATCTCAATCTCTAAATTGAACTTTAATCACATACAGGAGGCTCTTGCAGGGTCTAGCAAGCTATTAACATAGCAGGGGATAAGAAAATCTTAATTAAACAGAACTTGCAATAAAAAAAGCCTAAAAAGGGCTCTCTTTACAGGAAGTGTTTATGGAAGGCTGTGCAAGTCACATGCAGGGAGGTGTGACTAGGGTTCATAAACAAAGGGATTTAACTACTAAATGGCAGGGGATTGAGCAGTGAGGCTGCAGGGGCATGTTCTATACACCAAAACTGCTTAATTAAGCTAAAGTTGTTCAGGTGACTATAGTGTCCCTTTAATAATTATATTTCAGTAGACCATCCTTGACTTCTTCAGTTTTCAGCTCTAAATGATATCTGAAAACCCACATAATCAGAGAAATATAGAAACCTGTAGGTGTAATTTGTAGCTGTATTGTTAAATGAATGGACCAGTTATCATTTCTGTAACATAGATATCGACGTTTAATCTGCGTCCCAGCCGTGGGCATACCAGTGCTGCCAATGAGTTAATATTCTGGTAAAGGTGCTTTGTTGAATTTATTATGTTACATATTATGTAAAATTTTAGAATGGATTGTTGAAAGTCACAATGATACTGCCATGTACACAATTTGGATCCCTGTCAAAAATGGTTAAGAACTATTGTTAAGGAACCTGAAATGTTTAATACATGATGTTATAGTTAATCTGTGTCCCAACACTGGGCATACCATTGCTGCCAATGAGTTAAAATCCTGATGAAGGCACTTTGTTGAATTTATTATGTTATATATTATGCACAATTGTAGAACGGATTATTGAACCTCACAATGATACTACCATGTTAATACCAGTAATAAATAAAATAAATAAGGTACACAATTTGGATCCCTGTCAAAAATGGTTAAGAACTGTTGTTGAAGTCACAATAGTGTGCATAGTTTTCTACATAGATTTAGTATATATAGTATAACATACACTTTTATAGTTACATCATCATTTATATTGATAAAAGCTCAAATCTATCATGTTCAACCTTTGATACAACTGTTTAGTCTGTTGACCTAAAAATATTAAAAATGTTTAATGGAAACAAATTACAATTTTTCCAAAAATTGGGGGAAAACTATTATTGACTCTAAAAGGGAAATCTGATTTCTCCATGGATCAACAAGATATTACACTACATGTTAACAGACTTGTGTATGTGCAGTTTTGATTTTGCGCATGAAAAGGCCAACCAAGTATTTTCACAAAAATGAGCTTAAAGCTAATTTTCAAAGATCCTGTATTTATTTTCATGAACAAAATGTTTATTTTTGTAATTGTTTATTTCTGTTAAGCTTGTAAATGGTTGTATGGTTTATTTAGGAATTGGAGAAGATTTTGATAAAAGTTGCATATATTACATTTGAAGAGGTATTTTCAAAATAGCAGCTGCATGCTAAATATTCAGACGCTATTATCAATGCACCCGTTAAAAAGCTTGACAAAGCAACAGTTAATGATCATTTATCCATTTTCAGTTACTTAAGAAGTGTGTAATAAATACATTGTGATGGCAACTTAGTTACATAAGGACACACATTTAAATGAAACAGCTGCTACTTAAAAAGAACCACTACTGAAAGGGTTATTAATGGATATCAATGGGAATGCTTTCTTTTTTTTTAATTTTTTAGCAGCTCTGTAGAAGCAGGACTATGCATACAGAAAGGTTCTGCAGATTAATTATCTTATTCTGGAAATGTGGGATTGGAGAACTGACAAAAAAGTTGCACATTTTAAAGACACGTTTGTCAAATTCGAAAATTCTCCTGCCTTTTCGTTTTCTTTTTTTTTGTCAAAATGTTTAGTTACTATATCCCTTCTCCACATTTCCCAGTTGAATAAATAAACTCCTTGTGGTTTATTTTCCTTGATTAACCCATTAAGGATCAAGCCTGATGTAATTTTTTTGTGTCAGTTAAGAATCAGCGCAATTTTGGAACTCATGCTATGTGTTTGTTCAATCATAATTTACCTCCTTGTTAGTGCGCACACACATCTTATATATTTTATTTTTTATTTTTTTTAACATACGTAGAGAGAGTCCAGCATTTTGCACACAGGATACAAATACATTTAAATTCAATGTGCCATGTTCAGTAAAATAAGTTCTTGCTCACAAGAATCATTCTTCTTGGATTTTGAATTTAGCCTATGGATCAATGTTTCAGGTTTTTATTTAATACTTTTATCAGGAGAAGCAATGCAATCAACCCGTATAGATATTTATAGAAAAATGTAAGGAAAGCAAAGTGATCCCAGGGTGCACTGACATCTGTGAATGTGGGCGTAACTCAGAAGTGCGTGTCCCAGAGCAGTGTCAGATTATAATACAAACTTAATCAAATAACTAGTTAAATTACAGACTAATTAATAGACCACCAAGTCATAACTAGCGCATACCAAGAATATTGAGAAAGGCAAAACAAATCATTCTTGGAAAAGCCAAAATTATATTTTACTGTCATATTCTCTAAATCTGTGTCTATTAGAGAACTATCTCCATGACAATGTGTGCACTCTCTATTACTACAGACACAGCTTGCTGTTAGAGACCCTTTGACTGACCAGAGAATATTGCCACCGAATAGGATAATTATACCGTATTTTTCGCTCCATAAGACGCACCTCACCATAAGACGCACCTAGTTTTTAGAGGAAGAAACCCAGAAAAAAAATATTCTGATCAAACTGTCCCATAGTGTTTCTTACTATGGGACAGTTTGTACAGAATATTTTTTTTCTCCCCTGTCCCATAGTGTCCCCCCCTTCCATAGTCTTCTCCTCTCCCCCACAGACTTCATCTGCCCCCCTCCCCACAGACTTCATCTCCCCCCCTCCCCACAGACTTCATCTGCCCCCCTCCCCACAGACTTCATCTGCCCCCCTCCCCACAGACTTCATCTGCCCCCCTCCCCACAGACTTCCATCTGCCCCCCTCCCCACAGACTTCCATCTGCCCCCCTCCCCACAGACTTCCATCTGCCCCCCTCCCCACAGACTTCCATCTGCCCCCCTCCCCACAGACTTCCATCTGCCCCCCTCCCCACAGACTTCCATCTCCCCCCCTCCCTCCCCATAGACTTTATCCCCCTCCCATACTGTCCCCCTCCCCTTGTCCTATAATTACTTACCTGTCTTGCAGCGTTGGCCGGCAGCACAGGGCGCACCGCGGTAGTGGAACTTGAATTTCATGTTCCGGTTTCCGGCGGGACTGAAAGGAAGTGCGCACTCAGCTTGTGCGCACTTCCTTTCAGTCCCGCCGGAAACCGGAACATGAAATTCAAGTTCCACTACCGCGGTGCGCCCTGTCCTGCCGGCCAACGCTGCAAGACAGGTAAGTAAAGCTTCATATTCGCTCCATAAGACGCACAGACATTTCCCCTCACTTTTGAGGGGAAAAAAAGTGCGTCTTATGGAGCGAAAAATACGGTAAGTATGACGGTGCTACAAACTGTGCTCATTAGAAATTACCAGTATCACTACATTTTTTTATGTTAACACCCTCCTGGATGGTCATAGTTACTTTATACAGATAATCTCATGCAGTTGTTAATTAATAATTATATTTGAATACCATACATTTGTCTACTTTTGCAAATGGTATGCCATTATGGGGGTAATTCTCATTCCTGGGCTACTGTACGGTCTCAAAGGCAACGTAACCAATCTGGCGAATATCAATGTGAAAAAAATGAAACGGAAGCCTTATATTTTACTCTATACCTTTTGAAAACACCATAAAACCTGCACATGAGGGTTACTGTTATACTCGGGAGACTTCGCTGAAAACAAATATTAATATTAAATATTACGGTTTCAAAACCGTAAAATGTATCACAACAATTATATTGTCCGTGTAAGTGCCATTTGGGTGTGAAAAATGCAAAAAATGCCACTTTCACTGACAATATCGTCGTTGTAATACGTTACTGTTTTGAAACACTAATATTTGTGTTCAGCGAAGTCGTCCGAGTAAAACAGTACCCCCATGTACAGGTTTTATGGTGTCATGGAAAGTTACATGGTTATAGTGGTAGCAAATTAAATTCCCTGGGCTTTTGACTGGGGTTTTCAGGCTGGTCCTGCTAATTGTAATTAATAAAATGACCTAATTATGTCACATTATTACATAAATATATACGTAGAATTCTTAAATGTTTATATATATATATGTATATATCTAGCATTTTTTAAAGGTTGTACTCTGCCAACCTCTGCCAGTCCACTTTGCCACTCATATCTGGTGTCCCAATACCGTGCCTTTGAAAAGAAAAAAAGTTTTTCACTGTAAGCTAATTGTAACGGACCGTTTTGCTCAAAAGGGGATAAAAATCGTTTAGGCGATAATCCCCTTTCAGATAGACCAGCAGCTACTGCAATCACCAATCTCCCGAACTCCAAACTGTACGAATCTTCCAACTCCCGAACTGGAAACACACGAACCCTGGAATAGCTGAACAGGAAAAGCATACAATCTGCTTACACTCCTGGCAGTCAGCATACAATCCAATTCCCCCAATAACGAGACGACACTTCGTTTGAGGGTCAAGCAGAATCTGAGGTGCTGGCACACCCAGCCTGGTTTTTATTGCAGTTGTTACAAATACAGGTCCGCCCACAGGGAGGTATAAAACAACCAATCACATCACAGTTACATCCCACATATTCCCTCCCCTTATCCTGAGAGGAAACTCAATTATACATACAGTTAAAACATACTTTCTACCTAACTTTCATAACTCTAAAACCATACATCACATTCACATACAAATACATATCCACAACCAATCCATTCAGGGGAACAACATATTAAAACATGGCATGAATCAGACCAGGGGTTCAAAAGTTAGTAAAGTATCTTTTAAAACCCCTGCCAGATTGTTTTTCCAGTTCAGACCGGTTTTACAGAGCCCTCTCTCCTGGAGACAAGGTAGAAGTAATCTAATTACCTCCCAGGACAGAGACAGACTCCATTGAGCACATGGGGACACAAAGACAGTAAAACACTTTCAAATACATAAAGTCACCTTTTACACATAACACACAGACATTTCACATATCCCCAGATAGCTGGGATCTGAGCGCACAAAACTACCGAATAGCGCGCAGATCCTATTCACACAGTTCAATTGCCATGGAGCCGAAGTCTTTAACTACACGAATGGGCTCCATGGCATAGCTATCTGGGTTAACACATTCACATAAAGTCTGGTCCATAGTCCAAAGGCAAGAGGCGGGCAAGCAGCCCCCTCCAAGGAGACGTGGCGAGGTCGGTTTCGCGACACTTCTCCCCTTTACCCCCCAGACTAACAGGGTATCTGACCTCCTGCCGGTCAGTGCCCTGGTTAGTCCAGCAACCCACCCACGATGCACAAACAGCAGTACCTCCCACCCACAATAAATGTTTACTCCACCTGGATAAAGTAGCAGCTTGTCCAGGTTCAGGTTCCTCACCACGGCGGTGCGGGGAGCTGGTAGACTGCCTTGGTGGGTTGCTGAGTGGGCAGAGACCAGCGGTACTCTGCCCTGGTGCCAGCGCTACCACTGAAGTAGCCTGATTGCATCCTGGTTGTGGGAGGGGGAGACCGACCGTCTCCCCTCTGGGTACACAGCTCTGGGGCTGGGGGACAGGACCGACCGTCCCTACCCCTTGTGCTGCAAGTGCAGAGACTACGGTCCCATCTGCACTGTTGGGGGGTGTAACATCTCCCCTTGGTGGGTTAGGCTGCCGCTGGAGAGAGGGTGTAACAAGCTCCTCTCTCTGGACTGTCAACTGCCGCTGAGGAGAGGGGTTAACAGGCTTCTCTCCCTGACACTCTCTCTGCTGGTGGAGAGGGGGACCAGCTGTCTCCCCTTTCATTATTTTCTCCTGCTGCTGGGGTGCGAGACTGACGGTCTCAGCTCCCTGGGGTACACACTGCCGCTGGGGGGGAAGGATTGCACCCTCAGCTCCCTGGGGTACACACTGCCGCTGGGGAGGAAGGATTGCACCCTCAGCTCCCTGGGACACACACTGCCGCTGGGGAGGAAGGATTGCACCCTCAGCTCCCTGGGACTTACTCGGCTGCTGGGGAGGAAGGACTGTACCTTCAGCTCCCTGGGATACACACTGCCGCTGGGGATCCTCACAGGACCAGTCTAGGAGATCTGCTACCTCGGGTACCGCTGGTTGCTGTTGGGAAGGAGGACCGGTTGTCTCTTCCCGGGCCTCATTGATGAGTCGCAGGTAATCCCCCTCCAGGTTCCATTCTTTGGCGACCAAATACTGTGAGTCTGCCTCGAGGTCAATAGCGCTAGGGAGCCCCAGCATGTCTTCTCGGTCGTAACACAGGTCCCAAAAACGAGAGTCGGTCGCTTTCCCAAAGTCCTCATCGTCACTATTATCCCAAAATCGGCCAAGGTCAGTGTAATCTCCGCCTTCTGGGAACTCATACTCTGCCATCTCGGGGACACACTGAGCTGCGTACCATTGTATCGCCTGGTATGCTTCGTCTAGCGCCAGTTCTGCATATACTAGAATCTCGAGTCTAGTCACCCACGCTTCTTCGGTCTGTTTTCTCAGGAGGGGCATCCTCTCTGCCATTCGAGCCAGGATTCACTGCCTTCTGCTGCGGCGCAGATCCCCTCGCGAATACTGTACTTCCTCTAGGGCTTCGTCCCACAACCTGGCTCTGACAGCCTCTCTGTACATCAACATGTCCTCCTCTGAGACTGCTCCAGACCCCAGGATGTAATCGTTCAATCTATCTTGAAACTTCTCCTCCATTTTCTGAGTTCCTTTGTAGATAGGGTCGCTGTACGGGTACTAGCGTTGCCCTCAATTTGTAATCCAGGAATGGTGTTGTCTGTAGCTGTCCCTCTGGTTGTAGGAACGATCCCGCTGCTTGCCACCAATTGTAACGGACCGTTTTGCTCAAAAGGGGATAAAAATCGTTTAGGCGATAATCCCCTTTCAGATAGACCAGCAGCTACTGCAATCACCAATCTCCCGAACTCCAAACTGTATGAATCTTCCAACTCCCGAACTGGAAACACACGAACCCTGGAATAGCTGAACAGGAAAAGCATACAATCCGCTTACACTCCTGGCAGTCAGCATACAATCCAATTCCCCCAATAACGAGACGACACTTCGTTTGAGGGTCAAGCAGAATCTGAGGTGCTGGCACACCCAGCCTGTTTTTTATTGCAGTTGTTACAAATACAGGTCCGCCCACAGGGAGGTATAAAACAACCAATCACATCACAGTTACATCCCACATATTCCCTCCCCTTATCCTGAGAGGAAACTCAATTATACATACAGTTAAAACATACTTTCTACCCAACTTTCATAACTCTAAAACCATACATCACATTCACATAAAAATACATATCCACAATCAATCCATTCAGAGGGACAACATATTAAAACATGGCATGAATCAGACCAGGGGTTCAAAAGTTAGTAAAGTATCTTTTAAAACCCCTGCCAGATTGTTTTTCCGGTTCAGACCGGTTTTACAGAGCCCTCTCTCCTGGAGACAAGGTAGAAGTAATCTAATTACCTCCCAGGACAGAGACAGACTCCATTGAGCACATGGGGAAACAAAGACAGTAAAACACTTTAAAATACATAAAGTCACCTTTTACACATAACACACAGACATTTCACATATCCCCAGATAGCTGGGATCTGAGCGCACAAAACTACCGAATAGCGCGCAGATCCTATTCACACAGTTCAATTGCCATGGAGCCGAAGTCTTTAACTACACGAATGGGCTCCATGGCATAGCTATCTGGGTTAACACATTCACATAAAGTCTGGTCCATAGTCCAAAGGCAAGAGGCGGGCAAGCAGCCCCCTCCAAGGAGACGTGGCGAGGTCGGTTTCGCCACACTAATAGCAGTCAGTGTCCTTCAAGCGGGTGTCAGGCCTTCAGCGTGTACTCTGCCAACCTCTGCAAGTGCACATTGCCACTCATATCTGGTGTCACTATAGCGTGCATTTAAAACCCAAAAACTTTTTTCACTGTTATAGATTGAATAGCAGTTACTTGTCTTCAAGCGGGTGTCAGGCCTACAGCGTGTACTCTGCCAACCTCTGCCAGTGCACATTGCCACTCATATCTGGTCACACAGTAGCTTGCACGCATAGTACCACTAATCCCCCAAAATATGACAGGCAGAGGCAGGCCACCCCGCAGGGGCCTTTGTGGTGCTGTGATTCCCTTTTGCCCTAGAATAATGCCCAATTTTCAGAGGCCACGTACCCTGAACTTGAAAAGTTCTGAGGACATAGTTGACTGGCTAACACAGGACACCCAATCTTCTACAGCTTCCGCACGGAACCTTGACACACCATCCTCTTCCAGCTTAGCTTCGGGCACCTCTCAAGATACCACTCACCCGCCTGCCACCACCACCAACACTAGCACCACAGCCGCTTCACTTTATCTGTCAGAGGAGTTATTTACACATCCGTTTGAAGAAATGAGTGATGCGCAACCATTATTGCCAGAGGATGTAGATAACAGGGATATGTCTCAGTCAGGCAGCATTACACACATGGACGTACGGTGTGATGATGATGATGTTGTACCCGCTGCTGCTTCCTTTGCTGAGTTGTCAGATACAAGTGAAGCGGTTGATGATGACGATGCGTCCATGGATGTCACGTGGGTGCCCGCTCAGCAAGAAGAAGAACAGGGTGAAAGTTCAGATGGGGAGACAGAGAGGAGGAGGAGACGAGTTGGAAGCAGGGAGAGGTCGTCGCAAGGAGCTAGTGGCACAGTCAGACAGCATGCATCGGCACCCGGGGTCAGCCCGACAGCACGCCAATCAACGCATTCTGTGTCCACCACCAGAATGCCGTCATTGCAGGGCTCAGCAGTGTGGCATTTTTTTTGTGTGTCTGCCTCTGACAACAGCGATGCCATTTGCAACCTGTGCCAAAAGAAACTGAGTCGTGGGAAGTCCAACACCCACCTAGGTACAACTGCTTTGCGTAGGCACATGATCGCACATCACAAACGCCTATGGGATCAACACATGAGTACAAGCAGCACGCAAACTCAAAGCGGCCATCCTCCTCCTGGTCCAGCATTTTCAGCCACATCAACCACTGCTGTCCTCCTTGCCCCCTCTCAACCATCCACCACTCCGTCTCTTGCCTTGAGCAGTTCCCGCTCATCTGCCCACAGTCAGGTGTCTGTCAAGGACATGTTTGAGCGTAAGAAGCCAATGTCAGAAAGTCACCCCCTTGCCCAACGTCTGACAGCTGGCTTGTCTGAACAAGTCTGAAGAAGTCCGACATCTGACAGGACGAAACGCGTTGGATGTAACCAGATACAACCGATCTTTTATATATGCTTATTGTTTTTATTTATTTGTTTGGATCCTGCATTTCTTCTATTGGTCTTGGACCTCCACTGTGGACACTCTACTACCACTACCAGGAGTTCCATATGTATATGGAGAGATGCCTTTTTATGCTGCTATTTTGTAAGTGCAATGAATAAATGTGATTTTGTATATTTCTAAACATACTTCACTATATTGCATTTTTTACATTTACATATATCGTGTCGGAGGATACCTACACTCATCATACAACCCCTGAGAGGGTGAAAGGCCTGAATTATCATTTGTTTGTGAGTGTATTTCCAATCTCACTTATATCCACTATTTATATATACTTTTTTACGCTATGCAAGCTATTTAAATTTTGTTATAGATTCGATTCAAGGACATTTGATTTACATCAGGTTGTCCCCTTTTCTATTTTTATACTTATACGTATTCTGGGTGGTTTCCACTTTTGTTTGTTTGAACTATTAGCCCGCCAGCTTTTACCATACAAGCTGGTGGAGTCTGAGGCGTTCAAAAAATTTGTGGCTATTGGGATGCCACAGTGGAAGGTACCCGGACGAAATTTCTTTTCACAAAAGGCAATCCCCAACCTGTACTCGATTGTGCAAAAGGAAGTAATGGCATGGCTGGCACACAGTGTTGGGGCAAGGGTCCATCTGACCATTGATACCTGGTCTGCAAAGCATGGTCAGGGCAGGTATATCACCTACACTGCGCATTGGGTAAACCTGCTGATGGCTGCCAAGCATGGAATGTGTGGCTCTGCAGAGGAGTTGGTGACACCGCCATGACTTGCAGGCAGGCCTGCTGCCACCTCCTCTACTCCTCCTACTCCATCCTCTTCCATAACCTCCTCGGCTGAGTCCTCTTCTGCTGCTGCATCTTGCTCCACATCAACGGCACCCCCCCAGCTCCCCAGGTACTATTCCACATCCCGGATATGGCAGTGTCACGCCGTCTTGGGTTTGACATGCTTGAAAGCAGAGAGTCACACCGGAAAAGCACTCCTGTCCGCCCTGAATGCACAGGTGGAAAAGTGGCTGACTCCGCAGCAACTGGATATCGGCAAAGTGGTTTGTGACAATGGAACAAATTTGTTGGCGGCATTGAAGTTGGGCAAGTTGACACATGTGCCGTGCATGGCACATGTGTGTAATCTGATCGTACAACGCTTTGTGCATAAGTACACAGGCTTACAGGACATCCTGAAGCAGGCCAGGAAGGTGTGTGGCCATTTCAGGCTTTCCTACACGGCCATGGCACACTTTGCAGATATCCAGTGGCGAAACAACATGCCAGTGAGGCGCTTGATTTGTAACAGCCCGACACATTGGAATTCAACACTCCTAATGTTCGACCACCTGCTCCAACAAGAAAAAGCCATTAATGAATATTTGTATGACCAGGGTGCTAGGACAGCCTCTGGGGAGCTGGGAATTTTTTTGCCATGTTACTGGACGCTCATGCGCAATGCCTGTAGGCTCATGCGTCCTTTTGAGGAGGTGACAAACCTAGTCAGTCGCACCGAAGGCACCATCAGCGACATCATACCATTTGTTTTCTTCCTGGAGCGTGCCCTGCGAAGAGTGCTGGAACAGGCCATAGATGAACGTGAAGAGGAAGAGGAAGAGTTGTGGTCACCATCACCACCAGAAACAGCCTTATCAGCATCGCTTGCTGGACCTGCGGCAACGCTGGAAGAGGATTGTGAGGAAGAGGAGTCAGAGGAGGAATGTGGCTTTGAGGAGGAGGAGGAAGACCAACCACAACAGGCATCCCAGGGTGCTCATTGTCACCTATCTGGTACCCGTGGTGTTGTACGTGGCTGGGGGGAAGAACATACCTTCATTGAGATCACTGAGGAGGAGGAACGGGAAATGAGTAGCTCGGCATCCAACCTTGTGCAAATGGGGTCTTTCATGCTGTCGTGCCTGTTGAGGGACCCTCATATAAAAAAAAAGCTGAAGGAGAACGACCTGTACTGGGTGTCCACGCTACTAGACGGCTGAAATGTTACCAAATTACAACAAGTCGGAAAGGATGCAGCATTTGCAAAATAAATTAAAAAGTATGCTTTACACAGTGTATAAGGGTGATGTCACAGCACAACGGGAATCTAACAGGGGAAGAGGTGAAAGTCATCCTCTTCCTCCCACGACCACGCCAGCAAGGACAGGACGCTTTCAAGACGTGTTCTTGATGGAGGATATGTGGGGGCGGGCAGGAGAACAGTAGGGCCCCCCACTGTGATTTATGGCCCCCACCCACCACGCAGGGGTAGGGGCCGGGGGGGGGGGGGGACAGTAGGTCCCCCCCACTTATCCTTATTTACTGAATATTCCCCTGTATAACAATATTTGGCATTTAGTGAATATTCCCTATTCTGCTCTTTGTCAGTGTGTATCAGGGTCTCTGAGGACAGGTTTCAATCCATATCTGCCAAGTGACCCTATGTAGGGGGTACAGTCGCTATTCTGCTCTGTGTCAGTGTGTATCAGGGTCCCTGAGGACAGGTGTCAATCCATATCTGCCAAGTGACCCTATGTAGGGGGAACAGTCCCTATTCTGCTCTGTGTCAGTGTGTATCAGGGATCCTTAGGATAGGTGTCAATCAATATCTGCCAAGTGACCCTATGTAGGGGGAACAGTCCCTATTCTGCTCTGTGTCAGTGTGTATCAGTGTCTCTGAGGACAGGTGTCAATCCATATGTCAAGGTGTCAATCCATATGTCAAGGTGTCAATATGTCATATGTCAGTTGTCAATCCATATCCATTGTGATTTAGGAATGTTAGGTGATTTCTGCCCTTTATGGATTAAAACCAGACTCTGCATCAACTGTGTAATTTTCCATGGAAGTTTTGCCATGGATCCCCCTCCGGCATGCCACAGTCCAGGTGTTAGTCCCCTTGAAAAACTTTTCCATCACTATTGTGGCCCGAAAGAGTCCCTGTGGGTTTTAAAATTCGCCTGCCCATTGAAGTCTATGGCGGTTCGCCAGTTCGCGAACGTTTGCGGAAGTTCGCGTCCGCCGTTCGCGAACCGAAAATTTTGTGTTCGCGACATCACTAGTAATGTACCTAAGCCCTGTCTCTGTGCCTTCAAGGGCACCTATCTATCATATGTAAGAGACCCTTTATGGACTGAACTGTCCCTATAGCATCAAACAAAAAGAAAGACAATAAATAGAATGCTGATTCAAACATAAAAATTAAAAGTGCAGTAACGATCTATGCATTCCTCATCTCTACAGAAAAGCTTATGACCTCCCAGAGTAAATTTTCACAAAGCCGACTCTGTATTAAAGAGTCACACTCCACTCTTACATTCCAATTATGCTGCTTTTCCAACTTGCTCATATCCCGCACTGTACCCTTCCTATTGTGTTTGTTATACCCCACCTCCTCTAGATTGTAAGCGTGTTTGAGCAGGGTCCCCATCAACTTATTGTTCCTGTAACATTTTGTAATTGTCTAATTTATTGTTACCGGTGAGGCCTACAAAGCCTGTTCAAAAATGCAAGGTCACAGGTTTGAATCACGGCAGGGTCAACTCAGCCCTTTATCCTTCCGAGGTCGGTAAAATGAGTACCATCAGTTGGTGGGTAATAATAACAGATATTACTACTTCAGCTGCCAATTAGGTTAATTCCAAAATCGTGTGCTGAAAGGCGCTATATAAATACTAGTTATTATTATTATATTATTAATATACCTCTTCTGTAACATTGTAAAAGGGAATACCTCAGCGCTATAGAAACGCTAATGATATTAATAATAAAAAAACTGGTGAATTAAACTGAGGAAGGCACTTATTTATTTTGTGAATAAAAACCAATGGTAAAATATAAAAAAAAGTAACAACACTAAAACAAAACATTTGTCAAGAACAGATATTTAAAAATACAGTATAAAACTTGACAGAACAAGGTTTGAGGTACTTAGCTGAGGAAACAACAGCAAAGAAAGTGGAGTGGCTGTTGGATGTTTTCATTAGTTACTGTAATATCATGGGTAACCATTGCTAGAGTCATTGTATTTTTGTTTCTTATTAATTATATATTAATTGCTGCTAAGGAATTAAAGAAAGAGATGCGCATAATATGAGCTTCCGTGTCTTCTAATAAAGTTGTTGCTTGCTGTGTAATATGTTGTTGGAAAATAAGCTTCTTTGGTTTACTGTTTCTTTTGCTTTCTCCAATGCATGAATTTCTCATCTCTTGAAAAATCACTGTGGTAAGATTCCTGATGCTCCAATTTCACTGGAATATAAGGCACAGAGCTGATTCTGGGCGTGTGTACGGGGTACACAGCGCCCAGGCACTCTGTAGATAGCGGTGCATTGGCTGGGAGTGTATCCCTAGGCTCTGCCCCTTGTGTTAGGCTTCACCCCTTGCATTAGGCTCCACTGTCACACTTGGTGCCTGGGACCACCAAGGAAAGCCTCAGGTAGAGGCAGTGGTGTATTCTGGTTTTGTGGTTTTAAAAACCAACACGCTCTTTGCCTAACAGACACACGCCTTTTACTGATGCATACATTAACATACACTCAGTGACAGATTCATAGTCATTATCACACACACTGTTTGACCAACACACACTTTCACAGAAACATACACACTCACTGACAGACAGACATGCACACTTACATTCACCGATAGACACACACATCCACCGACAGACACACTAACTGACACACGCATTCAGGGCCACTTTAAGAGCCCAGTAGGCATGGTGCTGACAATTACGAGGGGCCTAAGTACATAATTTTATTGACAATGGGACATAGACACTGGGAGACATGGGGACACTGAGACACTATGTACACTGGGAGACATGGGGAAACTGAGACACTAGGGACACTGGGAGACATGGGCACACAGAGACACTAGGGACACTGTGAGACATGGGACACTAGGGACCAGGCCCGGACTGGCCATCGGGCATACCGGGCAAATGCCCGGTGGGCCGCGAAGGCCGTGGGGCCGAGGCCGGCAGGGGAGATCACAGGATCTCCCCGGCCGGCTCCTGCTGGGCCAGCGCTACCCGAGCGCCGGCCCTGCATAGTGCCTCCATGGGCCGGTGGGGAGATCAAAGATCTCCCTCACTGTCCCAGAGACACTGAGATGCGGCCGCCTGGGGAGTGTGGGAGGGAGGCAGGAGAGAGGACCGGCGGAGCTCTAGCCAGCAGCTCCGCCGGGTCCTCTCGCAGGATTCTGAGCGTTGCCACGGCAAGAGTTCACTCTCACCACTGGACCACCAGGGAAGGAAGCACCCTCCATTACAGCACGGCCCTCCTCATGGCAGAACGGACCCCCCCCCTCCCAGGATAAAGGTAAGAAGGGAGGGGGGGGTCATATCACTTTTAAAAAAAAAATTATTAATAAAAAAATATTTTTAAAATTAAATAAAAAATACACTCACACACAAAGCACCCCCAGACACACACACAGCACCCCCAGACACACACACAACACCCCCAGACACACACATACATCACCCCCAGACACACACACACATCACCCCCAGACACACACACATCACCCCCAGACACACACACAGCACCCCCAGACACACACAGCACCATCAGACACACACAGCACCCCCAGACACACACAGCACCCAGACACACACAGCACCCCCAGACACACACAGCACCCTCAGACACACACACACAGCACCCCCACACACACACAGCACCCAGACACACACAGCACCCTCAGACACACACACAGCACCCTCAGACACACACACAGCACCCTCAGACACACACACAGCACCCCCAGACACACACAGCACCCCCAGACACACACAGCACCCTCAGACACACACACAGCACCCCCAGACACACACACAGCACCCCCCAGACACACACACACAGCACCCCCAGACACACACACACAGCACCCCCAGACACACACAGCACCCCCAGACACACACAGCACCCCCAGACACACACAGCACCCAAACACACACAGCAACCCCAGACACGCAGAAATCCCACACACACAGCAACCCCAGACACACAGCGCAACCCCAGACACACAGCGCATCCCCAGACACACAGCGCATCCCCAGACACACAGCGCACCCAAACACACACAGCGCACCCAGACACCCCCAGACACACAGCGCACCCCCAGACACACAGCGCACCCCCAGGCACACAGCGCAGCACCCAAACACACACAGCACATCCTCACTCACACACAGCACCCTCAGACAGACAGCACCCTCAGACAGACAGCACCCTCGCTCACACACACACACATATATATATATATATATATATATATAATGTATAAAATAACCCTCAGTGAGTTAACAGACAAAGAAAATTAGAAACCTAGAATGTGACGGCAGATAAAAACACCCTCACACACAGCACCCCCTCTTACATACACACACACTGCGCCCTCACACATACTATACATCCAAATATATATATATATATATATATATATACACTACAGCACCCCTCACACTGCACCACTACACACATTACGCTCCAGACACACGCTAGATCCCTTACCCTATATGCAGGGATGTTTTAGCCGCGAGGCAAACAAGGCATTTGCCTTGGGCGACATTTTCCAGGGGGCGGCAAAAAAAGCCGCCCCCAAATGCCCAAGGCAAATGTCTTGTTAGCCTAGGGCAGCACAAAACCAGCATACACCTCTGCCTATATGCACTCTTAATCCTCTACACACACACACACACACACACACAATCTCCTATACACACTCTGGGTCCTTTACACAGTAGATCTCCTACACACACACACACTGCACCACCTACACACACACTACATTCCTTGTCAGCAAACACATACAACATTCTCTAAACACACCCTCTCTACAACCCCTACACACACTACGTCACCTATACACACACACACTATAGCCCGTATGCACACACTCGCTACATCCCCTATAACACTATGCCCCCTATACACACACTCTCTACAGCCCATAGCCACACATTACACCACATACATAAATGAAATTGACCTATTTACACAATACCACACCACACTCTACACACACACACAATCCCACAAGCAGGCTCCAAACATATGCACCATGCACTTTCCTGGCCCTTTTGTCCTCTGGTATCCCACTTGTGGTGACACCAGAGACAATTTAAAAGCAAACACAGCGCAAGCATGTTATTAAATTTGCTTGCGCTGCGCAGAACAAATTCAGGGCCTTTTTCTAATGCCAGAGCTCTTCAGCTGGGCTCTGCGCATCAAACTAACATGCTCACTTTGAGAGGGGGGCGTGCTTGTCATTAGTGATGACAAAACACACCCTCTCTGGTCCCGCCCCCTTCTTAGGGGGCCGCTCTGATAAAAAAATGCCCGGGGCCTAATTTTTTTCCCAGTCCGGCCCTGCTAGGGACACTAGGGACACTGGGAGACATGGGCACACAGAGACACTAGGAGATATGGGCACATGGAGACAATAGGTTCACTGGGAGACATGGGGACACTGAGACACTGGGAGACATGGGCACACAGAAACACTAGGGACACTGTGAGACATGGGCATACAGAGACACTAGGGGATACTGAGAGACATGGGGACACAGACACTTGGGGACATAGACACACTTGGGACACTGAGACACTAGGGACACTTAGACACTGGGAGACATGGGGACACTGAGACATGGGGACACTGGGAGACATGGGGACACTGGCTGGGAGACATGGGGACACTGAGACACTTGGGAACACTGTGTCCCTAGTGTCTCAGTGTCCCCATCTCTCCCAATGTCCCCAAGTGTCTCAGTGTCCCCATGTGTGTCTGTGTCCCCAAGTGTCCCCATGTGTGTCTGTGTCCCCATGTCTCAGTGTCCCCATTTATGTCTGTGTCCCGAAGTGTGTCAGTGTCTCCTAGAGGTCTCCCTGTGTCCCCATGTCTCACAGTGTCCCTTAGAGTCTCAGTGTCCCCATGTATCCCTGCAGCCTTTACTCCATCCCTCACTTTCCTGAACTGAAGGCTCTCTCTCCAGGCTGGGAGCTGTTGTCTGGACTCAATGTGCTGTGTAGCTGCTCCCCCGTGGATCCGTGAGGAGAGAGATGCAGGTATATGCTGTAACTTCCTTTCCCTACCTCTCTCCACACACACAGCGACCCCTACTTGCAGTTGCTGGTATTGCAGAGTAATCTCTTTTTATACTGTATAGCCGGTATTACTGCAATATCGACACCGGCCAGGCAGCCTCAAATACATATTTTTTAAATCAATGGGCCTATTCCATGGCCTTGGGCCTGGAGCTGTAGTTCACAGACAGACACGCATACACACACTGACAGACATGCACCATTCACTAACAGACATACACACTCTCACTGACACACACTCTTTGACAGACACACACACTCACTAACAGATGCACACACTCTCTCTAACAGACACAGACATATTAGCACTCTCACCAACAGACACAACATTCTCACTAACAGACACACACTGACGAACTAGGCATTCACCTAGGGTGCCGGCCTGCAGGGGGTGCCCGCAGGGATGTTTCCTGGTGGGCTGCCCCTGTCTTGGACCCCAGCGCTGGACGAGACACCACCCCCAGCGTCGAGCCAATCCTCCAGGTGACCGAAGGTGGAGGTGCCCAGAGGAGCCCTGTGACCACTTCATCTGACCACCTCAGGGTGCCCCCGATGCGGTGCTGTTAAGGAAGGACAGAGCAGGCACCTGTTTAACTTTATTGCAGGTGCCTGCTCTGCCGTGAAATGCCGGAGGAGAGGGGGACAGGAGGCGAGTGGCGAGGGAAGCTGTTCTTACAGCTTCCCACTCCTCCCTCGCACACCTTCTGTGATGCCGGGAGCTGGAATATGATGTCATTCCAGCCCTGGCATACTAAACAGCGTACTGGAGGAATGAGAAGTTGCCCGAGACAGCACCCCGGGAAAGTAGGGAGGCTGAACTTGCCTTAAAAAAATAAAATTGTGTGAGTCTGTGTGTCAGTGAGTGTGTGTGCCTTATGCAGTATGTGTGTATGGATGTATGCATTAATCAGTATGTGTGTATGGATGTAGTCAGTACGCAGTATGTGTGTATGTATTAGGCAGTGTTTGTGTATGGATGTAGGTATCAGGCAGTGTGTGTTTATGGATGTACGCATTAAGCAGTATGTGTTTTTTAGGCAGACCTACCTGAAAACCAAATGGCAAACTTTAGGCCAAAATAGCTGATCTAGAAGAATTCTCCAATTCGGCTACTGTCACAGTTCAGCTGTTTTTGCATAAACTTTGCAATTTGGTTTTCAACTTACTGCAATTTAGAGTTTAGTGAATAAAACTGTGAGATTGTATTTGCTTTCATGAGGGGGAGGCAAAATGGATCTTTGCCTAGCGTGGCAGAAATTCTTGCACGGTTCTGATTGTATGTATATCAACCTTTCTATAATGCTGTCCAGTTTATTCTTGGTATGACCTGTGACTGTGAATAGTGCATTTACTGCTGGATTCTGATTATTTCTGTTTTTGTTACTTGAACCTCATTATTGATCTGCCAGTTCAATAAACTAAACTGTAGGTTGGCAATTCAAAAATGTTACTTTTATTAAACTATACAGTAAGTGTTACACAGTATAATCTTACAATAGACATTAAAAATAATAAAATGTTGGATATAGGAACATCAATCAACGTAGCATCAATGAAGTTGGTACATAAAATATAAAACATACATAAAAAATATATTCAAAAAAGTCATTTTAGTTGGTAAAACGTATATATATATTTATATCTCCAGTGAGGGGCCCCTTCTTTGGAGTAATCACAAGTCTAAGTATATAAGTTAAAGGATCACTATAGGGTCAGGATCACAAACATGTATTCCTGACCCTATAGTGTTAACACCACCATCTAGCCCCCCTGGGCCCCTTATGCCTCCATAAATACAGCAAAATCTTACTGTATTCAAGCCAGAAGTTGTAACTCTGCATGCTGTTTGCCTAAAAAAAAAATAAACAAGCAGCCTGCTGACATCATCAGAAGTGGTAGCCTGATCCAATCATAGTGCTTCCCCTTAGGATTGGCTGAGACTAACAAAGATGCAGATCAGGGGCAGAGCCAGCATGATTCAAACACAGCCCTGGCCAATCAACATCTCCTCATAGAGATTAATTGAATCAATGAATGTCTATGAGGAAAGTTCAGTGTCTGCATGCAGATTGAGGAGATACTGAATGTTAATTTAATTTGCTACCACTATAACCCTGTAACTTTCCAAGACACCATAAAACCTGTACATAGGGCAGGGGCGGGCTGGGCCGGGGGGCAGGGAGGCAATTGCCCCCCAGGCCGCCCGAAATTATTTTAGGACCGGCCGCGGTGGGCCGGCCCTTTAAATGCTGCAGCCGCCGAGCCGCTTAGACGGCTGCAGCAGCTTTTCCCTCCCTCCCCTCCCCTGTAGGTGGCCGAGCTGGTCTCCGGTCCGCGGTCCCGGCCGGAGTGATAGGAAAGTGCACACTGAGTGTGCACTTCCTGTCAGTCCGGCCGGTTACAGGAAACAGAAACTCCTGTTCCGCGCAGAGTTTCTGTTTCCTGTAACCGGCCGGACTGACAGGAAGTGCACACTGAGCGTGCACTTTACCATCACTCCGGCCGGGACCGCGGACAGGAAAGCAGCTCGGCCACCTACAGGGGAGGGGGTAAGAAGAAGGGAGGGGAGGGGGTAAGAAGAAGGGAGGGGAGGGGGTAAGAAGAAGGGAGGGGAGGGGGTAAGAAGAAGGGAGGGGGGGAATAAGAAGAGGGGAGAGGGTGGGGGGAATAAGAAGAGGGGAGAGGGTGGGGGGAATAAGAAGAGGGGAGAGGGTGGGGGGAATAAGAAGAGGGGAGAGGGGGGGATAAGAAGAGGGGAGAGGGGGGAATAAGAAGAGGGGAGAGGGGGGGAATAAGAAGAGGGGGGGAATAAAAAGAGGGGAGGGGGGGAATAAGAAATGGGGAAGGGGGGGAATAAGAAGAGGGGAGGGGGGAATAAGAAGAGGGGAGAGGGGGGGAATAAGAAGAAGGGAGGGGGGGATAAGAAGAGGGGAGAGGGGGGATAAGAAGAGGGGAGAGGGGGGATAAGAAGAGGGGAGAGGGGGGATAAGAAGAGGGGAGAGGGTGGGGGAATAAAAATAGGGGAGAGGGGGGATAAGAAGAGGGGAGGGGGGAATAAGAAGAGGGGAGGGGGAATAGGGAGGGGGGAGTAAGAAGAGGGGAGGGGGAGTAAGAAGAGGGGAATGGGGTAAGAAGAGAGGGAGGGGGGAATAAGAGGGGAGGGGGGTAAGAAGAGAGGGAGGGGGGAGTAAGAAGAAGAGAGGGAGGGGGAGTAAGAAGAAGAGAGGGAGGGAGAGTAAGAAGAGAGGGAGGGAGAGTAGGGAGAGGGGGAGGGGGGAGTAAGAAGAGGGGGCAGTAAGAAGGAGGGGAGATAAGAAAAAGGGGGGAAAGAAGAGGGGGAGGGGGAATAAGAAGAGGGGGAGGGGGAATAAGAAGAGGGGGAGTAAGAAGGAGGGGAGATAAGAAAAAGAAGGGGGTGTGTAAGAAGAGGGGGGAGTACGAAGGAGGGGAGATAAGAAAAAGAGGGGGGTAAGAAGAAGAAGGGGAAGTAAGAAGAAGAGGGGGAGGGGGAGTAAGAAGAAGAGGGGGAAGGGGAGTAAGAAGAGGGGGGAGTAAGAAGGAGGGGAGATAAGAAAAAGAGGGGGGAAGGGGAGGGGGAGTAAGAAGAGGGAGAGGGGGAATAAGAAGGAGGGGAGATAAGAAAAAGAGGGGGGAAGGGGAGGGGGAATAAGAAGGAGGGGAGATAAGAAGAAGAAGAAGAAGGGGGAGTAAGAAGAAGAAGGGGGAGTAAGAAGAAGGGGGGTGTAAGAAGAAGGGGGGGTGTAAGAAGAAGAAGGAGGAGTAAGAAGAAGTAGGGGGAGTAAGAAGAAGTAGGAGGGTTAAGAAGCTCTAGGGGACAGAAGGGACAGCTCTATAGGACAGGGGGCAAGACAGGGAGCTCTTTCACACTATGCGCACACACACACACACACACACACAATGCATCCCTATACATACACAGAAACACACAATGCATCCCTATACATACACAGAAACACAACATGCTTCCCTTACACACAGAGAAACACACAATGCATCCATTACACACACACACAATGCAACCCCCACACAAAGACAATGCATCCTTTGCACACATACACAGAAACAGACAATGCAAACACACACACACACTGCTTTTCTTACATACACACAGAAACACAATGCATCTCTTACACTCAATGCACACACATACAGACACACACCTTGCATCCCTTATGCATACAAACACAGATTCACACAATGCATCCCTTACACACAACCAGAAACACATAATACATCCCTTATACACAAATACACACTGCTTCCACTACACACAAACACACTGCATCACCTGCACAAACTGGTATCCCTATAAACTACATACCATAAGCACACATATTAGATCCTCTACAATAACTCATAACACATCCCCTACACACTCCACTCCCTGTGAGCGAACTCATGGGTGGGTGGAACATATAAGTGGACTTATGAGTGGGCCTTATGGGCATACTCACCGTCAGGCCCTGGGGCCCAGACCTTGAGCTGTGTAAGAGGCCCCCCAAAAATGGAGCTGCTTCTAATTCTCCCAGAACATTGAATTTTGTGACCACAGTTGCAAACAGCCTCCAGAGATCCTGTTCTACACCAGACCAGTGGAGCCAAACTGCAGCTCATCATCATCCTCATCTAATTGTAAGTAGGCAATCTAGTATATTATTAGTGACACTAATCTATAATTTACCTCACATTAAAGGGACACTATAGCTTAATGAAGTGGTTGTGGTGTCTATAGCTGGTCCCTGCAGGCTTTTTAATGTAAACACACACTGTGTGCAGCACTGGCGTTAGTTCATATGGCAGATCATATGGGTGGGGCATTGTGATGTCACATGGGGGGGCGGCAAATTTATATTTTGTCTAGGGCGGCAAAAATCCTTGCACCGGCTCTGATCCTGGGCAGGTGCACCAGTCTACTGGTGACCCACAGGAGGGGAGTTCACTGATTGCACTGCACTCTCCTCCTGCCCAGACCCGTCTTGACCGCAGTGCAAGTGCCCTCTGCCCCTAATTTACAGTGGCTCACACTCACAACAAGCAGTGCCTGGAGCCCTTTGCAGAGACGGAAACAAAGAGGTTCTGCGGCAGCTGGTCGTCCTGCAAGCATTACATTAAACAGCTGTTCCCCATGCAGCCGCAGGTGGCGTTGTGCTGGTAGACTGTGATTACTCTTCACTTCCTCCCAGCCTACAGAGCAGCGCATGGGGGAGAGAGAGGAGGAGGCATGATTTAATCTTACAATAAATCCTCTAAGCAAACCTTTATAAATTTGGGGGGATCAGCTCTGTTTCCACAGTTTATTGGTGTTTACTCTGATGTCTGTATTAATATTGAGGGATGTCTAAGTAGTAACGTCAGTGTGTGTCAGCAGGGCCAGCCGTTGGGGTGGGCAAGCTGTGCGGTCACGCAGGGTGCCATGACAACAGAGGCACCCGGCGGCCAACACAGCTCACAAGTTGGGTACACCAGCATATTTAATTTAAACGATTCGCTGGTGGTCCACTGGTGCGCACCAGCAGTAGGTGCAGTCAGATCATATCCTCTCCCTCGTGGTTCCAGCGCTCAGTTAGTGAGTCAGAGCACAGGCTCAGAGATTCAGCCTGTGCTCTGACAACATTGAAAGTCAGAGCCGTGAAGGAGTGGGTATGGCAAAGAGCTACTGATTAGCATAACATCAATATCCGTTATAAAACCAGGAAAAGGTGGGCATGGATGGTGAACTGATTTGGTGGCGCAATGGGCCACTTGACTGGTTTTGCCCCCCAGGCCTAAGGCTGCCAGCCCTCCCCTGACATAGGGGGTACTGTTTTACTCGGAAGACTTCGCTGAACACAAATATTAGTGTTTCAAAACAGTAAAATGTATTACAACGACGATATCGTCAGTGACGGTGAATTTTTTTGCATTTTTCACACACAAATGGCACTTACACTGACGATATAATTGTTGTGATACGTTTTACTGTTTTGAAACACTAATATTTGTGTTCAGCGAAGTCTCCCGAGTATAACAGTACCCGTCATGTACAGGTTTTATGGTGTTTTCAAAAGTTACAGAGTCAAATCTTGCCTTTCAGTTTTTTAACATTTAAAATTCGCCAGGTTGCCTTGGAGACTGTACGGTAGCACAGGAATGAAAATTACCCCCATGATGGCATACCATTTGCAATATTAGACAACCCAGGGTATTGCAAATATGGTATGCTCAGTTTTTTTTAGTAGCCAGTTAGTCACAAACACTGGCCAAAATTTGCGTTCAAATTAGTTTTTTGCATTTTCAAATATTAACACTAACTTTGGCAGTGTTTGTGACCAAGTGGCTACTAAAAAAGGCAACGTAACCAATCTGGCGAATTTCAATGTAAAAAAACTGAAATATGTAACACGCTATATTTGACCCTGTAACTTCACCATAAAACCTGTACATAGGGGGTACTGTTTTACACATGAGACATCGCTGAATACAAATATGTGTATGTTACTGCAGTAAAAGCAAACAGTATTTTGACATACACAGTTAAAATGTCACGTAGAACTAAAAATTTTTTACAAATTCTTATTTTCTCCCATTTTTTTATATTTTTTCATATTAAATTATGTTCCATACCTAAAGATTTGATGTTAAACGAAAGCCCTGTTTCCCCTGAATAAAATGATATATAATAAGTGTGGGTGCATTTAATATGAAAGAGGTGAATTACGGTTGGACAGACATATAGCACAAATGCCAGGTTTTGTTTACGTTTTGTTTGGATCACAACTTGTACATTTGGCTGCGGTCTTAAGGGGTTAAGCAAATATGTGTTTGTGATGTCTAAAAACAAAAACGAAACATGATTATATATAGAATTCTACACTGCGGTATCTACAGTTTTCTTCAGTCCTGAAACTGGATACCTCCATCTTGGCACAGTGTACAGCACTGTCCCAGGAAGCATCTCTAGTAGCCATATGAGCAGTGGCCACTGGAGGTATCCCTAGGGTGCAATGTAAACACTACATGTTCTCTGAAAATACAGCAAAAAGTCTAAAGGCAATGATTATACTCACCAGAATAACAATAAAATAAGCTGCACTTGTTCTGGTGACTATAGTGTCCATTTAAGTTTTGCATTTGTCTATTAAAGAATCACGGTCCCTGAAGAGACCAATGAATTTGTGTTTTGCAGTTGCATAGATCTTGTGCTAAATTGTACATTTAAATTGTTGGTTTTTTTTATTTTGATTTGTCTGGGGGATCAAGTCACTCCATTTATAAATTGTCTGGGTAGTGGCAGCGTTAAAATTGTTATACTTATATTATTATAATTCTGTGTGGGTGGGTAGGGGGATTTGTATCATTATTTCTGGTCTAGTGCAGACAAATAATGAACTTTAACCCTTTCACCACCATAACTAAGCCACGCGCACTCTTGGAGTAGGGAGCATTCGTGACAAAGGCTTTTTCTTATTTCAGAGAAATCTACACAATTGTTTGAAGTTCTGCTAGGACAATATACAGATGAAACTTGATTCCATATCTTTTAAGATTAAATTGTATGTGTCACGACTGAAACCCTTTAAACAAATTCTACAAAAGTGCATTCAAAACATTATAAATGAAATGGGTCAATAGCATCATATTACAATTAAGCCATGCCAACAGTTCTTGCAAAAGGGTAATTAGATGGGCTAAAGTAGAAAATGTGAAGCACATAGCCAAATACAGCAAGAACAACCCCAAAAAGGAAAACATTCATATTGAAACCTGATATGTATCAAATGGTATTCACCCATAAGTACTTAAGGAGCTTACCTTAGAAATATCCATAAGCTTTTAGAATGATTTTCTTTCAGGAATCATGCCAGCGAAAATAGATGTGGTGCTTAAATAATTAAGAAGATTTCAAAATCTCAACATGGAAGCTACAGACCTGTTAGCTTAAAGGGTTACTCCAATTTCCATGACAATGTCTTCTTTAAGAGGTGTTAATGGAGGAAGTAAACTGAAAGTTTCTTCTTGAAACACTAAACATAAAGAGATATTTACACTTTTGTTCCGGTGATAGTTGCACTGCCAGCACGTGTCCTAGGCAGCCCTAAATAGGCTTTCTAATGTTAATTCTGTGCAAAAATTATGTCTGTTGTCAGTGTGCACTTTGAAAACTCTGTGCTGTAAGACTGCTTCTGTTGTGTGTGCTTGGCAGGGGGAGGATGTGTATGTATAGTAGATACAGACCCAGGACAAGTAAAACTACCATTGCCATCACAAATAAATTGGCTAACTGGTACACTCATTAGGTACCTGGTTTTTTTAATATACAGAGAGGAAGTGGACTCTTTTTTTAATTAAGTTGTTAGGCAGAGTGGCATGGTAGTGAGAGACCTAGGAGTCAGTGCACTCTCTTAGGACTGTTCTCTTTGGCAGTGGGACATCAAATATGAAGAGTCCTGACAGAGCATATTCACCTTCTTAACTATTACCCCCATGATGCTGAGCCATGCTACAAAAGACAAGATGAGGGGAGTGTGAGCAAAATGTGATTAGGGAGAGGGACAGGAGGATATGAACAGAGGGATATGTGGGGGATAAGGATAGAGATACAAAAAGAGAAGATAAGGGCAGATTGACACAAATGGAGAATATGGGCAGAGGGACAGATAGCATAAAACAAACCCAGCACGTGCAGTGCATCCAATGAGCTGGCTTAAATTCAGGCTGCTCTCTGACAGAAGCAGTTGCCTAGAGATGACCCCTAACTCTGATGCCAGCACTAAGATAATGCCAGACAACAAGGTCATTGCTTTATCAGGCTTAATTCCTGAAACAAGAAAATATAAAACAGAATACAGGTTGTGCCAAAATACAGAGTCCAGGGAATCCAATATATGCTGCAGATATTCTTACTTGGTAATCGTCTGGACTCCAAAATTCTTGTAGATATATGAAATAAAGCAGAAAATACAAAGTGATAGTGCAGATTGTGTGGTGCTTTGTTGAAGACACACAACAGAGATATATATAGGGGTTAAAATCAATAAACAGTCAAATAAATGGTAGTTCACTCACATTTAGTAGAGCAGCAGACACCCTCAAGAGTCCCCATCAGGGATATAATATAGCGATAACATGCAGTAAATTATCTTCTCTTAGTGCCTGCCTTCAGTTTCTAACCTCTCACCTCTACCACCACTGAGTTAAATATTGCTCTTAGGTGATTGATCCATTGTATAAGATATTCATCATATATGTATACACAAATTGTATGTTTCTTTATGACTACTGTGTATCTGAAATAATGTATAAGTCTACTAAAGGGCCATTTTATGTTCATATTAGATATTTCTTTGATTGAAAATGTTCCTGCTTTAAAATGTAATTAGTAATTTCATTTATTCAGCTTTTCTGGTAATAATTTATTACTGCTTTTCTGTTTGGACAGCACTAGCACATACTCTTTATTGCATTATTTAAAATGTTTCCTGGGACATAGTTCTATTCTCCCTAAAGAAATACTGACAAATATCACCAAAAAATAAATTAAAGACACTAAATCATTCCATTATGTTTTCTAGCCGGTTTGGTACCAAGTGCGCCCGCTGTGGAAGACAGATCTATGCTAGTGACTGGGTAAGAAGAGCTCGGGGGAATGCCTACCACCTAGCTTGCTTTGCGTGTTATTCCTGTAAAAGACAACTGTCTACAGGGGAGGAGTTTGGTTTGGTGGAAGAGAAGGTCCTGTGCAGGATCCATTATGACACAATGATTGAAAATCTAAAACGAGCAGCTGAAAATGGTAAGAAGTCACTTTATTCAACATATCTAAGTACCATACATCATTTTGGGAAACTGTTTTATTATGGCACTTGTAGAATTAAAAGTCACTTTATGAAGTTTAGCAACCCGCCTCATGGAAGCATTTTTTATTTTAGTTTACTATTTTTATTGTTATTTGACAGTTCCTACATACAGGATATGTTAATGGCAGTGCTTTATTTACCAATATGTATATAAAATATGCCAATTAAATGCCCTGTGAGTGCAGCATGAAGATTGACTTTCAGAAATGTACAATGTGAAAGAAATCATACACAAGTCATTTAATACATGTTTCAGTTTAATAGTTTATTAAATGTTAAAATGTTTAGATTTTAAGCCTATGTTGTAAATTTGTTGTCCTTAGTATGCAAACCCAGATTTTATTTTTTTTTCAAAAAGACCAGCATTTATTGAATATTAAATCATCAAAAACAATAAATGAAATACTTGAATACCTAATTAATCTAATACATTTATATGTGTTATTTTAAAATTACTAGCAATTAAGGAGGACAAATTAGCCCACCGTTAGGATGTGCCTGGACAAATCTAGGGTTTAGGTAGCATAACAAGCCAGAACTCAATGTTTCATAGCTTGAAGTAAGATAAAAGGGAGTTGGGGTGAGAAGAGCCTCAGCTAAGTGAACCTGTGAGATTAAATGATTTATATAGACTGTTAAAGCATATCTGGGTATACATATACACATATTGTAGTTTTTTCAATATTGTTGTTTCCCCTGTACATTTCCTTGTTTTGTGCTAAATGCACAATTGTTGTGAGTAAGACATTAGTCATTACATCACGCTGTGCAGGTGACAGGATCTTTCTAGAAATCTGTGTAATACCAGTTTGGAATAGAATTCCTCAGAATGTTGCCTAATATGTATTCTGTTTAAATGTTTTTAATAGAACCAATGACTTTTGTTGTAGGTAAATGTATAGTCATTTGGACGTCATCCTGTACTGGGTTGGATTCTGATGGTATTAAGCTCTATGAACTGGTACCTGTAACCCTCTTGCTGTTGAACATGCACAATGCCTTATAGTGTAATTTTTAAAAATAATATGTTCCTTTGTCTGTAGTACAATAAGGTTGCAGTCTGACTAGCCTTCTATTAAGGGTGGTTCAGTGAAATACGAAATATCTGTATGGTGCGTTCCTTCATTATTGTGTGCACTTTCCTAGTTATCCTACTCTCACTATGAAGAGTGCAACAGGTAATGGGCCCAGAAATAATGCTGGAAAAGTTCCTGAAACCTTAAGGAAACCTTCCTAAATGAGCTGGATGATACTGGTGATAAGGATGAGCGCACACATAAGAATGAGGAGGCTTCTTTAACTTTTAGATGCCAAAAATGTGGACCGGGAGATGGAAAAAGATGCTTGATCGGTCCTCCTACTTCAAATTTGGGAAAAAAAATGGAACCGGGAGATGGAAAAAGATGCTTGATCGGTCCTCCTACTTCAAATTTGGGGCACTGCGCGTGCAATCTAATGTGCCACCAGACAGGAGTGGTGTGTTAAGTAGTACTATTCCTATCAGTTTAATCCCTGTTATGTGCCTTTTTTTTTGGTTTGGTTTTTGAAGCCACAGTGCAGCACCAGAGGCCCGAAAAATTAGGCATGTACACATGCCTGAAAAATTAGGTATTGTTGCAGCCGCTGCTGTAGCAGCGGCCAGAAAAAATTATGTTTGTTTCCCAGGCAGAAAGTGCCCTAAAACATTGCAGCTTGAACCCTAGTTGGTGGCGGATAAGTCGCGCAAGTCAACCAGCATTCAGAGCTAAAATACAGCAGCGTGTGGACCATTTTTAGCCTAAGGCAGCTCATCTCATCAGGCCTTTTTTAGTCGAATGTATCGCCCACTGTCAGTCCCTTGGGGATCCATCCCTCATTCATCTTAATAAAGGTGAGGTAATCTAGACTTTTTTGAACTAGGCGACTTCTCTTCTCAGTGACAATACCTCCTGCTGCACTGAAGGTCCTTTCTGACAGTACACTTGAAGCGGGGCAGGCCAGAAGTTCTATCGCAAATTGGGATAGCTCAGGCCACAGGTCAAGCCTGCACACCCAGTAGTCAAGGGGTTCATTTCTCCTCAGAGTGTCGATATCTGCAGTTAAGGCGAGGTAGTCTGCTACCTGTCGGTCGAGTCGTTCTCTGAGGGTGGATCCCGAAGGGCTGTGGCGATGCGTAGGACTTAAAAAGCTCCGCATGTCCTCCATCAACAACACGTCTTTAAAGTGTCCTGTCCTTGCCGGCGTGGTCGTGGGAGGAGGAGGATGACTTTCACCTCTTCCCCTGTTAGATTCCCGTTGTGCTGTGACATCACCCTTATACGCTGTGTAAAGCATACTTTTTAATTTATTTTGCAAATGCTGCCTCCTTTCCGACTTGTTGTAATTTGGTAACATTTCAGCCACTTTCTGCTTATACCGGGGGTCTAGGAGCGTGGACACCCAGTACAGGTCATTCTCCTTCAGCCTTTTTATACGAGGGTCCCTCAACAGGCACGACAGCATGAAAGACCCCATTTGCTGTCAGGATCGGGACAGGGATCCAACACGCAGAGTACAAACAGGTACAGGGTACGTATACTGGACCTTAGAATGGCCGGACTAACGTAAGGAGTAAGCAAAGAATGGTCAAGAGACAAGCCGAGGTTGAGGGAGCGAGAGAGCAGGTAAGCGAGTGACAAGCCGGGTCAAAAGGAGTAATAGAGGTAAACAGAGTAGACAAGATACAAGCTGGGTAAAAAACCAAAGAGACAAATAGACATAAAGCGCTGAGTGACTAGACTAGCTAGAACCACGACAGGGCAATGAATCAATGAGCAGAATCCCGTTATATACCCTGGTTCTAACTAGATGATCCTGCCTCCGACGAGTCCTGATTCGAGTTCAGGACTGATTGATAGGTCGAGCGGCCAGTCGTCATGACGTCGGCTACTAGAGCCGCGTCATAAAAGAAGGCGGATCAGGAGCGTCCGGCGTGTAAACGATCGGAAGGAATCAGAGGAACGAGCGATTCAGCTCGTCTGGGAGGACGAAGTTCTAAATGTCTCACCTCCTCTGAGGTAGAGACAGCAGGTACCCTGACAGTACCCCCCCCTCTCAGAACCGCCCACTGGGCGGAAGGAGCCGGGACGGGACGGAAAACGGGAATGAAAAGCCCTGCGCAGGCGAGGAGCATGCACCTCCTCCTGGACCACCCAAGACCTCTCCTCAGGACCATATCCCTTCCAGTCCACAAGATATTGTAACTTCCCCCGAGAAATTCGGGAATCGAGGATGGAGTTGATCTCATACTCCTCCTGGCCCTCAACCTGAAGTGATCGAGGAGAGGACGTACTGGTAGAAAACCTGTTACAAACCAGAGGTTTTAACAAGGACACGTGAAAGGAGTTAGGAATGCGCAAGCTAGGCGGAAGAGCAAGGCGATACGCCACTTGGTTAATTCGAGTCAGCACCCTGTAAGGACCAATGTAACGGGGCGCAAATTTCATAGAAGGAACCTTCAAGCGAATGTTCCTGGTACTCAGCCATACCCTGGGACAAAAACCGGAGCCGGCCTTCTACGCTTGTCTGCGTGTTGTTTGACCAACGTGGAATTATGAAGGAGGATTTGTCGAGTCTGATCCCACAATTTCCTCAAATTGGCAACATGAGCATCAACCGACGGCAAGCCCTGAGAGGGGGAAACCGAGGGAAGAATAGAAGGATGAAAGCCATAATTCATGAAAAAGGGGCTAGAGCGAGTAGAATCGCAAACGAGATTGTTGTGTGCAAACTACGCCCAAGGAATCAGACCGACCCAATCGTCCTGGTGTTCGGAAACAAAGCAACGCAAATATTGTTCAATTTTTTGGTTGGTGCGTTCAGCAGCACCGTCAGACTGGGGATGGTAAGCAGAAGAGAAATTCAATTTGATACCCAATTGAGAACAGAAGGACTTCCAAAAACGGGAAACAAATTGGGAACCTCTATCAGAGACAATTTCGGAAGGTATACCGTGTAAACGAAAAATTTCTCTTGCGAATATCTCAGCTAGTTCGGGGGACGATGGAAGTTTAGGTAAGGGTACGAAATGAGCCATTTTAGTAAACCTGTCGACCACCGTGAGAATAACAGTCTGTTTTTTAGACACAGGCAAATCGACAATGAAGTCCATAGCCAAACAGGACCATGGTCTCTCAGGAATCTCCAAGGGGTGCAAGAGTCCACATGGAAGCGTATGAGGTAGCTTAGTCTTCATACAGACCTCACATGCCCTGACGAAATCCCTAACATCTTTACGTAATGAAGGCCACCAGAAATCCTTAGAAATCAAGGAATACGTCTTGCGTATGCCCGGATGTCCGGCCACCTTGCTGTTATGAAAACACTGCAATAGTTCCAGTTGTAGTACAGGAGGAATGAAGTGCCGTGACCCAGGTCCCTGTGTAGGAGCCAGATGCTGTGCTTTCATGATCTCAGCAAGTAATGGAGAGTGTATCCTGATATTAGTGTTAGCGACAATCTTGCTTTTGGGAACTATAGAGGACAAAACCGTATCAGATATAGTAGAGGGTTCATGTTGGCGAGACAAAGCATCGGCCTTAGAATTCTTAGAACCAGGCCTATAAGTAAGCACGTAATTAAAATGAGTAAGGAATAAGGACCAACGAGCCTGCCTGGCGGACAAGCGCTTGGCCTCCCCAATATAGGACAAGTTCTTGTGATCTGTCAAAATGGTGACAGGATGTAGAGTCCCCTCCAATAAGTGTCTCCACTCCTTTAAAGCCATAATAACCGCTAGTAGTTCTCTGTCACCAATATCATATCTGGTTTCAGGCCCAGACAGTTTCTTGGAAAAAAATCCACATGGATGTAACGGTTTATCCACACCTAATCTTTGAGACAAGATGGCACCTACACCTGTCTCCGAGGCATCTACCTCGAGTAGAAAAGGCAAAGACGTATCAGGATGGACTAGAACCGGTGCTGAAGCAAAAATATCTTTGAGTGATTTGAAAGCCACAAGAGCTTCAGTAGACCAAGTCTTAGTGTCAGCCCCCTGTCTAGTCATATTGGTGATAGGCGCAATAATGGATGAGTAACCTTTAATGAAGCGCCTATAATAATTGGAGAATCCAATAAACCTCTGGATGGCCTTGAGTCCCCTGGGTAATGGCCAATCTAATATAGACTGAAGTTTAACCGGATCCATCTTAAACCCGTCTCCAGAAATAACGTACCCAAGAAAATTTATCTGAGATTGGTCAAAACTACATTTCTCCAATTTGCAGTATAGTCCATGTTGTAGAAGTTTGCGTAATACCATTCTAACTTGTCTGTGGTGAGTCTCAATCTCTCTAGAGTGTATAAGTATATCATCTAGATAGACAATAACGCAATCATGTTGAAACTCCCTAAGAACCTCATTTATCAGATCCTGAAATACTGCCGGTGCATTACAGAGACCAAAAGGCATTACCGTGTACTCATAGTGCCCATAACGGGTATTGAAAGCTGTTTTCCACTCATCTCCCTGTTGGACTCTCACCAAGTTATACGCCCCTCTGAGATCTAACTTGGTGAAAATTTTGGAACCTTTCAAACGATCAAAGAGCTCAGTAATCAAAGGAATCGGGTAGGCGTTTCTAATAGTTATCTTATTCAATCCCCGATAATCAATACAAGGCCTTAGTGTACCGTCCTTCTTATTTACAAAAAAGAACCCGGCCCCGGCAGGGGAGGAGGACCTCCTAATGAATCCCTTGTCCAGGTTCTCACGAATATATTCCTCTAAGACTAAGTTCTCCTTAGTAGATAGAGGGTATACCGTGCCCCTAGGAGGCATGGTACCAGGCAAGAGTCTGATCTTGCAGTCAAAAGGCCTGTGTGGAGGTAAAGTGTCAGCATTCTTTTTGTCAAAGACTGCTTTTAAATCCAGGTATATGGGCGGTATTTGTAAGTCTGTGGATTGGGTAGCATTAACCAGTGTGTCAATTAAGCAAACCGGTGAGACTTTCTGTAGACACTTGCTCTGACAAGACTGACCCCAAGAAACTATTTCACCCAGTTCCCAATCAATAATAGGGTTATGTTTTTTAAGCCAAGGATACCCTAAGATTATTGGAACAGAAGGGGATGAAATAAGCAAAAAAGATATACTTTCCTCGTGTAAGATACCTACAGTGAGTTTAACAGGTAAGGTTTCACGAAGGATAACAGGTTCAGATAAAGGTCTACCATCTATGGCCTCAACGGCCAAGGGTGTATCCCTTAGCTGGGATGGGATAGATTGTTTAGTGACGAATACTTGGTCAATGAAGCTTTCGGCAGCTCCGGAGTCTATCAACGCCATAGTATTCAATACTCCCTTCTCCCAAGCTAAAGAAATAGGTAGTAGAAGCCTATGATCTTTATAGTCATGTATAGAGGACAAGATAGAAACACCCAAGGCCTGTCATCTGGAGGGACTTAGGTGCGAGCGTTTCCCGGGCGGTTAGGACAGTTTAGGCGTAAATGGCCTCTTGTACCACAATACATGCACAACCCTTCCCTTCTCCTGAACTGTCTCTCCTCTTCTGAGAGACGAGTATTGCCTATCTGCATAGGTTCTGGAAGAGTTAAAGTTGTAGATTCAGGACTTTGGAATGAGGGAGCTAGTCTCAGGGAAGGTCTACGAGTTCTTTCGCGAGTATTCTGTCTCTGTCTTAAACGTTCATCAATTCTAGAAATAAAATAAATTAAATCCTCTAAATTTTCAGAAAGCTCTCTTGTGGCAATCTCATCTAGGATTTCGTCTGACAGTCCGTTTAGAAATACGTCCATATATGCCTGTTCATTCCACTTAACTTCTGCTGCCAAGGACCTGAACTCTAAGGCATAATCGACAAGAGTTTGGTTATGTTGTCTAAGACGTAACAGTAGTCTAGCAGCATTAACCTTTCTACCTGGGGGATCAAAAGTCCTTCTAAAGGCAGTGACAAAGGCATTATAATTATAGACTAACGGGTTATCATTCTCCCATAGAGGATTAGCCCATCTCAAAGCTTTATCAATGAGTAGAGTTATTATGAATCCAACCTTTGCCCTATCAGTAGGGTAGGAGCGGGGTTGTAGTTCGAAATTAATACCTATCTGGTTTAAAAAACCTCAACACGTATCCGGAGAGCCACCATAACGTACAGGGGGAGTAATACGAGATGAGGCACCTACCGTGGCTACCTCTAGGCCTGAGCCTACAGGAGAGATGGACGCAGGGCACATCTCCTCCGACTGGTTATTAGAACGAGACAGTAAAGCTTGCAACGCTAGAGCCATCTGGTCCATTCTATGGTCCATGGCCTCAAATCTAGAGTCAGGAGAACCGACCAAAGTGTTTGTACCTGCAGGATCCATGGCCCTGTCGTAATGTCAGGATCGGGACAGGGATCCAACACGCAGAGTACAAACAGGTACAGGGTACGTATACCGGACCTTAGAATGGCCGGACTAACGTAAGGAGTAAGCAAAGAATGGTCAAGAGACAAGCCGAGGTCGAGGGAGCGAGAGAGCAGGTAAGCGAGAGACAAGCCGGGTCAAAAGGAGTAATAGAGGTAAACAGAGTAGACAAGATACAAGCCGGGTAAAAAACCAAAGAGACAAATAGACATAAAGCGCTGAGTGACTAGACTAGCTAGAACCACGACAGGGCAATGAATCAATGAGCAGAATCCCGTTATATACCCTGGTTCTAACTAGATGATCCTGCCTCCGACGAGTCCTGATTCGAGTTCAGGACTGATTGATAGGTCGAGCGGCCAGTCGTCATGACGTCGGCTACTAGAGCCGCGTCATAAAAGAAGGCGGATCAGGAGCGTCCGGCGTGTAAACGATCGGAAGGACTCAGAGGAACGAGCGATTCAGCTCGTCTGGGAGGACGAAGTTCTAAATGTCTCACCTCCTCTGAGGTAGAGACAGCAGGTACCCTGACATTTGCACAAGGTTGGATGCCGAACTACTCATTTCCCGTTCCTCCTCCTCAGTGATCTCAATGAAGGTATGTTCTTCCCCCCAGCCACGTACAACACCACGGGTACCAGATAGGTGACAACGAGCACCCTGGGATGCCTGTTGTGGGTGGTCTTCCTCCTCCTCCTCAAAGCCACATTCCTCCTCTGACACCTTTTCCTCACAATCCTCTTCCAGCGTTGCCGCAGGTCCAGCAAGCGATGCTGATAAGGCTGTTACTGGTGGTGATGGTGACCACAACTCTTCCTCTTCCTCTTCACGCTCATCTACGGCCTGATCCAGCACTCTTCGCAGGGCACGCTCCAGGAAGAAAACCAATGGTATGATGTCGCTCATGGTGCCTTTGGTGCGACTGACTAGGTTTGTCACCTCCTCAAAAGGACGCATGAGCCTACAGGCATTGCGCATGAGCGTCCAGTAACGTGGCAAAAAAATTCCCAGCTCCCCAGAGGCTGTCCAAGCACCCCGGTCATACAAATATTCATTAACGGCTTTTTCTTGTTGGAGCAGGCGGTCGAACATTAGGAGTGTTGAATTCCAACGTGTCGGGCTGTCGCAAAACAAGCGCCTCACTGGCATGTTGTTTCGCCGCTGGATATCTGAAAAGTGTGCCATGGCCGTGTAGGAATGCCTGAAATGGCCACACACCTTCCTGGCCTGCTTCAGGACATCCTGTAAGCCTGTATACTTATGCACAAAGCGTAACTTGCCCAACTTCAATGCCGCCAACAAATTTGTTCCGTTGTCACAAACCACTGTGCCGATATCCAGTTGCTGCGGAGTCAGCCACTTTTCCACCTGTGCGTTCAGGGTGGACAGGAGTGCTTGTCCGGTGTGACTCTCTGCTTTCAAGCAAGTCAAACCCAAGACGGCGTGACACTACCGTATCTGGGATGTGGAATAGTACCTGGGGAGCTGGGGGGGGGGTGCCGTTGATGTGGAGCAAGACGCAGCAGCAGAAGAGGACTCAGCCGAGGAGGTTATGGAAGAGGATGGAGTAGGAGGAGTAGAGGAGGTGGCAGCAGGCCTGCCTGCAAGTCGTGGCGGTGTCACCAACTCCTCTGCAGAGCCACGCATTCCATGCTTGGCAGCCGTCAGCAGGTTTACCCAATGCGCAGTGTAGGTGATATACCTGCCCTGACCATGCTTTGCAGACCAGGTATCAGTGGTCAGATGGACCCTTGCCCCAACACTGTGTTCCAGACATGCCATTACTTCCTTTTTGCACAATCGAGTACAGGTTGGGGATTGCCTTTTGTGCAAAGAAATTTCGTCCAGGTACCTTCCACTGCGGTATCCCAATAGCCACAAATTTTTTGAACGCCTCAGACTCCACCAGCTTGTATGGTAAAAGCTGGCGGGCTAATAGTTCAGACAAGCCAGCTGTCAGACGCTGGGCAAGGGGGTGACTTTCTGACTTTGGCTTCTTACGCTCAAACATGTCCTTGACAGACACCTGACTGTGGGCAGATGAGCGGGAACTGTTCAAGGCGAGAGACGGAGTGGCAGATGGTTGAGAGGGGGCAAGGAGGACAGCAGTAGTTGACATGGCTGAAGATGCTGGACCAGGAGGAGGATGGCGGCTTTGAGTTTGTGTGCTGCTTGTACCCATGTGTTGATCCCATAGGCGTTTGTGATGTGCGATCATGTGCCTAAGCAAAGCAGTTGTACCTAGGTGGGTGTTGGACTTCCCACGACTCAGTTTGTTTTGGCACAGGTTGAAAATGGCATCGCTGTTGTCAGAGGCAGACACACAAAAAAAATGCCACACTGCTGAGCCCTGCAATGACGGCATTCTGGTGGTGGACACAGCATGCGTTGATTGGCGTGCTGTCGGGCTGACCCCGGGTGCCGATGCATGCTGTCTGACAGTGCCACTAGCTCCTTGCGACGACCTCCCCCTGCTTCCAACTCGTCTCCTCCTCCTCTCTGTCTCCCCATCTGAACTTTCGCCCTGTTCTTCTTCTTGCCGAGCCGGCACCCACGTGACATCCATGGACACATCGTCATCATAAACTGCTTCACTTGTATCTGACAACTGAGCAAAGGAAGCAGCAGCGGGTACAAAATCATCATCATCACACCGTACGTCCATGTGTGTAATGCTGCCTGACTGAGACATATCCCTGTTATCTACATCCTCTGGCAATAATGGTTGCGCATCACTCATTTCTTCAAACGGATGTGTAAATAACTCCTCTGACAGATAAAGTGAAGCGGCTGTGGTGCTAGTGTTGGTGGTGGCGGCAGGCGGGTGAGTGGTATCTTGAGAGGTGCCCAAGCTAAGCTGGAGGAGGATGGTGCGTCAAGGTTCTGAGCGGAAGCTGTAGAAGATTGGGTGTCCTGTGTTAGCCAGTCAACTATGTCCTCAGAACTTTTCAAGTTCAGGGTACATGGCCTCTGAAAATTGGGCATTATTCTAGGGCAAAAGGGAATCACAGCACCACAACCACAACGGCCCCTGTGGGGTGGCCTGCCTCTGCCTGTCATTTTTTGGGGGATTAGTGGTACTATTTGTGCAAGCTACTGTGAAACCAGATATGAGTGGCAATGTGCACTGGCAGAGGTTGGCAGAGTACACGCTGTAGGCCTGACACCCGCTTGAAGACAAGTAACTGCTTTCAATCTATAACAGTGAAAAAAGTCTTTTGGTTTTAAATGCACGCTATAGTGACACCAGATATGAGTGGCAATGTGCACTTGCAGAGGTTGGCAGAGTACACGCTGAAGGCCTAACACACCCACTTGAAGGACAATGACTGCTATTAGCTTACAGTGAAAAACTTTTTTTCTTTTTAAATGCACGCTATTGTGACCCCAGATATAAGTGGCAATGTGCACTTGCAGAGGTTGGCAGAGTACACGCTGAAGGCCTGACACACCCACTTGAAGGACAATGACTGCTATTAGCTTACAGTGAAAAACTTTTTTTCTTTTTAAATGCACACTATTGTGACCCCAGATATAAGTGGCAATGTGCACTTGCAGAGGTTGGCAGAGTACACGCTGAAGGCCTGACACACCCGCTTGAAGGACACTGACTGCTATTAGCTTACAGTGAAAAACTTTTTTCTTTTTAAAGGCACGCTATTGTGACACCAGATATGAGTGGCAAAGTGGACTGGCCTAGGTTGGCAGAGTACACGCTGAAGGCCTGACACCCGCTTGAAGGACACTGACTGCTATTAGCTTACAGTGAAAAACTTTTTTTCTTTTTTAAGGCACGCTATTGTGACACCAGATATGAGTGGCAAAGTGGACTGGCAGAGGTTGGCAGAGTACACGCTGAAGGCCTGACACCCGCTTGAAGGACACTGACTGCTATTAGCTTACAGTGACAAACTTTTTTTGTTTTTAAAGGCACGCTATTGTGACACCAGATATGAGTGGCAAAGTGGACTGGCAGAAGTTGGCAGAGTACACACTGAAGGCCTGACACCCAGACGCTTGCAGACAACTAACTGCTATTCAATCTAATACAGTGAAAAAACATTTTTTGTTTTTAAATGCAAGCTATTGTGACACCAGATATGAGTGGTGGCACTGGGCAAGTGGGCACATTATCCACTGTGAGCCTGACACAGAAGCTGGCAGGCAGGCAACTGCAATTACATTACACAGAAAAAAAAAAAGCAGACTGATGTTCTAGCCCTAGAAAGGGCTTTTTGGGGTGCTGTCCTTACAGCAGAGATTAGATGAGTCCTTCAGGACTGTAGTGGACACTGAATACCCTAGCCTAGCTATCCATTTCCCTATCAAATGAGCAGCAGCTACACTTTCCCTCCTCTATCTAAGACTGTAGCTTCAGAATGAATCTAAAATGGATGCTGTACAGGAGGTGGGAGGGTCTGGAAGGGAGGGTCTGCTGCTAATTTGTTGGAATGTGTCTGCTGACCGTGAGGCACAGGGTCAAAGTTTACTCAATGATGACGAATAGGGGGCAGATCGAACCGCGCATGTGTTCGCCCACTGTGGCGAACGCGAACACGCTATGTTCGCCGGGAACTATTCGCTGGCAAACAGTTCGGTACATCACTACATAGAAGATGTCATTTTAAAACATCTGGGGATCTACCTTTTGGGCACCCCGGGTCTACAGCATTATGTTCTAAACATCCAAAATAAGTTAATCATGTGTTAGGTATGTGGTTTCACAACCATTTTTAATGAAGCCTTGCTTTTAAATTACCATACAATAAAACCTGGTAGTTGCTAGATTTGAAAATGATGTAGTGATAAACTAAATAGTAGTAAATTAAATAGCAGTAACAAAAAATGTCAGTTTGGCAGAATCAATTTGCCCGAAAAAAATTCTGTCAAATTAAAAAAAGCACTAAAATTATCTAAACAAACAGACAGTTTTTTTGTCCATTTAATTTGTTTTGTGATTTGTCCATATAGCGTTTTGGAGTTCTAGATTATGAATAAATCAGCTATCGCTCAAAGTTTAAGGGGTTAAGCGAATCTCAATTCATTTAAAAATGAATGAACAAGTTTAATAAATAGCAATGGTGAGCTCTGTCACATAATGCAATGCAATAAGTAAGCTATTGATGTAGATAAAAATATTCAAATATATTATTTGACACTGTTTGGTAGAATGAAGATCAACTACAGTTTTTCCATGCAAGTTGATACCATCATCAAGAAGGCCACTGTGTGCCAATAATTTTTCAATATTTTGTTTATTTTACATTTATAGTACAATGCAAGTGTGGTTCAATATTTAAGATTAAGATTACTTCAGTGAGCAAACAAAAGCTCAGAATATTACAGTGGTTATCTAATGTATGACTATAATGGGAAGAACTAAGTTACCTGTTCCCCACTTAATCTCTTCACTGGGATAACTGGAACACCATTATATTTATAGATTTAACTAAAGGCAGAAAATGTTGACATGGCTTTATTAGAATAAAAACAAAAATTAATTTAAACAAATAATAAAAACAAAAATTATTTAGACACTAAAACCTGGAGGAGAAAACAAACCCATAAGAGCTGGATGCATTTCATGCATGTGAAAGTACTATATCCCCTCTACATCAGAAAAGTGCCTTCTATATAAAAACCTTTAACAATTAGATACATATGTGATGTTTACTTAAAATGCAGCCTTTCGTGATAATTTTTTAGTCAAGTAGTTCAAAACCATGTAAAATATGTTTAAAATGACTATTTATAGTTCTATAATGTAAATTTCAAACTGATTCATCTTTTAAACACTACAGAAGTTTCATCATCCAATATTGAAATCTCTGCAAAATAACAAAAAACAATACTATATTGGGACAATTTTAATAACCAAATACATATGTGTAAAAATGTTGCTTTTCATCTTAGGTACTAAGGCAACAACTGTATTGACATAAATATAAATATTCGATGTTGCCTTTACCTAGTATATTTAATCCTTCTAATAAATCTTTTTTCTTTATACCAACTAACTGTGCTTATTGTGCTACTCTACACTCCTATGATCTTCTCTGCTATTTGTTTTCTCCCCCCTTCTCTATTACCCTTCTCGGACATACTACCACACGAGGGATCGGAATTAATAGACTTTCTGATATCGACCATAGTGGCTAAGCTATCCTGCTATTGTCCAGATATAGTAGTATTAGCTACATTGTATAATATTCTAGGTCTTAAAATTCCACCTTAGATACAAGGTAATGTTTAGCCTTGTCTAAATGGGATACTATTATATTGACTTGGACTACTTACTTTGTAGCAATAAGTAATAGTCCTCTTTTTCTATAGACCCAGCAGAGCCACGAGTGCACTGCAGATCCTTTTTGGATGACAACCTTATTGTAATTTCTATTTTCGCTCTCATAGAGATGTGTTAATATTGGATTGGATTATCACAGCGTCTTACCTTTTGTTAACAATTTAAAGGTGTCCGTTAACAGCTACCCATAAGCGCCACTCAGTGTTTATATTTACACACTATCACCACTTTTGAAATATGAAGTCCTATATTTTTAATATCATGGTGTCCTTATAAATTGATATTGATTAAAGCTTTTTTGTTTTCTCTTGTTATCTGTGTATACTTACCTGGTAGACTATACATATTCTCTGGTATTTATAAAGTTGAATAAATGTATTAGCTATCAGTTACTGAGTAGTTCCCTATTGGGATACACTTTTTGGTTACAATTTAGTTTTATAAAGAATTACTTGATAAGCTCAATAATTGTAATATTTTTTTCATATTTTGTCATAATATTTTTCTTTCTTCTGGTATAAAAATGTAGACTTAAACCAATTGCTACTTAATATATCATTGCGTATTAGACACATTGGAGGATATTTTTGAAAGTGACAGTTAATTCCTTCATTATTTTGAGCATATTTATTATAGTGACATAAAAAGTGACGATTTTCTTTAGAATACATTTCACCAGTTTTTGCACAAATTTCCCTTCAGAAGCCAAATTTACAGTGGTGGAATAATTCAGAAATCTGTTATGTCACTTAAGAAAGGCGTATATTTTAAAATTAGCAAAAAGTTAAGTAGATGAAAATATTCAGATATACTAAATTGCATCACAAAATTGCTGAACATTTCAATTAAAAGTGCTGGCAAAACTAAATAAATCTCTAAATAAATCTAAAAAAAATAAAATGAGTTTCTGTGCAATATTTGATACAAACTAAAATGGGACAAGACCATGTTTATGTTTCACATATAAAATGTAGTGATTATACAGAAGTCCACTACCCCCTATAATAGGGGCACTTAATACAAAATCAACATATAGTATAAGCAAGATATAATTATTGAAGCATTGTGCATACACTTGTAATTTTTTTTATTTTTTTTGCTACGCAATGGTTCAATGCCTGGCATTGAGAAAATTGTACATTCATACACCAATAAATTAATATAGGAGTTATGCAATATCTTTGAAGAAAATAACCACAGATTACATTTTATGATGGTAATAATCAGTACATGGGCTGATACTAGTGAAGGACAATATTCACTAATGAATGTTAAAAGTAAAATAACCTTAACTATAGTGCTTAGTTGAAGATATTTAATAGAGGATGGAGCATTTGAGATATTTAAGGTAAAAGATCAAAAGGACCTACTATGAAAAAAATATGATACAATTAAAAAATATGACATTGATCCAGATATGCAATTTTTCTACTGTTTTACAATGATCTGTGCCAACCAGAGCTTGCAGAATAACTAAGGACACCATTATCGCCAACAAACAATAAAAAGGGAAACAAAACAAGACCTTGATGTAAACTTCTTGGATACATTTTTCAAATGATTTAATATGTTTGGATAAAATGTAAAAAAAAACCTTTTTTTTTTCAAAATATTAAAATACCAAAACATATATCATATATAAAAATATATCAATATATCAAATTATATCATAATATTTTTTTTAAATATTAACTTCTTTTAAAAGTTTATCTAAAAATATAAAATTATTTGAAAAGCTTATCCACAAATATTAAATTGGGGCCCAAGTTGAGCTCTTATCATACGAAGAGTTCAAAGATTATTTTGTTAGGAAGATGTTGTCAACGATAGCACAGTGGATGTTTAAAATCAACAATTGAATGATCTGTAACACAGTGGGAGTTATAAATGTCCCAAATGTAAATGTCAATACACAAACCAAGATGAAAATAAAATCTAGGATATTGTAACATCTGAATAGCAGAAAATGTTCAAGTGCCAGACAAACCTCAGTATTTAAAATCTTTAGAAATGATAAATGACAAATTCTCAAACTGTTTGCTTTTTTAAGGTATGTAACAATGTTTTCTTATAATTAGTGGAGAATAATTAGTAAAGCTACTAAAAAAAGAGGCTTTCTAGATTTGTATTAGATTATGGTATATGGCATCTCTTTATTGAATGCTAAAATATACTTTTCCTAAGAAGAGCAGGAAAGGCTGTTCTATATGGACAGGGGTTTGGTAGTACATAGGGGTTTTCCTCAGCTAAACATAAACTTTTTACCAAAATTACCCTTGCAGCTAAGAGAATAATAGCTGGAGAAAAGACACCACGACTCTGTTAAGAAGGATAATCATAAAGACATAAGGATTTAGAAATGTTAACAGATGAGTGAATTAACCTCACTCGTCCAGCATACCTCCAGATCTTTTATTAAAGGATGGGATGCTGGTTTCAGTAGGATACTGTTAATAGATAATTATCTCATTCATTCTTCATGCCATTCCCCCACAGAGACTCTCTCTATTTATGCTCTTTTTATTTTTTTCGTCTCTGCTCTACAATTGAAGTCACTGTTGGGAATGTCTTATGGATATTGCTGATTATCATGCCGTTTGTATATTGGCTATTCAGAAAAAGTTATCGGGCTCCTTTTTAAATGCTTGTAATTGTTACAACATGCTCAGCAGTAAATAAAGAATTAAAAGAAAAATTTGGTTAGACTCCATCTGCTTTCATTCATTGTTGAAATATATGTGTGGGAATAGTTATAGTTAAGTAAGAATTTAAGTATACTTATCTCTTAAAGAAAGATATATTTGAGAAAGAAAGAAAGAAAGAAAGAGGAAAATAAGGTTAAAAAAACTCTAAAAAAAAACATTAAAAAGAAGAGGAAAGAGAAAGAAGAAATTAAAATAATTTAATAAAGATTATTTACTTTACAAATGTATTGATATATTTATATGAATAATTGTTTATTCAAACCTTAAAGTAACTTGTTGATATTTGTTTACTCAAGTTCCCCTTTAGATTATAGTTTGTGAGCAATATTGCACAGAAATGTATTAATTTCTTTGATGATTTTTTTTGCAAAAACAGAATATTCAAGGATATAATTGAAATGCATATGAACAGGATGTTGATCTAAGGAGAACTTTGATTGCTATTATGGTGTAGAGAACTATTTTTCCCTTTTTGTGGCATAATTGAAAATGGCTACAATTGTTGGGCTACAAATTACGTTTTTGCTTTTTGTTTTGGATCAACAACACAAAAGAATGGGTTTCAAAGTTGAACTTGATGGAGTTTAGTATTTTTTCCAGCCTAGACTATGATGTAATACTACAGGATGGAATAATCTAAAAAGTGATAAGAAGTAAAAAACCTGTCCATGTTTGTTGTCTACAGAACCAGCTGATTATGTTAAACAATAATGTCATAAAATGATGTATATGGAGGTGGAGCGAGAGACAGACTTTGTTTTTCCCTTAAGCTATGTAGAGAATCTCTTAATCTGAGATATATCCCCCAAATTTGCTGATGCTGCTGAGGCAGCCTTCCCCTGACTACTCAGAGTAATGCTCTTTGGAAGAACCATATTACCTTCCTCAGCGGGGGGTAGCTGAGGCAGAGCCCACTACCTCTTTCCCACAAGTGGATGGCAAAGGCCAGAATTTGTCGCATGTGAGGTTGGTTCATGAGTCATTGGCGGAGACCCTTCAGGACACACTGGCGGCTCTCGCCCTGAAAGCTTCCACTAATTACTTACCACCGATTTTTATTCTGACTGATACACTTGCGGATGAGAATAACATCCCAGCAAGTATAGCTGATATAAAAAGTCTTGCTTGTGGAATCGAAGGATGTGTGAACACAAGACCTCCCCATTGCTCGTGAGGAGGTCAATGTATTAGAGGGCTTACTTTTATAATGATTGATTGTGAGCCTTTTCCTTTTGCTATTCAAATTAGGATATTCACCCGAAAATTAAAGTAAAATTTCAGTGTGCAATTGACTCGATGTATGTGAACTAAGCTTTCCAACAAAACTAGTCTGTAACATTAATGGCAATTTTCAGTGTGGAAAAAACACAGTGCCCTAGCAGGAGTAATTTAAAAAAAAAGGAAAGGATGGAACAGGTGAGTGTGTCATCAATTGCCCACTTGATTTTTTTCATTTTTCATTTTTTTAAAAGTGTCCTGTTTTTAAATGAAATTACTCCTGCTGTTGCTCCCCATATTTTCATATTCCTTTTATTGTTGTTATTTCACCCTGCCTGGCTGATTTGCCTGCTCCCTGCTATCTCCGCAAACAGAGTTTGGAGTAGAGCACTGTTAGGAGAAGCTGTTAGGGCACTGTTTTTTTCAACACTGAAGGACAGTTACGGGTGCTACGTACTTCATTTGTGCGAAAACTTTGTTCTTCCTCTTTGTTCTTCTGGTTGGTCAATTGCCCAGTTCCCACTGACTTTTTCAGTGAGAAGCGATCGTCCTTCAGTGTGGAAAAAAAACTGTGCCCTATCAGCTTCTCCCAACTGTGTCTGTCGAGCTAACAGAGACCACAAAACTCAGCTAGGCGGTACAAATCCATAATGAAAGATATTTGAAAAGAGAGGGAGTATCAGCAAGAGTAATTTAATTTTAATTTTTTTATTTTTATGAGGGTGAACAAGGGATCACCAGCACCACCACAACCACCTCATTTAAAAAAAGACCTGCCACAATCAGAGTAGGTATGTTTCACTTGTGCAGTAAACTGCAGCCACACACTACGTATATTACTGATGGAAGAAGCATGCAATTTCCAAAGATCAAGCAGTGGCACAAAAGCATACTGAATTCTAAATCAGTGAATGGCAGTGTAAGTGTAAGTGGCACTGGCAATAGCAGCTAGGCAAGAACTTTTATTTTTTTGTTTATTTTTTTTTCTATTTTTTTTTTCATTCACCGGATGATGAGGGGTCCAACTGTTCCTATTCGACCTGCCTCTATCAACTACTTGCACTATCCTCACCATCCCTCTTCTCTGCTAGAAGTGTGGTGCTAGTAGTAGCTGAAGAGGTAGCGCTGGTGGTAGGTTGTGACAACTGCATACAATCAGATACAGCACCAGTTTACCTGCTGTGTGCCAGGCTATCTCCCACTACAACACTGACACAGCAAGGGTAAACACACCACTGGCCTCTCTCCCTCAATAGCTGAAGTCAACAGAACAATCCTGCTAGGAGCTAATGTTGTTAGTAGCTTTGCTTGATTTATGAATAAAAGCAACATTTAGTGGCTTTCCCCGAACCATCAATTCTTTTTTTGCTACCTCTTAATTAGACAGAAGATCTAGCCCACATGATTGAGCAGACTTCAATCACTTGTCCTCAATCAATTGACCATCCCCGCAAACAGGGCCGGTGCAAGGATTTTTGGCTACACAGGCGAAGATGAATTTTGCCGCCCCCCCACACACAAATAAGATGTATCTTTAGCGGTGTCTCATATCCAGCCTTTTGAAATCCCCATGTAGTGTATTGTACCCCCCTTTAGTGTGTCTTACACCCCCTTGTATGTCTCTTACAACCTCCATGTGTATCTCCTTTCCCCCCCCCCAGCCCCTTTGTGTGTCTTTCTTTCCCACAGCCCTTTTCTGTGGGTCTCTCCCCTCAGCCTGTTTTTTGTGTGTCCCTCTTCCCCTCAGGCTCCTTTGTGTAACTTTTCCCTCCCAAGCCATATAGACATAGATATATAGCTACACACACACATACAGGCACATAGTCACAGAAATATGCAGGCACACAATCAAACAAACACAGCCATACAGGCACACAGTCATACAATCAACACATACAGGTACACAGACATACAGTCATACAGACACACACACACAGACATGCAGACACTGGCATATAGATAAATAAAAACACAGTTATACAAACACAGACATACAGAGACATGAAGATGCAGGCATACAGAGACATAACGAACAATGCATACAGAGACATATATACACAGACAGTCACACAAAGATATACAGAACAAGGCATACAGAGACATATGGATACAGTCATACAGCGACATACAGGCATACAGGGACATTCAGAAACACACGGACACAGTCATATAGAGACATACAGACACAGACAGACAGTCATACAGAGACATGCAGACAGGTATACAGAGCAGGGGCAGATCCAGAACCTAATCTTGGGTGGGGGGGGGGGGGGGGGGGGGAGGTGGTAGTGAGTTTTAGTGGGGTAATAGGGGCTCTAATTAAGGAGTTAAGGGCTGTAGTAGGGGGGCAGGGGCTGTAATTGGGGGCTTAGGAAATGTAGTGGGGAATTGGGGCTGTAGTAGGGGGTTAGGGACTGAAGTAGGTTGATGGCTGCAAGTGGGAACAGGGGCTGTAGTGTGGGGGATATGGGCAGCAATTTGGGGGAGAGGGGCTGTAGTGGGGGTAAGGACTGTAGTAAGGGAATAGGGGCTGTACTGGAGCTATGGGGTAAAAGGGAGTGGAAGGGATGTGAAGTAAGGGAGTTAGAGGCTGTAGAAGGGAGTATAGGGGCTGTGGTGGGAGCAAAGGGGCAATGTGGTTGGAAATGGGCAGTAGAGGGGGGACACAGGGGCAGTAGAGGGGGACACAGGGGCAGTATGGTGTGGGCACAGGCTGTAACGAGGGACACTGAGGCAATAAAGTGGTGTCACAGGGACAGTATGGTAGGGGGTAAATGGGAAGTAGAGGGGGGGGGGCAGGGGCTGTTGAGGCGGGTAGAGGAAGTAGAGGGGGGAGACAGGGGCAGTAGAGGCGTGTGAAAGGGGGGCAGAGGCAGGGGGCAGGGGCTGTAGAGGGAAATAGAAGTGCTGTAGAGGGGCACATGGGGCAGTAGAGGGGGCAGGGGCTATTGAGGGGCTGTAAAGGGGGCAGGGGTAGTATGATGGGGCAGGGGCTATAGAGGTGGCAGGGGTAGTATGGTGGGGGCAGGGGCTATAGAGGTGGGGGCAGGGGGGAGTATGGTGGGGGCAGGGGGGAGTATGGTGGGGCAGGGGGGAGTATGGGGGGGCAGGGGGAGTATAGTGGGGCAGGGGGAGTATAGTGGGGGCAGGGGGAGTATAGTGGGGGCAGGGGGAGTATAGTGGGGGCAGGGGGAGTATAGTGGGGGCAGGGGGAGTATAGTGGGGGCAGGGGCTGTAAAGGGGGCAGTATGGTGGGGGCAGGGTCTATAGAGGGAAATAGAAGTGCTGTAGATGGGCACATGGGGCAGTAGAGGGGGCAGAGGCACTATGGTGGGGCAGGGGCTATAGAGGGGCTGTAAAGGGGGCAGGGGAAGTATGGTGGGGCAGTTTGGAGGAGTAGGGGCTGTAGAGGGGGCAGGGGCTATAGAGGTGTCAGGGGTAGTATGGTGGGGCAGGGGCTATAGAGGTGGCAGGGGAGTATAGTGGGGGCAGGGGCTATAGAGGTGGCAGGGGAGTATAGTGGGGGCAGGGGCTATAGAGGTGGCAGGGGAGTATGGTGGGGGCAGGGGCCGTATGGTGGGGGCAGGGGCCGTATGGTGGGGGCAGGGGCCGTATGGTGGGGGCAGGGGGAGTATAGTGGGGGCAGGGGGAGTATAGTGGGGGCAGGGGGAGTATAGTGGGGGCAGGGGGAGTATAGTGGGGGCAGGGGCTGTAAAGGGGGCAGTATGGTGGGGGCAGGGTCTATAGAGGGAAATAGAAGTGCTGTAGATGGGCACATGGGGCAGTAGAGGGGGCAGAGGCACTATGGTGGGGCAGGGGCTATAGAGGGGCTGTAAAGGGGGCAGGGGTAGTATGGTGGGGCAGTTTGGAGGGGTAGGGGCTGTAGAGGGGGCAGGGGCTATAGAGGTGTCAGGGGTAGTATGGTGGGGCAGGGGCTATAGAGGTGGCAGGGGAGTATAGTGGGGGCAGGGGCTATAGAGGTGGCAGGGGGAGTATAGTGGGGGCAGGGGGAGTATGGTGGGGGCAGGGGCCGTATGGTGGGGGCAGGGGCCGTATGGTGGGGGCAGGGGCCGTATGGTGGGGGCAGGGGCCGTATGGTGGGGGCAGGGGCCGTATGGTGGGGGCAGGGGCCGTATGGTGGGGGCAGGGGGAGTATGGTGGGGGCAGGGGGAGTATAGTGGGGGCAGGGGGAGTATAGTGGGGGCAGGGGGAGCAGAGGCAGTATAGTGGGGGCAGGGGCAGTATAGTGGGGGCAGGGGCAGTATAGTGGGGGCAGGGGCAGTATAGTGGGGGCAGGGGCAGTATAGTGGGGGCAGGGGCAGTATAGTGGGGGCAGGGGCAGTATGGTGGGGGGCAGGGGGAGTATGGTGGGGGCAGGGGCGAGTATGGTGGGGGCAGGGGCGAGTATGGTGGGGGCAGGGGGGAGTATGGTGGGGGCAGGGGGGAGTATGGTGGGGGGCAGGGGGAGTATGGTGGGGGGCAGGGGGAGTATGGTGGGGGGCAGGGGGGAGTATGGTGGGGGCAGGGGCTGAAGAAAGGGGCTGAAAAAAAAAACGTTTTGATTTAAAAAAAAAAAAAAAATGCTACAAGTTCTTCCCCCACCCCCTCCCAGAGACTTACCTTGGTCCAGGAGGGAGAACCTTACCCCTGGTGGTCGGATGGGATGGGATGGGCTGGGCTGCACTGGAGGCTGGAGGCTGGAGCTGCAATCAGGACCGCTGGGGAGTCTGGGAGCAGTAGAAGTCCCGCCCCCTTCTGACATCATCAGAGGAGGACGGTTGACTTCACTGCCCTGCTCCTGCTGTGTGCTGGCTGCAGGGAGAGAGGTGAGATTAAAAATCCGAGTCTCCAGCCAGAGGCAGGGGATTCGGATTTTTGCGCCCCCCTTCTCTGGCGCCCTAAGGCGGCCGCCTGTGCCGCCTTATGGACGCGCCGGCCCTGCCCGCAAACAAACAAACAACACTTCCCCTTTTTTCTGGTGCCAGGGATGAAAAACATATTAAGTCTCACCGGAGGCAGTTCCTCTAGGATTCTGGAAGTCTGAAAATAAATATTTCAGCCAAAAACTGTAAATTGCAGTCTAGAATATCCATGTCTACTATTTTCTTTCTGAATTGTCTCTTATGTTTAATTGTTTAAGGGATTCACATTTCCTCTGTAAGTAAAATCAGTTCTTGATGCTTATGATTTATTTATTGGGTTGGTGTAAGTATTAGGGGTAACCGAAAACGCTCACATAAAGACTTGGTGGTGGCAGCGGATTAACTATAATCTGGGTGGGGTAGGCAGGTGTTGTTTTTTCCCCTATAAGGAATTAGGTATAAAGGTAGCCAGTGACCAAGTGCTTTTATCCCCTTCATGTCAATATTAGCAAATAGTTATGTCCATAACACTAGGCATTGCCTAATGTTCAGCTATTTTAAGAAAAGCTGCCCCTAGGGCCCTGTATAGTTATCCACCAGAATTGATTTTTTTTTCTGTTTATATGTGTCTGTCAATATGCTGAGTAATAAGTGGGATATGGGGGTCGGGAGTTGATAATGACTGTGATTTTAAAGTTGGTTCACTTTGTAAATACAATTTACAAGTGTCTTATTTTTCTTCATTTATTATATTACTACTGTCAATAAACAGATTTATATGTTTCTAGGAAATGGCTTAACATTGGAGGGAGCTGTTCCATCAGAACAAGACAGTCAGCCAAAGCCAGCCAAGAGAGCACGTACATCCTTCACAGCAGAACAGCTGCAGGTAGGTGTCTCATTGCTTCTGGAGATCAAACACTTATTAGTAAGCATGCTGGACAGTGCAGCCAATGTTCTCTCTACTCTAGGTGATGCAGGCACAGTTTGCTCAAGACAACAATCCTGATGCACAGACACTTCAAAAACTTGCAGATATGACAGGACTAAGCAGAAGAGTCATCCAGGTAAGCAAAACTGTCTTTGCGGTAACTCATATTGTGTCATGACTGAGCCAAAATATAACAATACTGATATTTGATGGATAATACAAAATGTATTACTCAAATGTGTGTTTTAAGAGACAAAGAATATTGTAACCATGACCTCGATTTAATATGCTTTCCAAATAATCCAATACTGTAGGAAAAAACTTTCTACGTGATTTATCTACAAAAATCTCCATATACTTTAACCCCTTAAGGACACATGACATGTGTGACATGTCATGATTCCCTTTTATTCCAGAGGTTTGGTCCTTAAGGGGTTAAAGGGAATCTCCAGTGCCAGGAAAACAATCCATTTTCCTGGCACTGCAGGTCCCCTCTCCCTTCCACCTCCCATCCATGGTTGCTGCAGGGTTGAAAACCCCTTCAGTCACTTATGAGAGGCAGTGACATGTCCCACGTCGCTGCTTCTTCCTCCACCACCGCTTCTCCCCTTCATTACGTCAGCCGGCGGAGGAGACTGAGCCCGCCCGCTGGCTGGGGAGACCTAATTAGACCTCTCCAATACTTTTCAATGCTTTCCTATGGGGATTTTAGCGAAGCGTGAAGACGTCCTGCGACGCTATAGCACAGAAAACCTGTGCTATGGACCAGGAAGTGCAGTAGTCTAGTAGACAGCCACTAGGGGAGGACTTAACCCTGCAAGGTAAAATGGCTCAGAGCACATGAGTGTGCTCTTGGCTGGCAAGGGCAGGGGAAACAATAAATATCTCATGAGATCGAGAGCTATAATTAAAGAGCATCCTTAATCTTCTTCAATGGGAAGATTTTCATGTTTGTAATTTTTTGATGCACAGAACTAACATTGGGAGCCCGGAACAGAGTTCACTGATGCCAATGGCATGTGCACTGAGGTGCATCTAGCCCCAGCATACAATTATCAATATCTCTGTATGTGCAGTGTTTCAAGCTGAAACATACTTCTACCACCATGACCACTTCATATCACTGAAGTTGTCATGTGCTTGGAGTAACCCTTTAAGTTTTGAGTCAGGTTTACCCTTTTGATTAAAAAAAGAAAGTATGAAAAAAATATTAAACATACTTGTAATGCAGTGTTGGGACAGACACTGCTCTGAAAACACTCCTCCCACTGCAAAATCATCAAATAAACTGGAGATGTGAAACAGCCTTATATATAAATTCTCATTTCTGCTGTGTTAAAGGGAGCTGATTGTGACTTAATGCAGAAGTGGCTTAAGCTTCACAGCTTAGGAAGCATGTAATAAAAAGGAACAAATTGTTGCGTAAGTTCCGCCGCTGGACACATTTATATAGCGATAATCGCTATATATGTGCACATTTGGAATTTAGGGGCCGAATGCCTGGGTCCCCCCAGGACAGCTAGGCCCTTGATAACTGTCATGGTTGTCACCCCCAATGGTGGCCCTGTGCAGACCTATGGTGCATGCATGGTAATCCCTCTTTCAATCCAGTGCTTCTTATAGAGCCGCATTTGATATCATCATGCAGTGTGTGATGATGCTAAACATTGAGACCTTCAAATCATGAATGTCTTATAGAATAAGGATCCCAAATGGCTGACTGCCTTGACCAAATGTAAACATTGCTATTTTTCAGAAAGGGCAATGTTTTGCACCAACTTTGCACTAACATCTCTACATTAAGATGGAGTGGTTTTGGTATCAATAATTATTCAAGATTTTTTTCTTTATGATAAAATCCCTTGTCTGTTTGATCCAAAATTGAAAAATATACTGTCATAGTATATAGCTCTGTGTAAATGATGGAAATGCACTCAAACCCTCGTCCTGAACTCCTGGGTGCAAACTGGATCAGCCCCAGTACCAAAGGGACCAAATATCAACTTAAATGTAGAAAGGCCCTAAGGGGTCGAAACGTTGTTCTTTGGTGCTTGGGTCCAATAAAATATAATTAATATTATTTACAATCGCTAAACTTGTTCTCATGCTAGAAAGCCCAAAATTCAAGATAATGTCTAGGTTGATTAACACTTTTCTTTGATGCTTGTTTACACCACTCCTGTTCTTATGCTTCTGATTATTTATTAACCTAATTTTTTTTTTTTTTAAATCATCTTTTTAAAAAATGTTTACTGACCAATGCTTTCTTTTGTTTATTGATTTATATCCAGGTTTGGTTTCAGAATTGCAGAGCACGACATAAAAAGCATACACCTCAGCATGTTGTACCACCTCCAGGTTCTGCTCCAACACGTCTCCCTTCCTCAATGTCAGACGACATCCATTTCTCACCTTTCAGTAGTCCAGAAAGAGCCAGAATGGTCACATTACATGGATACATAGAAAGTATGTAAACACTATACTATATGACCAAACAAACGATGGGAGCTATATTAAATTGACAGGTCATTATACATTCATTTGTAGGCTGAATAAACGAGAAAACACTCAGCCAGTAGATATTTCTTGTAGCAGAGCATCTAGCTGTGAAAGATTTTTTTATACTTAAGTAATCCTAAACCCCAGTCAATATATGGAAAAGTTTATGAGCAAACTATTAAACTTGTGTTTAAAATAAATGTTACCCTTAAAGCGTTGTAATTCAAAGGAACCAGATCCTTCCATAATAGTACCACCACCACTTAGAGTGCAGTAAGCCATGCAGTACAGTAAGCCATGCAGTATTGTACATGGCTCCTACACCCATGGTTGTAGTGGGTATGGTGCTTAGCGTGCCACTTTAAAGGAATCCTATAGGACCCCAGAACTCTTCATGGGGGTTTTGTTGCCTTGCCTTAAAGGGACACTCCAGGCACCCAGACCACTTCAGCTCATTGGAGTGGTCTGGGTGCCAACTCCCACTACCCTTAACCCTGCAAGTGTAATTATTGCAGTTTTTTTAAAACTGCAATATTTACCTTGCAGGGTTAAGTCCTCCCCTAGTGGCTGTCTATTAGACAGCCACTAGAGGACACTTCCTGCTTCATAGCACAGGTTTTCTGTGCTAGAGCGTCGCTGGACGTCCTCACGCTGTGTGAGGACCTCCAGCGTCGCTCTATTCCCCATAGGGAAGCATTGAAATTCATTTTCAATGCTTTCCTATGGGGTGCGCTAATGCGCATGCGCGGCATTGCCGCGCATGCGCATTAGGTCTCCTCGGCCGGCGGGCGAGATCAGTCTCGCCCACCGGCCGACGTAACCAGAAGGAGGAGCGGCGGGGGAGGAGGAAGCAGCGACGTGGGACCTGTCGCTGCCCCTGGTAAGTGACTGAAGGGGTTTTCACCCCTTCAGTAACCGGGGATTGGTGGGTGGGAGGGAGAGGGACCCTCCAGTGCCAGAAAAACGGATCGTTTTTCTGGCACTGGAGTTTCCCTTTAACCTCCCATCCACTCCCCTTTCCACCCTGCAGCTGAAAACATTGCCATTCAACCAAGTACACTCAGGTAGTCACAAGAGGTGTTTCTAATGAGAGACCTGATCAGTGTTACATGGCATTTTGCCATGCATGTGCACTAGCTTCCCAATGCTTAGCACAGTAAAAGCATTGGATTGGCTAAGATCATCAATCTCAGGTAAGGAGATGGAGCTTCCCTGCAAAGACCAACACTATGAGGGAGAAAAGGTAATTCAAATACTTTTTTTTACTCCTTCTAGGTGGGGTCCTGGGACCTAAATGGCCATCAGGGCACGATAGTGTTAGATATATACATTTTTGCAAGCAAAAACATCTAGTAAAGTAGACAAATAAGTCATTTTAGACAAACCTCTTGTCTCATATATGTAACAATAACCATTTAAAATACCCTAATATGGTCTCTTTTTATATCATTCTATAAATATTTGAAACTTGGAGAGAATACCCGGGTTGTGTTAAAAGCAAATATCAAACCTTACAAATTTTAAATAGTTAAATGCCAAAGATTAATTCAAACTTTAGTGAGCTTTTTAAACTAGAATGTTCCAGGCAATTGCAGATGGAGAGGTAGTTGAAAGGTCAGAGGATAGTTTACTCTAAAACAAATGCTAAAGCATGGGGAAAACATGAATGTTTGACATCTAATAATATACAAATGACAATATGCAAGATTTAACTCTAACATCACCTTCCAACAGTGCGTAATTATCAACAAAAATCTGTACAGATAAAATTATGTTTTGTAGACTCTGGCACAATTTTAGTTTTAATGTACTTAAAGAAAAATATATAACTGTACATTGAATGCAAGCTCTTCGGATCTATGAGCAGAGTCTTTTTGCGATGCCTGGCACACCAGTTAACATTTAGAAAATGTAAACTATTTGTAGAAGCTACAATGAACTGTCTGTGATAATTTAAAAAAAAAACCAAAAAATTGAAAGACAGTTGTTGGTCGCATGTCTATTCACCTTTGCGGGAAACTCCTAAATAGCTCAGGTTCAACCAGTTGCTTCTAAAATCTGATAATAAATTGATTGGAATCCACCAGTGTGAAAAGGAAATCCAAACAAATGTCATCACAAGTACGTTGATTAGTGATGTCGCGAACATGAAATTTTCCATTCGCGAACGGGCGAACCCGACGAACCGCCATAGACTTCAATAGGCAGGCAAATTTTAAAACCCACAGGGACTCTTTCTGGCCACAATAGTGATGGGCCCCCACCCACCTGAGCGGTGGGTGGGGGCCTTAAACACAAATTGGGGGGGACCTAATGTCCTCCCCCCTGGCCCCCACCCCTGAGCGGCGCGTGGGGGCCCTAAATACCAATAGGGGGGACCTATTGTGTCCTCCCCCCTGGCCCCCACCCCTGAGCGGCGGGTGGAGGCCCTAAATACCAATAGAGGGGGACCTATTGTCCTCCCCCCCGCCCCCACCCCTGAGCGGCAGGTGGGGGCCCTAAATACCAATAGGGGGGGACCTAATGTCCTCCCCCCCGGCCCCCAGACCTGAGCGGCGGGTGGGGGCCCTAAATACCAATAGGGTGGGGGGACTGTGGCGAAACCAGTCTCGCCACTGTGAACTGGAGAAGCCTGGTTGCCCGCCTGCTGCCTTTGGACTATGGCCCTGGGAGATTGGGCCCTTTAAAAAATGTATTCGGCCCTAACAGAGTGCATGTCACTCATTCTGGCCCTTTAAATACAGTGGGGTCATTCGATACTTGCCCTGTGTGAGCGGTGATACCCCAGATAGCTATGCCATGGAGCCCATTCATATAATGAAAGACTATGGGAAAGACTTTAGCTCCATGGCAATTGAACTGTATGTGTGTGGTCTGAGCGCCATTCAATAATATGCGCTCAGACCTAAGCTATCTAGGGATATGTTGCATGTCTTTATTTTATGTAGTAAATGTAACCTTGTGTATTATATTGTATTTTATGTTTTTTTGCAACCATGTGCTCAATGGAGTCTGCCTCTATCCCTGGATATAATTGGATTATTTTCCCCATTGTCTCCAGGAGAGAGGGCTCTGTAAAACCCAGACGCCAGATAGCCATGTGCCAGCCAGGGCCCAAAATATACTTTTACTAACTTTTGAACCCCTGGTCTGATTCATGCCATTTTTTAATATGTTGTTCCCCTGAATGGATTGATTGTGAATATGTTCATGTGAATGTGATGTATGGTTTTAGAGTTATGAAAGTTGGGTAGAAAGTATGTTTTAACTGTATGTGTAATTGAGTTTCCTCTCAGGATAAGGGGAGGGAATCTGTGGGATGTAACTGAGATGTGATTGGTTGTTTTATCCCTCCCTGTGGGCGGTCCTGTATTTGCAACAACTGTAATAAAATCCAGGCTGGGTGTGCCAGCACCTGAGACCACTGCTTGACCCTCAACACGGAGCCTTGTCTCGTTCTTGGGGGGATTCACTGTATGCTGTTGGAGACTGATTGCCAGGAGTGTAAGCTGATGTATGCTTTTCCTGTTCATCTGCTAGCAGCTATTCGTGAGGTTCCAGTTCTGGAGTTGGAGTGCTATTTTGTATCCAGTTCGGGAGTTTGGTGTTCTGCAGTAGCTGTGCCTGTCTCAGAAAGGGGATTATCGCCTAAACGGATTTTAACCCCTTGTCTGCTGAAACGGTCCGTTACAGGGACCTAATGTCCTCCCCCTGGCCCCCAGACCTGAGCGGTGGGTGGGGGCCCTAAATACCAATAGGGGGGACCTATTGTCCTACCTACCCCCCTCATCCTAAAAATAATGAGGGGGGGAGTCAATAAAGCTAAAAACCTGTAAATAAATAAAAATAAACTTACCATTAGATGTCTTCTTTTTTCTAAATTCTTATTTCTTCATCCCGCAAAAAGGCCAAATAAAAAGCCAATATAACAGTCGCACTTTGAAAAAAAAAAAAAAAAAAAAAGAGCGCAAAAAAAATAATCCTTGTTCACCCTTCAAGGGCACGCTGCGTACTGAGCTCCGCAGGGCGGGTCAAGGCTTATAAAGCCTTGCCACGCCCTGCAATTAGGTTTAGAACACTCTGATTGGTTGGTTTAAGCCAATCAGAGGGCTCTGTGTCATTTTACACAGCGTGGGAAAATTCCAAAGAACTTTCCCACGCTTTGTAAAATGACACAGAGCACTCTGATTGGGTGGATTTCAAGCCACCCAATCAGAGTGCTCTGTGTCATTTTACACAGCGTGGGAAAGTTCAGTGGAATTTTCCCACGCTGTGTAATTTGACTCATAACTCTCTGATTGGTTACTTAATCCACCCAATCAGAGTGCTCTATGTCATTTTACACAGCGTGGGAAAGTTCTTTGGAATTTTCCCACGCTGTGTAAAATGACACAGAGCACTCTGATTGGCTTAAACCAACCAATCAGAGTGTTCTAAGCCTAATTGCAGGGCGTGGCAAGGCTTTATAAGCCTTGACCCGCCCTGCGGAGCTCAGTACGCGGCGTGCCCTCGAAGGGTGAACAAGGATAAAAAAAATTTTGCGTTCGTTTTTTTTTTTTTACGACGGTTATATTGGCTTTTTATTTGGCCTTTTTGGGGGCTGAAGTAAGAAGATTTTAGAAAAAAGAAGACATCTAATGGTAAGTTTATTTTTATTTATTTAAAGGTTTTTAGCTTTATTGACTCCCCCCTCATTATTTTTAGGGTGAGGGGGGTGGGTAGGGGGATCATTTTTTGGGGGGGGAGGGGGTGACTAGGGGTTTGGGGACCCCTAGTCACCTGGGGGGACATTTTTTTTAGGCCCCCCACCAGCCGCTCAGGGGTGGGGGCCGGGGGGAGGACAATAGGTCCCCCCTATTGGTATTTAGGGCCCCACCCGGTGCTCAGGGGTGGGGGCTGGGGGGAGGACAATAGGTCCCCCCCTATTGGTATTTAGGGCCCCCACCCACTGCTCAGGGAGGGGGGACCCTTTTTTTTTTTTTTTTTAACAGTGAGCAGCCACATGCCCCTACTCGCGGTATTGCGAGTAGGGGCACAATTTACTAATACTAAGTAATTTTGACTTAGTATTAGTAAATTTGGCTGAAAGACCACAAAAAAAAAATAGGGGGCGGACCGAACATCGCATATGTTCGCCGTCCGTGGCGAACTCGAACACGCTATGTTCGCCAGGAACTATTCGCCTGTGAACCGTTCGGGACATCACTAACGTTGATGCTTCTGGCTAAGCACCACAAATATATTGTCAATGTCCTTAACAATTTTTGTAAATGAATATCCTTTTGAGTACCAGTAAAAGCATTGGAGATGTTGTGGAGTAATACGGCACAACATCAAAGAAACTGCTGTCCAAACTCAGTGACTAGGTAAGGAGAGCATTAATCTCAGATATAACCAAGTAGTCACTAGTAGAAGAAGCTTGAGGTGCCCACAGTTGAGGGAGGAGGAATGTCCATGGTACAATTAAAATCTTGACTCCAAAAGGCGGGGTTTTGTGGGCAAGTGAAAAGAAGAAAAACATTGCCAAAATACTTACAGAATGACGTTCAGAAATGTCAAAAGGTATTTGTTGAAATGTTGGCTGTTCTAATCAGATCAAAGTTGAATACAATGTGTGGTGAAAAGTCAGCACTATTCATTATATCCCTCAGTCAAGCGTAGAGTGGTAATGGAAGCATGATGTTAGATTTTTCTCAGAAGCAGGGACTAGAATATTTGTCATAGGTGAAGGAGATATATATTGAGTAAAGTACAGAAAAGTTACAGAAATAGGCAGTCAAATAGTGCCATGTATTTATGCTCAACACACACCCAGTGAGACTGTTTACATGCAAACCAAGATCCTGGATGATTAACAATTAGGCTTCAGTCTGACTGAGAATTTGCAGAAAGACTTCAAAATATTTTAGACATTCATGTTCGAAAGAATGACAAAATGGTCAAAATGTAATCAGCATTCAAGTACAAATGTATTAATAACAGAATTTACATATGACCAAATAGCTTACCAATAACATTTCATTCACCGCCATATGGTCATTTAACCATTGCAGCAAGCAGCCACTGGGTAATTGCTTGCTTTTTAGCAGACAAACCCCCACTCACTGCATAGTGAGGGGGGCCGGGAGGGGTAGAAAAACAGTTATGTCTCAGCTTGCCATGTCGAAAGTGAAAGCATTGTACAGCGCTACAAAATTATCTGCCGCTATATAAATAACAAAATAATAATAATAATGTCTGCTAAACAGCGAGCAGCCAGTGGCTGCATGCTGTAATAAAAAACTATCAACTGAGCATCTCTTGCTTCGCCACCATGAGCAGGTTGCTAATTTATCCCCTCCTTTGTACCCCTAATTTAGAGAATAAAAACTAGCCACCCCCTGCACCCCTCAGAGTGGTCCTAATATATTTAAATATAGTATAAAATGGGGGGACATAGTGACCCCACAGTACGGCTCATGCCTGAGGACCTAGTGGGGTCTATTAAAAAGTATGAGTGGGGTGGATATTCCAATAATATGCAAGCTTAGCCAGAGTGCTCTGATTGTTTGGCTTACTAGCCAACCAAAGCACCCAGACTGATATTGCATAGCATGGAAAAAAACAAAGCACTCTGGACAGGCTTGAATCACATGGGGATCAATTTCCCACTATAAAAGCTTAGAAAGCAAAGTAGGGTTTTTAGTAAATTGAGTTAGTTCTATTTTATTTTCACGAGTTATGTCAAATATAATAGATATTCATTTGGCCTTTTTTGGGTGCTAAAGATAAGAAGATTATCAAGATAGAAGACTTCTAATAATAAGAATGATCTATTCTTTTTACAGGTATTAATTAAATGGCTTCCTCACTATTATTAGGGTGAGGGGAGAGGGCATGTTTAACTTAAGAGGGGGACATAGAGAATGCCACTTATTGGAGGTGTACAATACAATATACACCCCCTTTGTATTATTATTTTGAGAATCCCCACCAGCCGTTCATGGGTGGGGGCTGGAGTACACTAGATTCCCTGCCCTTTATTTATATTAAAGCACACATATGTATAATTAGTAGTGTTCCCATCCACTGACAATAGTGTTCCCATCCACTGACAACTGACTAGATCCACCTTTATATAATTTTATTAGAGTTGCCTCTTGTGGCCATTAGGATGCTCCCAATATTTTTAAATTAACAATCTATTCACACCCAATTTGTTTATTCTCCTTCATCGTTCATTGACCTTTGTCCCCTCATCAGTTTACTCCATCCGTCTCTTCAATCCTTTCTGGAATTATATTCTGTCCCCCAGGCTCTCCCCTATACACAGTGTTTGCTGCCAAGTCTAGTCCATTGTTTCCTTTTTTGTGTTTTCCTCTCCTCTACTCTTCCTTGATAATTTTTCTGCTTGGCCTCTTTACATTCTATCCTCAGACATTCTTTACATCATCTTTGGCTACTTCAATAACTTTTTTTACCAACCTAAAAACTCAATAGGCTCTAGATTTATATCTCTCAATCCATCCTATGGCACACATAGATACATAGCTGTTGATACCCATGTCCATGACTTTGCTGTGTTTATAAGACATCATCTTAGCTTCCTTAATTTGTGTCACTTATTGTCCTTGTCCTCTCTCTAGTCTCCACTTTCTCCTCCTCAACTATCTTCTATCCCTCACAAGCTGCATCATACTACAGTTCTGTATTGTCTACAGCCTTAGATTATGGCTGCATTAATTACAGCTCACTCTAAATGCCAGTCACAGCAAGCTCACCTGCTATCTCCAACAATGTTCCTGTCCTGGCGAATGGTGTTGGAGAAAGTCTTGGACCACAGCTGACTTTTTACATAAAAAATGTATGCTACGTTCCTATACTTCCTATACTATTGTTTGGCAAGGGAGAAGGTCTCCTTTGCCAAGCAATAGTATTTCACCTCTCTCACCTGCACCTACTCTCCTGCACCTACTCTCATGAGCTCAAACACCTTTTTCATATCTTTAGCTCTCTACTCCACCCCACTGTAATGCCACTATTGACTAATCTCACAGCTAGTGATTTATCATATTGCTTTACTGACAAGATTAACTAAATTAAGAATTACATTTTACCTATTTCCTCCTCCCTTACAACCTCTTAGCTTCCATTCTGTTTCCTCTTAACTCCTTTTCCCCATCTCTAAACAAGAGGTCTCAAGACTCTTCGATCCTCTCACCCCACCACCTGTCCTCTTAATCCCATCCCCTCTTACCTTATCCAATTTCTTTTCCCTAGACTGGTCCCATACGTAACACATAATTTCAAGCTCTCTCATTCTCCTGACATCTAATCCTCTTCCATCAAAAATTCTATCTTAAAAAAAGCCATCTCTTGACCCTACTTCTCCTTCCAACTGCCATCCAATATTACTACTCTCCTTCACTTCTAAGCTTTTTGAGTGGCTTGTGTTAACCTGTCTAACTAACTCTCCCAAAACTAACTCAATCCTTGGCCCTTTTCAATCTAGCTTTCTCTCCCTCCATTTTACTGAAACTACCCTTAATGAAGTGACTGCTGACTTAATCTCTGCTAAATCTAAAGGTCATTACTGTAATTTTCCTTGATCTCTTTGGTGTTTTTATACTGTTGACCACTCTCTTCTTATTCAAACCCCCTACAACCTCGAGTTCAGTGACACTGTACTTTCCTGGTTTTTATCCTATCTTTCTAAATGTTCATTAAATGTCTCCTTCTTTGGTGCCATCTTCTTCTTACTACCCATTTCAGTTGGTGTTTCCTAATGCTCTGTTCTTGGTCCTCTTTTATTTTAATTTACACAGCCTCTCTGTGTAACCTTATTAGCTCTTTTGGATTTTAATACCAGATTTATCTCTCCTCCCCTGACCACTTCTGGAATGCATCACAAACTGCCTCTCTTCTATCCCTAATTGCATGCATTCCTGTTTTCCAAAACGTAATCTTTACAAAATTGAACTCCTTATCATTCTCCCTTTAAAACGTCCACCTCCATCTATCTCCCTGCATGTCACTGGGACACCTATTACTCCAACCCCTCAAGCTTGCTGCTTTGGAGTTACTGTGGACTTAGGTCTTACATTTTCTCCTTATATCCACTCTGTCTCCAAATGATATGACTTCCCCTTGAAAATATTGACGCCTTTGCCCTTTTCTAATGCAAGATACAATTATATTTCATCATTTCCTGACTTGACTATTGCAACTCACTACTTAGCCTTCCAAATATCCGCATTGCCCCTCTTCAGTCTTAATGGATGCTGCCACCAGACTCATCTTCCTGACCTCTACTCCAATACCTAACCCCATTACCAATGATTACATTTGCTTCCTGTACCTTTAAGGATCCAATCTAAATTGCTAGTTTAAGCAGGACCTTCTTCAACTAGTGTCTATTATATTCTACCTCTCTTATATTCTGTATACGAACTTCTTGTCATCTACCCCCATTCTGTAATTGTAAACGTTGCAGAATATGTTGGGCTATATAAATAATAATAACAATGTGTTTTTCAAAATTAAACTTGAAATTAAAGTCCTGCTTTAATAAATATGTTTTCAAATTTGTTAAGAAACCTGTTATTGAAAAAAATCAGTAATTTGTTGTATTTTTGTGCAGGTCAGGTACAGTGTGGCCAGGTGCATTGCAGACTTCCCTATGCTGGCCCTCCGGTGCACCTCAAAACTGACATGGAAGCAACACTGTCCAACAGAGGTGACAAGGTAGGTGAGTGGAAAGCTGCTCACAATTATAACTTGTGGCTTATGGAGGGTAGTTACACCATAGCCATTATTGGTACTATGAACTATATATCTTTAATAAAATATGCACAGAAAATGATTTTTGGATTGTCCCTGTTTTATATTTAAAAAAAAGTGCTATGGTTACAAAGACAAATGTAGAGCAAATCTGTAAAAAAAAAAAAAAAAAGGTGTATTCCACTAATAGGCTCTAATAAATTCCCAACAAAAATGTTAGATATGCATTTTCATCAGTTAAATAGTGAATTGGTGATAAATGTAATTGCACTCAGTGTTATGTTATCATATCAGCGTGCTCTAAAAACACCCCTGAATAACTGTTTTAAAAATTACAATTGTCGTAAATTATATTTTCTGTGTTGATTTCTAATTACATTTTTTAAAGCTATTATATTCTCTATTTTATTTTTGGTGTTAAGGCACCACATATGAAAAAAATACGAAGGATTATCATTCTTGACATTTTTAGATACATGGTTCTCTTGCATAAATATTAAAAGCAATCATTCTAGATTCGTGCAGGGTTATACATTTTTTTTTTATTATAAGGAGTAGTTTTAAACAATCAAAGTCATGCAGGTCCAGAAAATATTTACAGATATGTGCAAGTGTTCACTCATTTGATGAAAGTCTTTAATCCAAATGAAATCTTCCACTAATAATAATATGTTTCTCCTGGCAGGTCATCCTTTTTCAGTACTGAACAGCAGAATATTATGTCATTGGTGAAAGCTCACAGCCACCCGTGCCAGGACCATGAAATGCATATTGGAGCCAAATGCAGCTTGGTAGACAGTCAGCTCTCCAGTCCTTAGACTTACCCAGACAAGTCCATTCCATGGTAGGGATGCTGGGTTTACTTTGAAATGAGGAGCTGGTTCTCTGGTTCTTAAATAATGACAATGACGCAATGACTGAGTATAATTTCAGTGATTCATACTGTCGGATCCTTCACAGAATTAATTTTTCTTCTACTGCATTTGTGGTGATGGCAATTTCTTACAAAAATCAAGTGCCCTCTTCAGCCCAAAAATGTTAAGCATCAAAATACTTACAAACCTTCAATGTTGCATGACACGGCAGGACAAAATTTACAAGATGTGTGACGAATGTCCCTTTAATGTACATTGAATTTATATACTGACTATTGCATTGCAAAGCCTCAAATAATGATCAAAATGTGCAACAACATGATATGGAAATATTGGTCTAGCTCTTGTACAAGGTATGATAACCTGCATAACATCATAATATCATGTTATGAAAATTGCTTCATATTTGCTCTCTTTCTTCTGTTTCTAGAACGTCTTATCTGGTCATATTATAGTTATCCAATGGAGATAAACTTTCCAAAGCAATTTAAAGAGCTCCCTTACAAATCCACTCAGTACTTTCATATTTTCAACTGCTCTTACTGAAAGAATTTTTCTTCAAGGGATAATACCAATCTATTAATGGTTAATAACAAATGAATGCATTGTAGTGTCATTTCTGTTTCTTATAGGTGCCAGTGTGCATAAAAGTATGTATTTGACTATTGTGTTATTTGACTGAAGTCAATGAGGTTGGGCTGATCCACTTGTGTAGATTGAAGTGTCAAAAGCCATTTAAAGATAAAATTATATTGTTAAGCAACAGGGAACGTATCTGATAAGGAAGAAACAGGCTACATAGCATTATCATTCATTTAACACACTCTACTGCCTACAACTGCTACACACGAAATATAAAAGCTTTTATTTACATGTGTTTTGTTTCACATGCATCTCTTCTATTAAATTTGACCAGACATTTAGTTTTCCATAGAGATTATCAGGCAGGGTTAGTTACTAAACTATGAATTATCAGTAATAAACAAAATAATTCTCAAAATAGGAAACACAGCTGATTAAGAGAATTCTTACAATTTACCAATTTTGGCCTCAAGTTCTTTTGTGAGAGTTTACTGGATAATCCTGAAGCCCATCTTGCCTGTAAGACTATTGTTATTACATACACTAGTTTACTACATTAGTATACTGTGGGTACACAGTGTATAATTAGGGTTACCAGATTACAGATGACCATGTTGTGTGTGTGTGTATATATATATATATATATATATATATATATATATATATATTATAGTTAATACCATTGCTAAACACAAATACATGCACCAGTCAAGCCATAAGACTTGCTTTTCCCACAGAAATCTCACTTTAAAAGTGCTCTCACTACTGCAAGGGATTCTGGGAGGCGTATGCAAATGAGCTCAACAAAGAACCACATGAGTTCATTTGCATACGCCTACCAGAATCCAACTGTTTTAGATATACCTCCAATTAAAAAAAAGTATATATTTTTTGTATTTGGGCAGTGGAGTGTCCATTTAAAACAAAATACATATAATTAGTAGTTTATTTAAGAATGATTGTTTTGTAATTACAACTTACATTATAAAGTTTTACAAGTGCATTTGGGGTTACGTGGAACACGTGTTTGGTTCTGAAATGTTGTGCAAACATGTACAATTGGTGGATACTATATATCCCATGATAAAAACATTCATATTTTATGAATGTATAAAACAAATTCCAAAAAAAAAGGAAACAATAATGGCCCTGCTTGAAGTCACTTCTATGTTTGATACAACTGTAAAAGCTGTTTTTGTGAAAGGCTTCGAGGAAGTTTAAAGTGTTTGGAATGCTGGTGGGAAATCACTTCTGAAATTAGATTATTTTTTTTTGTGTGTGTGAGAACGATACAGCAATGCACTTGTCAAACCATATAAACACTATATATGCTGTAAACTGTAACTCCCATCAGTCTCTGGAAGGCTGACAACAATTAGAGCTATAATACACAGCAAGATGCTATGAAAGGCTGCGTATACGAAGTTTAACCCCTTTGGTGTAACTCCACATCCGGCATCGTGATTTCGGCTTCATTAGTCAGTCCGAAAGACTTCCCAACTGGCTAATATTAATTATGCTCATATTTCTATGAACAGAATATAGTTTGTTGTCTGACAGCAGTCATCTGACGCTCTTAACCAATGAATGGCTGGCAGGATTGGCATTTGGATATTATAACAGCCAGTAAGAGAGGGCCCTCGTCATGCCCGGCAAAACTAGGTTTGAGAGCAAAAACGCTTTGCCCCATTAACAGGAAACAGGGCCAGGGTACTCCTCGGATAATAACCACTACAGCTGGCTATTGTGTTTATGATGCTTAGGTTATTAACAAGGAACAGTCACTTCCAAGGGTTTTTAATAAGATCTATACTTATGCCCCATTATTTAACAAATATGTGTTTGTGAGGACTGGAACCAAAAATTGAATGTAGAAATCTATACAGCTGCATTTAGCTCTATCCTGGAAACAAGTGCTTCCCTGCCAATCATTGTTATCAGCTCTGTCCTTTTCAGTCACGGAACATAGCATGTGGAGGAAGAGAAACAGAAACAATGTGGAATATGTATGGGGAATAAATACAATGAAAACAATAGGAGATAGTTTGTATTCTGTTAAAAAAAATTGGTGCAAAAATGAAGGTGGAGGAGTTACTAAATGAGCATAACTGGGTAATCCCTAAATTTGGTGGAATTAACTCTGCTCCACAACATTTACATTCTTTATTTGTGCAGTGTTAGTGAGCAGTAAGTTGATGCTTTTATCAGAAATTAAAGGAGCACTATAGGGTCAGGAACACAAACATGTATTCCTGGCCCTATAGGGTTAAAACCACTATCTAGCCCCCTTGGCCCCCTTTACCTCCCTAAAGACAGTAAAATCTTACTTGTATTCAACTCTGAAGCTGCTGCCTCTGCCTGTGAAATTCCTCTGACCTCTGACATCTTAAGAAGTGGTGGCCTGATCCAATCACAATGCTTCCCCATAGGATTGGCTGAGACTGACAAGGAGGCAGATCAGGGGCAGAGCCAGCACAATTCAAACACAGCCCTGGCCAATCAGCATCTCCTCATAGAGATTAATTGAATCAATGAATCTCTATGAGGAAAGTTCAGTGTCTGCATGCGAGGGTGGAGACACTGAATGTTTGGATGCATTTTAAGGAGCCATGACCCAGGAAGGATCTCTAACAGTCATCTAAGGAGTGGCCAGTGAAGTTATCACTAGGCTGTAATGTAAACACTGCCTTTTCTCTGAAAAGACAGTGTTTATAACAAAAAGCCTGAAAGTAATGATTCTACTCACAGAACAAATTCAATAAGCTGTAGTTGTTCTGGTGACTAAAGTGTCCTTTTAAAAGGCCACTCTAAGAATTATAGTCACTTCATATCATTTATTATTTTCTTTCCTAATAAGACTTTGAACTCTAGAGCTTATTCTCTACACAGTGAACAGTAGTGAATTAAAAATGCATTTATATTTCTCGTATAGCATCTTTTAAAAAACAAGCTCTCAATAAATATTTGCACTGCTATTTGTTTGAAATTCCTGAATAACGTGTTTACACCTGCAACCCTTGGCAGTTAACAAGTGATTGGCAAATGAAGTTGCAGGGAGGCTGATTCTCATAATCACTTCTCATTAGCATAATCATTTCACCTTTCCTGCACAAGTATATGACATGATTAGGTTCTTACATAATTATACTGTTTCTCTACTGATCTGCAATTTTGCTGTGGTGCCTCTAAGCCGTGAAATGTAACAGACATTAAATTACTATTTAAAGGAATGTTTGCATGGGTTGGTTATAGTACAGTTTATAGACTTAAATATATGATGCTCAATTTCTATGTGCGTTTTTTTTTTAGTTTTTTTTTTTTTTATTGTGGTACATTATCCATGGGATCCTAATAAGTTTGGTTAATCATGTATCACATGCAAACCAAAATAAGGCATCTTCAACTCCAAGGTTCAAGATGACCCAGAAATAAATTGCAAATAACTAGATCCCAACAGGGAAAGAAAGAAGTATCGCCTCAATCAGAATAGAATTTGCCGAGCACTTTATTGATTTGTAATAAAATATGTCATAGGGGGGGTGGGGAGGGAGATAGGATAGAGGATGCTTGCACATTTTGGGCCATACAGGCATTACCCCAAAAAATTATAATAGTCATTCCACTAGCATGCATATCAGATAATTATAGAATTCAGTACAGCATAAAAAAGCAGTACAGTGTTCATAGCTGTTATTTCAAGTTTTTTTTTTCTAAACTCCTTCATTGCCTAAATTGTATATAGACGGTTTTATTTTCATCTTGCAAAATAAAGTGAATCTGCAAAGGATTAGATACCTTATTTTAAAATTAAGAATTAAAATTCAGAGTCCAGAGAAACTATTTCTCTAATAAAGCTTATTTATGTCCCCTAACCATCATCCCTCATCTCACAAAGAGTGCAGGGATTAGCTCATTAGCTTCTAGTTATCATAATCGGACAAGGAGACATGGCGAGAGGCTTACCGCAGGCTCCAGGTAAGAAGTCAAACTATTCTAAAATGGTGGGAAGCGGACATCATGGCTCTCCTGGTAGGATGCTTTGAGTCTTACTTTAAAGAAGTAAGATTGCACTAAACTTAAATTATGTTGTAAAATATCAATAAAGTATATGAAATGTTTCATACACATACAGATTATAAAATTGCAATTAAATCATTCTGTTCAAACCTGATGTAAAACATTTACATTTTCAGTGCTAAAAAGGTATCACAGTTCATTGTTCACCCCTTTAACAATTAGGATTGTGTTTCTTATAAAGTCTATTACAATTTACTGTCAACATTAGTTTAGAATTTTCTGCAACTTCTGTTAAAAGGCAATCCACCGTAATATCAGATAATGTGCCATAAAAATCATGATATCATTGGTGTTGCCTAACCCCTTCATGGGATTAATAGTGGGATTAATACAATTTTATTTTAGTGAACTATTTTGTTTTTATTACTTCTTATTATAATCATTATTAACTTTGGTTTATAAAGTTTACTTCTGAAACATTTTCTCTAAAAAAGATCAAACTGATATATTTAATTGAAACCTAACCTCTAAACAGCAATATATGGAAACATGAAATCCCACTTTAACTGACATTTAGACAAAGATTTGTAAGTACCTTTTAAAGTCACTGCAACTCACAAGATTATTGAGCAATGTTTAAATTGTTTTGAATTTCTATTTTTCATCCAAAATGGTCAAATTGAAAAAGTCAACTTTGTTTTCTGTTTGGATATTTTGACCTGCAATTTGAAATTTACATTGAATTCCCAATAATTCATACTTTGGTGACTTCCCCTGAGTTTGCTTTTTGCATAGACCCCTAATGTATCTCTTATTTTGTTTGCCAACCCACTCAATGAGAGGTATCAGACTTTTTTTTTTTTCGCATATATTTGCTTAAGCCCATATTGACCCAAAAACTTGGGTGCATTAGTAAGCTCTCCTTTCTGTATTCAAGAATATTTTAAACGATGACTGGTGAATAGCAAAACAGATTTTATTTTTTTAAACTATTACTATTATTTACATATATGCATGATCCGGTTACCACTGGAAAAGCAAATCATGTCCACGGGTATGCGTAAGTGAAACAATTTTCTTCTTGATGTTGTGCCGGTGTGACTAGCCCCCCAAAAGAAGACAATGCAATCCTAGTAAATGCCAACCACTTTCTTTGCTTCAAAAAAACTCAGATTCCATAATGATTCATACAAACGTTAAGAGCAGTGTGTAGAAGATGAAAACATTTCTTACAGTATGATCAGACCCTGTAGGTGTGTTTATGTAAATATTTCCACAGATGTACCTGATGGCATCCGAGTATTGACTCATTTATCCTGGGATGTACACTGAATATAAAAATCACGTTTTGTACAAATATCAGGAAAGTAACATATTTGGTTAAGAGCTGTAAGCTCACCAAATGATGGTTATCATGTGATCTGTTCTTGTCTAGAGTCTAGACCATAGAATTTTAAATTTCAATCCTTTGTACCCGACTGTGCAGGCTTTGCAATGTACTTCTATGATTACATGCCAAATGGCTTGTAAATGGACCTCATGTGAGGATATAAAAAACAAGTCCTGTTCTGTTGGATGGTCTTACAAAAGTATGTAATCAATTCACCATCACCAAGACATTCTTAAGCAGACTCTCTTATTGTGTTTTGCAGATTCATGAATAACATTGCGTTAAGTAAAAAAGTAATGCTCCAAATGTACTATTTATTTATAAAAAAAAAATGTGTAAGCACTTTTTTTAAGCAAATGTCTGTTTTGTTATATATACTTTAAATGTTGTGCATTGTAAAATGTCTTATTTGTTGTAATTAAATAAAGTTACCTTGAGTGGAAGTGCTGGCACTTAAATGAATGATATAGGTTTTTATTTAAATGAATCAAGTCAAGTATGCAAGATTTATTTTTTACATTCGAATAGATTACATTGCGTCCTTCTCTAAAATATACCTTTTATCAACAGAATACACATGCAAATGTCATGGGGAAGGTGAATTATCTTTAAAACACAGTATGCAAGACTGGTATACTTTGTAGAATGTGTCAAAAAATTAATTATCCATTTAATAATGTAATCTCAACATAATCTTTAACAATTCTGCCAAAATGTTTAATATTTTATTAATTTCATCTCTACTTCAAGTTACCATTTATTGCTCCACAATTTATCCATGAAACAGTTTCAATGACAATTGTCATTTGTTCCTAACATCGGGCCATCCAGAAACCCACCAGAACCGCAGAATAAGTCTGTGTAATTTTTATACACGATGAACAGAACCAGATACTAAATATTATAGCTACATATGAAATTAAAAGTCGAACAGTAACACAGACCAAATGCCGTATGTTTTGCTCCTACGTGTGCACCATACAATGGAACAAGCTAATATGCATTGCTAACAGGTTTGAATTAGTGGAATGGACTTTCAGTCATCCACCATTGCTGATAAGCTATGAAATCATGTGTGTGGCGGACAGGCAGGCAACCCGACTGGGTACCTCTGCCAATCGTGCTTTCTAGTTGTCACGAGTACCACCTCCTGTCCATTGTCCGCACCCGTATGGCCAACTCACGCTTGCAGGACTTCTGGCGGGTGGCTCCCTTCCTATGGAATAGCCTGCCTACCGCCATCAGACTCTCCCCTAGTCTTGCATCTTTTAAGAAGTGCCTTAAAACCCATCTCTTTAGGAAAGCTTATGGCCTCCAAGACTAACCTCTACCTCACATACCTGCCTCTTGCCCTCTCCTAAAGGGCAGCCCACCTTATTTGACTGCAAATTCCTGTCCTAATGTGTATCACACCCCACCTCCTATAGAATGTAAGCTCGATTGAGCAGGGTCCTCTTCAACCTATTGTTCCCGTAAGTTTATTTTTAATTGTCCTATTTATAGTTAAATCCCCTCTAATAATATTGTAAAGTGCTACGGAATCTGTTGGCGCTATATAAATGGCAATAATAATAATAATAATAATAATAATAATAATAAGCACTGCACCAGACATGAGCTGAAGCTTAATGCTGGGAGTAGTCTGTTTTATTCAGAGCCACACATGACCTTTTATGCACAAACCCATGCAAGGCATTTCTCACACAAAACAACAGGGTAATCCCTCCCCTGTACCTGAGAAACAATTGAGTCTGGAACTGGGAGATGGGCTTTAACTCAGTATTAGGAGGGTGGAGATGGGGGGAGGGACAAGCTCAGAACAGCGAAGGTATGTAATGTTGATAATTCACAAAAGTACAAATGACTTATGATACTAAATGTATGCTTACTAATGCAATGAGCCTAGATAACAAAATGGGGGGGAAAAGAGGCAATCGCATACACTAAACAATATTACATAATAGGCATAACTGAAACATGGTGGGATGAGACACATGACTGGGCAGTAAACTTAAATGGGTACACACTATTTAGGAAGGACAGAAAAAACAGGAAAGGTGGTGGGGCATGTTTGTATGTCAACCATGAGTTAAAGCCAAATCTTAAGCAAGTGGAATGTGATGAGGAACATGTGGAAGTTTTATGGGTAAATATCTGCTTGGGGCAAAAGAAGTGAAATCAGCTATTGGTTGGGATATGTTATAAACCACCTAATGTTAATATTGACGAGGAACAACAGCTGTTTGAGCAAATTGAGAAAGCTGTAAATCTGGGTAACATTTTAATTATTGGAGATATTAATTACCCGGACATAAATTGGGACAGAGGGACTAGTAGCTCAGCAAAGGGAATTAGGTTTTTGAACTTGTTAAATGATACCTTCATGTCACAACTTGTACAAGCACCAACTAGAAAGGATGCTTGTCTGGACTTGGTTCTAACAAACAACGTTCATCTTTTGACCAACATTCAAGTAGGTGAGCATTTGGGAAATAGTGATCACAATATAGTGTCCTTTGAAATAAAAAAAATAAAAAAAAAAAGCACATGGGGTATACTAAAACATATTTTAAAAAGGCCAATTTCTACAAGTTAAGGGCAGCTTTACAATATATTGACTGGCATAAACTCTTTAGAGAAAATAACACTGTGGATAAATGGAACATCATCCAACAAATATTAGAAAGGTACATTTCTCAGTATGAACCTTTGGGTAATTAATATAAAAGTAACAAATTAAAACCAATGTGGCTTAGTAGAGAAGTAAAACAAGAAATTAGAAATAAGAAAAGGGTATTTAAAGCATTTAAATTGGACAAATCAGATGCATCATATAAAATATATAAGGAAGCCAATCATGCATGCAAAAAGGCGATTAGATTCTCTAAACTTCAAAATGAAAAATTGATAGCCAAAGAGAGCAAAACCAAACCCAAAGCATTCTTTAACCCCTTAAGTGTCACGATTCCGGGAACCCAACACGCTACCAGAAACACACACACAGAAAAGGTGCTGTACCAGACCTTAGAGTGGCCGGGCTAAGCACACACAGAATAGTCAGGAGACAAGCCGAGTCAGGGGAACCAGAAGACAGGATAACGATAAACAAGCCAAGGTCAAAGGGTAGGAGAAAGTCACAAAGTCAGTATAACAAGCCAGAGAGTACGTAACCAGAAATCACAAGTTCAGAATCAATACTATACAGCAAAGACCACAACAGGACAGGGAGGAACAGGAAAGGTAAGTATAAATACCCTAGGTTTAATTCTGATTGGATAACTTCCAATCAGAATTAACAATCACACGTGGGAGGTATCTAAGCCTCCCACTGTGATTGTGGTACTCACGTGACCCCGGCGTTTGCATAAATTAACGACCTTCCAGCGTGCAGCGTTATACATGCTGCCGCTGGGAGGCGTGAAGGATGCGAGCGGCGAGCGGCGGAGAGGAGACGCCGCTCGCCGACAGGTAGGAGGAGGGGAGACCGCGGGCGGCGATGGACTGAGGGTGAGTGCTGCAAGTTGCGAGCAGCCTCCCCTCCTAGCCGCCCGCGGACCCCTGACATTAAGAACCAAACTTCTGGAATAAAAGGGAATCATGACATGTCACACATGTCGTGTGTCCTTAAGGGGTTAAGGACATGAAATCTAAAAAAAAAAATATGAAAGTGTAGGTACACTAAAAACTGGAATAGGGATGTTAATGGTGTTAATGAAGACCAGGAAAAAGCAGAAATTTTAAATAACTATTTCTCCTCCATATATATTAAGGAAGAACCTATGGCAATAGATGTGCAAATGATTGCTGCTAAAAACTTGCAGAAAAATTGTAATTGGTTAACTCAAGACAAAGTGCTGCAGCAACTAAAGAAAGTTAATATTAACAAAGCTCCAGGGCCTGACGGTATTCATCCATGAGTACTTAAGGTACTTAACTGAGTGTAGAAATAAGTGAACCTCTGTTTTTAATCTTTCAAGATTCTTTTCTTTCAGGAAGTGTTCCGGAGGATTGGAGGAAGGCAGATGTGGTTCCTATATTCAAAAAGGGTTCAAAATCCTTGCCTGGAAATTATAGACCTGTGAGCTTAACTTCTGTGGCTGGAAAAGTATTTGAAAGGTTATTAAGGGATAATATTCAAGAATTCCTTGAGAAGAACATGATTATCAGCAAAAATCAGTATGGTTTTATGAAGCACAGGTCATGTCAAACTAACTTGATTGCAATCTACGAAGAAGTAAGTAGAAGTATAGATCAGGGTGTTGCAGTGGATGTGATCTATTTGGATTTTGCCAAGGCATTTGATACAGTTCCACACAATAGATTAGTGTTCAAACTCAAAGAAATCAGTTTAGATGAAAATGCTTGTTCTTGGGTAGAACATTGGATTAAAAATAGAGTACAAAGAGTTGTCATTAATGGTAAATTTTCAAGCTGGACAGAGGTGGTAAGTGGTGGCACTCAGGGTTCTGTTCTTGGACCCCTTCTATTTAACAAGTTTATAAATGATCTTGAAAAGAGCATTGAAAGTCATGTTTCAGTGTTTTGCAGATGAAACAAAACTCTGTAAAGTAATACAATGTGAGCAAGATATTATTTTGCTGCAGAGGGGTTTAGATAGACTGGGGGACTGGGCACTTAAATGGCAGATGATATTTAATGTTGAAAAATGCATAGTTATGCACTACGGCGTAAAGAATGCACAACGTATACCCTTAATGGAAGCAAATTAGAGATAACAACACACGAAAAGTACTTGGGAATTGTAATATACAACAAACTATGCAACAATGTGCAATGTCAATCAGCAGTGGCTAAGGCCAGTAAGGTTTTGTCATGCATGAAAAAGGGCATTCATTCTCGGGATGAGAATATCATTTTGCCTCTTTATAACCCTGGTAAGACCACATATTGAATATGCTGTGCAATTTTGGGCACCTGTTCTAAAGAAGGATATTATGGATGGAACATATCAGCTATGAAGAAAGGTTAACAAATTTAAACCTCTGTAGTTTAGAAAAAGGTCGCTTGAGAGGGGATATGATAACATTATACAAATATATTCAGGGCCAATACAAACCATTGTGTGTAAATCTATTCACAAACCGGAATTTACATAGGACAAGAGGTCATGCATTTAGACTGGAAGAAAGAAGATTTTGTCTAAGGCAAAGAACAACAAATATATAAATAAAATTAAATATTATTCCCGCTAATGCAGGCAGCGGTGTTTGGGCGTCAAGCTCATGGAACTAAAATCGGACATTGAAAATCCCGAACACCGCTGGACTTCCATAATCACCTGCGTTCTGTTCTATACAACCTGGAGGGCACTGTTTGGTGGAATAATTCCCACAAATGAGGTGAACAAGCTACACGCTGTAATTATATGTTATGCTCTGTATTTTATGCAATTTTATACTCCCGAAAGAGACTGCCCGTTAGCATTGATTTGGGCATAGGACCATGTGTGCGGTCAGTCAAATAATTGACTTCCATGAAAAACCAGAACCCCTGGACCGATCTGGGTGATTTTTGGATATGTTGGTCACCCAGATCGGGGGAATCAGGGAGTGTGAATTTTGTGGGTTTTTATGTGTTTTGGGGGTACTTTTGGAGTTGTCTGCAAAATATGTATTTTCTGTGCCTGGTGATAATTGAGTTTGTACATAGTTACATAGTTATATAGCTGAAAAGAGACTTGCTTCTATCAAGTTCAGCCTTCCTCACATATGTTTTTGCTGTTGATCCAAAAGAAGGGGAAAAAAACAAGTCTGAAGCACTTCCAATTTTGTAATAAACTAGGAAAAAAATCCCTATTGACCACAAAATGGCAGTCAGATATCTCCTTTGATCAAAAGATTAGACGTGCTCTCTCCCTGTCATGTAATGACTCTGTCTCACGAATAATACAATAATACAATAAAGATTGATAAGTAAAAACTCAAAAAAATAAAAACTAATAAAAAGTAAAAAGATAAATGATAAAAATATAGAAATATTTAAAATAATTCTCTGATACAGTATATTTTATAAAATGATCCTTACATCCAGCCTTATATATTCACAGCTATTGTGCACATTCTTTCACCAATATGCAAATTTGTAAAAGCACTTAAAAAGAGTTTACAAGTATGTAAACTTATAAATATAAAGATACTGATCCAATATAGTAAAAATATAATACTTTATTAGAAAAGATGAAAACAAAAATTGATAAAATAAAATGAAATAAAAATAGTGCTTGCAGTCTTTTCCGTTACGAAACACAGGAGCACATAGTTACAATATGTATCTAGTACATGGTTAGTCTGTTGCTTGTTGCAGAATGATACAAAAAAACCTGTGACTTGGACATGATAAATATTCTCAGCGTCTCGAGTGGTTTTCAAGCTGTGTGATGTTACAGGATTGCTGTGAAGATTGATGTGCTGCTGTGTAAATGTCCTGGATAAGGATGGTAAGGTGTCAGCTTTCAAACGTGTTTCTTCGCTCCTACGGCTTTATCAATGGATATTGAGCTGACTCATGGCTTGCTTCTTATAAGAGAAAAAAAGGAGGAGTTAAGGGCTGCGCTATTGGACAGAGAACAGTACCATATAAATAAGACCAAATGGTCAAAATAAATAAACAGCAAACAATAAACCTGGGTATTATATTCTCTATTAAAACACCATCAAAGAAGTAAAACAGAGTCCATCCAAGTGTTCAGTAAAAATCAAATAATAAAATGTTCAATAAAAATCAATAAAACCGTCCCACTGATATATGGATAGGGTATGTGTACAATCCTCAGGAGTTGATCCATCCGGGTTGTAGGTAATCCGTATATGTGAAGATAAGAAAACACGAAAAACTGCCAATGGTGAAATATTGTAGCTCCAAAGGAAGAATAAATAAAAAGGAGGATAGTACACTCACATTTGATGGAGCTAGGGCCAGCTCTGGGATGAAGGGCACTTAGTGGTATGATCCCCACTAAAGGATGTACTGGAAAAGTGAGTCCGTCCGTCCGACTTTGGTTCCGTCGTACTCCACAAAATATAAGAAACAGCAATAGTGCTCTCAGTAGGAACAATAAATAAAATGGGTAAAATAAAATAAAATATACTCACAATGGTAGAGCAGAAAATACTGCTCTATTGCTACAGCGCTGGTGGAATTATCCACACCTATAGATTTCTTGAAGCAGGATACAATAAAATGCCAGGAATAATAATAATAAAAGTGTATATAAAATACAATAAAATAAGTAAAAGATTGGTCCTATAAAAAAAGGTAACCAAAAATAATTTTTATTGCTTAAAAAATACACAATTTAAAACCATTAACGCGTTTCACCTTTAAGGCTTTATCAAAAATGGTAATAGAACAATATACCTGGCATAGAACAGTTTTTATAAGAATACACAGTGGTTAAAATTGGCGCCAAAAAATGGTTACACCAATTGCAAGCAAGTATTGGAGCATATCTTTAAAACACACTTAAAACTATTTTAAAACTTTACAGTTGTATAGGTATGACTTATACTTACCATAAAATATATTTATTTATGGAAAACGAGGCTTAAATAACGAAATTTTACTATAATTAGAATGTCACGTGATCGGGGCTATTCCTTATGGGAAATGCAGTACGCTGTAACGAGCGAGTGACAGGCGGGTCGCTCGAACACATAATGCAGCCCCCAGCAGCACGTGACCGGCATGTGGGAGCTAAGCTCCATGGGAAATGTAGTCATGGCGGTCACTGTGCATATAGGAGGAGTGGCGAGCGGCTGACTCATAACTGCCGATAGTCGGCCTCTCCCACTCTGTAACAGTGCAAATAAGGATGGGGAAGAGTACCAAAAAGCATATAAAAGACAGCTTACTGAATATATGCCAATGGGATAAGGGTGGACTTAAATAAAAGGAGAGTAAAATAGTCTGAATAGTGCCTCAAATTGAGAAGAAGAATTAATAGCAAAACACATTATGCAATATAATGAAATTAAAACTGGTAAAAGATATAAAAATAAAATATAAACAAAATATATATATTAAGAGCAAGTAGTGTGTCATTTAAAAAAAATATATTTTTTTACCTCATAATATTGTATGTAAAGCCATTAAAAATATTTTAACCAAATTTTAAGAAAATAGGATCTCCGAAAAACAGATAGATTTTATATTAGAGGGCATAAATATTATTTTAAATAATAACTATTTTTGGTTTTTAGATTCTTTTTATCTCCAAAAAAGAGGAACTACTATGGGTACCAGGTTTGTCCCTAGTTATGCCAATTTATTTATGGCAGATTGGGAATCTACAGCTATCTACGATGGAGACATTCTAAGGGCAAACCTGGTCTCATATTTTAGATATATAGACGACCTCTTTTTTATTTGGGACGGGCCTGAAGACAGTCTTGTTTCTTTTATTGATGTTCTTAATACTAACAATAGAGGTATAATTTTAACCCATGAATTCAGTAGGGAACAAATAAACTTTTTAGATCTCAATATTTTTGTAAAAAATGGAAAAATACATACAAAAACCTTTTTTAAGAAAGTCTGTGTTAACACAGCTATTGATAAAAACAGTTGCCATTATAAACCTTGGCTCGGTAGTGCTCCAAAAAGTCAATTTTTGTGATTACGTAGAAACTGTACAGAATTAGAAAATTTTAACGAACAAGCTGATATTTTCAAAAATAAATGTATGGAAAAAAATTATTTAGAAACAGATCTATTAGAAAGTATCAATGAGATAAAAATAAAAAATAGGGACGAACTCCTAATGTACAAAACAAAAAATAAAAATGATTCCATATCCCTCCCTATCACTTTCAACTATCATAACAAAAGTAGAGAAATACAAAAGATCATTAAAAAACATTGGCACATTTTAGAACATGATAACAAACTTAGTAAAATTATCCCTGATAAGCCAAATATAGTTTTTAGAGGAGCCCCTAATTTTAAATCGATTTTTTTTTTAAATTCTTTATTTTTCCATCTTGGCAGACATAGCGATTCAACATTAGCATAGTGGCTTGTGCAAAAGCCGAATTACATGTCATACATTTGAATAGTGGTATAGAATAGGCAACCTCAGACACTGTCTGTTCAGCTTGCATCAGAACTTCGTCGCTGTCCGCCAAGGAGTTTTTTCATATTATTTTTTTTTTTTTTTAATAAATCGTTATTTTCTACTTCATGCACGTAGCAGTGTAGGGCTTTAAGTGAGCAAGAGGACATGCCTGTTCTAGAGCATAGATCTCATTTAGACGTTGGCTGTACAATTTAACAACATACAATGCAATAATGCCTTCATATAGTGTGAACGGGGGAAGGTATCAAGTCTTTGTTGTTTTCAACTCGTCCTATGTAGGTAGGTGGTGTCCTCCGTTCTGGTGGTGTGTCCGATGGCTCTATGATTCAGGGCTATATATTGCCTTCAGTTGTATATGTCGATAATTGCTTATGTCCTTTGTCACCGTGCACCACCATTCTCACGGGGTACAGATAAGTAATTAGCATGTATATCATCTGCATCCCATACACTCCTGTTTAGCATGAAACATTTTTAGAAATAGGACCAGTCAACGGGTCCAGGTATGCGAGAAGAAAGAAAAGAATAGAGGGGGGGGGTGGGGGAATAGGGTTGGGTACGGGCGTATCCGTCGTCGGGTGAGCGGTACATGGGTCTGTAATTTCTTATCAGCGTGCTTGGTCAAACCTATCTGAGGCGTGTTTCTCAACGGTTGGTGTAGTCTTCCCATGGCTCCCATGTTTTAAGGAATAAGGGGTATGTGTCTCGAACTTGTGCCGTTAATTTATCCATGAGGTAGGCCTCTCGGATATTGCTTATGAGTCTTTCCTTTTGTGGCATGTCAATTTGTAACCACGTCTGGGCTAGGGCTCGTCGTGCTGCCAGTGTAAGTTTGTTGTACAGCTTCTGCTCTTTATTAGTCAATGTGTCAACAGGTCTAGCTATTAGGAATGACCATGGGTCCGGCCTAATTGGCTTGTTTAGTACTTCGGTCAGGAGGTGAGCTACCTCCTCCCAGTAAGTCACCACCCTGGGGCATGTCCACCACATATGAAGATATGTGCCCTTTTCTCCGCAACCCCTCCAGCATGTGTCGGAAGGTGTTTTACCCATGCGGCACAACTTAACCGGGGTGGTGTACCACCTCATGAGTGTTTTGTAGCACTGCTCTTGGTGTATCACGCATATAGAGGCCTTTGCTGCTGCCTCCCAGATATCTTGCCATTCCCCCCCCTCCAAGGTTTGCTGTAGGTCAGTCTCCCATTGTGTAACATATGAGGGGGTGTAGGCCTTATCAGGTGGTGCACTGAGCTGGTTGTATAAAAGGGTGATGAGGCCGGTACGTGGTCCCTCCGACACGCATAATTTTTCATAGAATGTGGGTTTGGCCCTGGCGGCTGTTTTGACCTGTGTCGTGCCTGCAAAGTCCCGTAGCTGAATGTATCTAAAATGGTCTCTGGTGGTTAGTGGGGCAAGGGCATTGAGTTCCTCGAATGTTCTTATCATGTTAGTGTGGTATAACTGATGATATCTTTGTATACCTGTATTCTCTATTCCTCTGAAGTCCCTAGCGGCCAGCCCGGGTGGGAATGCCCTGTTACGTAGATAGGGCGTAAGAGGGGAGATTGGGTGTGTGAGCGCGTGTTTGTGGGCTGTGGAATCCCAAATTTTGATGGAGTTCAGGATAGCCGGGCACGTTGTGGTAAGGTCTGGTCTATCGGGTCTTGGTACCCAGATTCAGAACTGTGGAAGGTCTGGGTTCATTAGGAGGGTTTCAAGGTCAACCCACCTGTGGGTGTCGGGTGGGGAATGCCACTCTATAATTTGGGCTAGCTGTGCCGCCATGTAGTAGGCGTGCAAGTTGGGTAGGCCCAGGCCTCCTTTGCTTTTGGGTGTGTGTAAGGTGGTTCTGGCTATCCTGTGCCTCTTCCCGGCCCATATAAATTCGTCTATGGCTGTTTGGAGTGGTTTAAGGTCTCCCTTGGTGACCTTCACTGGTAGAGCCTGGAAGAGGAACAGGAGGCGCGGTAGCAGATTCATCTTTACACTATGTAGTCTTCCTATCCAGGAGATAGGTTTGACTTGCCATGTTGCAAGGTCTTTCGTTAGGGTGGTCAGTAAGCGTTTATAGTTTTCTATGTATAGGTCGTTGTTGTCTGGCGGGAGAGTGACGCCTAAGTATTTTAGCGGTCGGTTTGTGATGTTTAACTTGTAGGTGCTGGCTAGCCATTTGGTGTCTGTGTCCTGTAAGCCTAGTGGCATGCCCACCGACTTTTCAACATTTATTCTATACCCCGAAACCCGTCTGTACTCTTCCAAGAGGTCTAGGAGGTTGGGCACAGAGTCCTTCGGTTCAGAGAGAGTTAACAGAACGTCGTCGGCATACGCCGAGACTTTAAAGTCCTCTGTCGCTACTCGGAGGCCCCTGATCCCTGGGTGGTCTCTGATTCGTATCAATAGTGGCTCCAGGGCTAGGATGAACAGGAGGGGGGATAGTGGACACCCCTGGCGCGTTCCATTTTTGAGGGCAAAGGGGCACGGTAAGGTGCCCGGCACCAGTGTTTGTGCCCTGGGGTTTGCGTAGAGGGCCTGTATTGCGGTGACAAAAGCGACTGGCAGTTGCATTTTACGTAGTAGCGTGAACATGTAGGGCCAGAGCACCCTATCGAACGCCTTCTCCGCATCCAAGGCGAGGATCAGTGAAGGCGTTCTCGTCTCCCGAGCCCTCCACATGAGGTCTGCAGCCCTCCTTGTATTTTCATATAACTGTCTTGTGGGAACGAAACCCACTTGGTCCGCATGAATGTATCTGGTGAGCAGTGGGTTCAATCGGCCGGCAAGTAATTTGGCGTATGCTTTAAGGTCGAAATTTATGAGGGATATTGGCCTGTAGTTAGCGACTTGCGTGGGGTCCCTGTCTGGCTTGGGGATGAGGGCTATGTCAGCCGTCGTGAGATCTTGGTGTGGTGTCTCCCCCTCTGTCCATGTTCTATACATTTTAGTGATATGCGGCGCCAGCTCGTCTTTGAAGGTCTTATAATATGAGCCGTCAAAGCCATCCGGCCCCGGGGCTTTATTCCCTTTGAGTCCTGTCATGGCTGCCTCTACCTCGTCCCTCTCAATGGGGGCCCCTAGCTGTTCTACAAGGTGTGTGGGGAGTCTGGGTGGCAGTGCCTTGTTGAGGAAGTTCGTGATCTCCCCCATATATTCCGTATTAGTCTCTGTCTGTGTAGGGGCGTGGTTATATAAGTTGGCGTAAAAGTGCGTGAATTCGTTATTGACCTCTGCAGGGTCTGTCAGAATTGTCCCATGTTTGTTTCGTATGGCTATGGTTGGCGCTTTGCTTGTTTTGGGTTTTAGAGCTCTCGCCAGAAGGGTGTCCATTTTATTGGACTTTTCGTAAAAGAGTCTTTTTGTGTGTCGGATGTCATTGCTGACTTCTTCCACCATTAATTCCCGTAGCATACGTCTTGTGTCTTGAAGGGCTCTCGTTGTGGTGTGAGTTGCCGCCTGTTTGTGTTGCATTTCTATTTTGCGTAATTGCTTTTGTAGGGCCACGAGTTTGTCGTATTTTTCTTTTTTATGTTGTGTGGCCAGTTTTATGAGGAGGCCCCTTATTACTGGTTTGTGGGCTGCCCAGAGGGTTGTTGGGGAGATGTCTGGTGTATCATTTTCCTGAAAGTAGTTACGAATCTCTTGCCTAATGCTTTCCTGTATGTGTGGGATCTTAAGGAGGGCGGTGTTCAGTCGCCACTTCCAGGGTGTTCGTGTGCCTGCTGTTTGCAAGGTGATTTCAATGTCTGCGTGGTCTGACCAGGATATTAAGTTAATAGCAGTGGTCTTCACCCATTGCATACCCATTCTGTTCGTGAGGAAAAGATCTATTCGGGAATAGGTGGCGTGTGGGGCCGAGTAGAATGTATAGTCATGATCACTTGGGTGTTGGATCCTCCAGGGGTCCAGCAGTCCTGTGTTAAGCATGAATTTGTGTAGGAGTTTATCCTGTCCCCCTCTGTATTGCGATCTCGGGAGTCGTTGGCCCCCAGTTCGGTCTATCGCAGGGCACGGGGTAGCGTTTAGGTCCCCTCCCAGTATCAGTATTCCCCTCGGTAGGTTGTTGATTAGTATTTCCAGGTCTGCCCAGAACTCCGGTGAGGGGGAGTTTGGAGCATATACGTTCACCAAGTGATATGTGTGGGAGTGTAGGGTGCCCGATAGAACCACGCACCGGCCTTCCTTGTCTGTGTGTACTTTTGTGACCTGCAGCTGGCATCGTTTGTGGAGTAATATTTCTACCCCATTTTTCTTTCCTAGGGCACGTGATGCATACGCTCTTGTGTATATGTGATCTGACAGTGTGAGTTTCACATTTCGCGTCAAGTGTGTTTCTTGTACAAAAGTGACGTCGGCCTTTTGGCGACGCACTTCCCTGAGAAGTAGTCTGCGTTTAGTGGGTGTATTGAGGCCATTCACATTTAGGGATGTGATTTTCAAGGCCATGGTTCGTTCCGGGTTGAGGTGGGCGGACTTACCCCAGAGGTGGTGAGAGATTTGACTGTAGCTTGGTCCCGTCTGAGGTTGTACCGCTCACCCCCGTGGGCGTGAGCCCCGTAAAATGGATCGTGCCCAAGTCCGGAAGAAGGTAGAAAAAGTGTTAGGGGGGGGGGGGTATAGAGAAAAGGGGTGAGAGAAGGAAAAGGCTGTAGTGCGTTTACAACCTAGGTAGAAACAGATGTGTAGGTTAAAAATACAAGCAAATAAACTTTGTGAACTCGCAGGTTCACTATACGTTCAATACAGAACAGTAGTTAGTAACTTTATCCGGGTCTTATCCGTCGCCAGGAGCAATAGGGGGTGGGCGTCCACCGCGCTGAGGGTGTCTCCTCTAACGGGGGGAAGCTCAGCCGATACGCACCCTGGCGAGGCTCCCACTTTTATATTAGCAACCGTTGGCTTGTGTGCCGTGGGGGGGGGGGGTCAGTCCCTTGTCTATTTCCCACAGGTGTCCCTAGTTCCGTCGGGGGGTACTCTTTCATTTAAAAACCTTGCTATCAGCACTGTTGCTGTGGATTGCCATTCCTACAGGGGTCAAGATGTTTAGCGTTGTCTGTCACCTCCCACCCTCCGGATCCCTGGGTTTAAGGTGCTAGGGGGGGGTGGGGGGGGGTGTAGTCATGGTCCGCTTGCACGTATAGTCCGGCACCGGGGTACCCTTTAAGTCTGCGGCGTGTCTGCATACAGGGGTCCGGTCCTATGGCTGCGTCTGCGTGTATGGTCTCCCCAGGCCCGTGTCCCCTTCCAAGCGGTCCCCCCATCATAACGTCCGGAGGTGGATGCGTCTCGTGATCCGCGTCATCAGCGGGGCGGGCCTCGCATCTGTAATCCCGTTCTCTGCCGCCCAAGTTTGAGCGGGAACGCCAGGTCACAAGGCCCGACCCTCCCGCTCTCCCCAGGGCGCGGCCCCTCCCTTTCACATAATGAAATCCCCTACTACCCCCACAATTGAGTCTGATCCACCATATCGTACCCCTTATTCCCTCTAACATCACAAGGACCCCTTAGAGTGGGTTCCCCTTCAAGTTCCACATTAAAGTTTACTGTAGTTTGGCAGACACCATGCATAGGCCCAGGGGAGGGGGTAATGTATCGAACCGCTCATCCACCCTGGTGTAGAAGTTGTCTCTAGGGGCAATCCGCCGCCATGCTTCATTTACTATCATGGCCGTATTCAAGGCGTTTTGTAAGGGCTGTGCTGCTGGCTTCTATCTCCCTTTCAGGTCCCTGGCCCTCCAGATACCTGGTACTCCCCCGACCCACCAGGCCCTTCATGCTCTCCCCCCGGAACCCCCATCACATTTATCTTAAAGAGAAACCTAACCTTGCCTGGCCAAATGGCTTTAACTATGGCAAAATACATTTTCAATAAACTAAGCAAAACATTAGTGTGCTTTCAGTTCGTTATTATACATTACTGAAGTCCTTGTTTCAGGCTGGTCGGGAGTTGCGATCCTCCCAGCTGTCAGGTAGTATTGGTGCCGTTGCCCCACTTGTCATCGGCAGTGGCAGATCATCCGGTACCGTTATGTCTAGATCTTTCATGAAATCTCGGATGTTCGTTGTTGGTAGTAAGATGGCCGGTGTGGGACCTTGAAAGATGACGATCTTGAAGGGGTATCCCCATGCGAAGCGAATTCCCTTTTGCCTGAGCAGGTCTGTGACTGGCTTCCATGCCCGCCTGCGGAGAAGAGTCGCCGGTGCAATGTCTTGATATAAGAGGATTTCTGTGCCCTCGTGCTCGAATGGTCGCAGTCTGCTTTGCTTCAGAATGGCTTCTTTTGTGGTGAAGTAGTGCCATTTTATTATTATGTCTCTTGGTGGAGCGGATCTCGGTCCTTTGGCTCGGAGAGCCCTGTGCGCCCTGTCGACTTGCCAGAGGTGATCTGGGATGTTTGGGAGGTGTTGACGGAAGCATTGGACAAGTACCGCTTCGATTTCTTCCTCATTCACCGTTTCGGGTAGGCCCCTAATGCGCAAGTTGTTGCGTCTCGATCGATTGGAGACATCTTCCAGTTCAATCTCCATTTCGGTTATTCTTTTTTGCAGAGAGTTTGTGAGTGTGGCGGTGTCATTTTGCGCTGCGGCCATCGTGGCTACCTTGCGCTCCACTGCTGTTGTGCGGGCTCCGATGGCGGCAATCTCGGCCTTCACCTCCGCCGCCGTGCGCTTAATTTCGTTCGCCAGGTAACCTTTGACTTCGGCCAGCGATTGAAGTATGGCGCCGGAGGAGGCGTCAGGGGCCTGTCCCAGTGCTGTGCTTGCGGCCGGGGAGCTTAGGAGGCTGTTGTTGGTCTCAGCCATGTTGCCACGTGGCGACGGTCGCTGTGTGACGAGCATGTCAGCCACTGAGATGGCGTCCTTAGGCCCCTTTTTGTTGAGTTTTCGGCTTGACATCCGCGATGGGTCCACCTGGACAGACTGGGGGCAATATGTTGCTCTTTTTGGTGCTTTTAAAATTGGTTGCAGCTAGTTATTGTGCTGTTTATGGAGCCTCCGGTGCAGAGCTCTGACTTTAGGCGTCCATCACTGTCGGCAGTCAGGCCACGCCCCTTTAAATCGATTTTAACTACGAATTTTACTAAAACAATCCCATCCAAAAACCCATTATCGTTTTTTCCTCAATCTAAAGGGTTTTATAAATGTAAAACATGTATTGTATATAAGACCACCGACTCTACATTACCACCTAAAATGACAGAATTCACCTCAAATATGACCAAAACTACTTACAAAGTTAAAGAATTTATAAGCTGTAATACTAAAAATGTGATTTATCTGCTTGAATGCCCATGTGGCTTCCAGCATGTTGGAATGACGACAAGGCGTTTGAAAATTAGACTAAGCGAACACTGCAGAAATATAAAAAATGGACACGTAAATCATTCTGTATCCAAACATTTTTTAAATCGCAATAGTGATGTCGCGAACACAAAATTTTCGGTTCGCGAACGGTGAACGCGAACTTCCTCAAACGTTCGCGAACCGGGCGAACCGCCATTGACTTTAAAACCCACAGGGACTCTTTCTGGCCACAATAGTGATGGAAAAGTTGTATCAAGGGGACTAACACCTGGACTGTGGCATGCCGGAGGGGGATCCACCTAACATTCCTAAATCACAATGGATATGGATTGACACCTGACGTATGACATATTGACACCTTGACATATGGATTGACACCTTGACATATGGATTGACACCTGTCCTCAGGGACCCTGATACACACTGACACAGAGCAGAATAGGGACTGTTCCCCCTACATAGGGTCACTTGGCAGAAATGGATTGACACCTGTCCTCAGGGACCCTGATACACACTGACACAGAGCAGAATAGGGACTGTTCCTCTTACATAGGGTCACTTGGCAGATATGGATTGACACCTGTCCTTAGAGACCCTGATACACACTGACACAGAGCAGAATAGGGACTGTTCCCCCTACATAGGGTCACTTGGCAGATATGGATTGACACCTGTCCTCAGGGACCCTGATACACAGAGCAGAATAGGGACTGTTCCTCCTACATAGGGTCACAATTATTAGCCCAAGGCAGCTCATCTCATCAGGCCTTTTTTAGTCGAATGTATCGCCCACTGTCAGTCCCTTTGGGATCCATCCCTCATTCATCTTAATAAAGGTGAGGTAATGTAGACTTTTTTGACCTAGGCGACTTCTCTTCTCAGTGACAATACCTCCTGCTGCACTGAAGGTCCTTTCTGACAGGACACTTGAAGCGGGGCAGGTCAGAAGTTCTATCGCAAATTGGGATAGCTCAGGCCACAGGTCAAGCCTGCACACCCAGTAGTCAAGGGGTTCATCACTCCTCAGAGTGTCGATATCTGCAGTTAAGGCAAGGTAGTCTGCTACCTGTCGGTCGAGTCGTTCTCTGAGGGTGGATCCTGAAGGGCTATGGCGATGCGTAGGACTTAAAAAGCACGGCATGTCCTCCATCAACAACACGTCTTTAAAGCGTCCAGTCCTTGCCGGCGTGGTCGTGGGAGGAGGAGGATGACTTTCACCTCTTCCCCTGTTAGATTCCCGTTGTGCTGTGACATCACCCTTATACGCTGTGTAAAGCATACTTTTTAATTTATTTTGCAAATGCTGCATCCTTTCCGACTTGTTGTAATTCGGTAACATTTCTGCCCCTTTCTGCTTATACCGGGGGTCTAGTAGCATTGACACCCAGTACAGGTCGTTCTCCTTCAGCCTTTTTATACGAGGGTCCCTCAACAGGCACGACAGCATGAAAGACCCCATTTGCACAAGGTTGGATGCCGAGCTATTCATTTCCCGTTACTCCTCCTCAGTGATCTCAATGAAGGTATGTTCTTCCCCCCAGCCACGTACAACACCACGGGTACCAGATAGGTGACAACGAGCACCCTGGGATGCCTGTTGTGGTTGGTCTTCCTCCTCCTCCTCAAAGCCACATTCATGAAGGCCTGACACCCTTTTTAAGGACACGGACTGCTATTAGCTTACAGTGAAAAACTTTTTTTCTTTTTAAAGGCACGCTATAGTGACACCAGATATGAGTGGCAAAGTGCACTTGCAGAGGTTGGCAGAGCACACGTTGAAGGCCTGACACCCGCTTTAAGGACACTGACTGCTATTAGCTTACAGTGAAAACCTTTTTTTTTTTTTTTTAAAGGCACGCTATATTGACATCAGATATGAGTGGCAAAGTGCACTTGCAGAGGTTGGCAGAGCACACGCTGAAGGCCTGACACCCGCTTTAAGGACAATGACTGCTATTAGCTTACAGTGAAAAACGTTTTTCTTTTTAAAGGCACGCTATAGTGACACCAGATATGAGTGGCAAAGTACACTGGCAGAGGTTGGCAGAGTATACGCTGGAGGCCTGACACCCAGACGATTGCAGACATCTAACTGCTATTCAATCTATTACAGTGAAAAAATTTTTGGGGGTTTTTAAATGCAAGCTTAAGCTATTGTGACACCAGATATCAGTGGTGGCACTGGGCAAGTGGGCACAGTATCCACTGTGAGCCTGACACAGAAGCTGGCAGGCAGGAGGGCAACTGCAATTACATTACACAGAAAAAAAAAAAAGACGACGGATGTTCTAGCCCTAAAAAGGGCTTTTTGGGGTGCTGTCCTTACAGCAGAGATCAGATGAGTCCTTCAGGACTGTAGTGGACACTGAATACCCTAGCCTAGCTATCAATTTCCCTATCAAATGAGCAGCAGCTACACTTTCCCTCTTTTCTTTTCCTCCTCTATCTAAGAATGCAGCTCCAGAATGAATCTAAAATGGATGCTGTACAGGAGGTGGGAGTGTCTGGAAGGGAGGGTCTGCTGCTACTTTGCTGGAATGTGTCTGCTGACCGTAAGGCACAGGGTAAAAGTTTACTCAATGATGACGAATAGGGGGCGGATCGAACCGCGCATGTGTTCGCCCACTGTGGCGAACGCGAACACGCTATGTTCGCCGGGAACTATTCGCCAGCGAACAGTTCGGGACATCACTCGTAATAAACAGGCAAAGTCAGTATGTCTAGGCACAAAGAGGATGAGTAGAGAAACATTAACAAACCGGCTAATAGACTATTACAAACTGAGTGAAATCAAGCTAACATAAGTTACACAAACCTGTCTAAAAGAAAAAAATAAAGTCATATGTATATAACAAGGTATACCAACTAGACATGGGAAAAATAATATGTTGGAACGAAGCCTGCACTGCTATAGAGTAAGGCCTTCAGGACATCTAATATAGTGGAATAATAGCATCTCCCTAGGTCTTAATAAGTGCTTGAGTAGTCAGACCACATTACTGGGACAGTAGAGTTCCATTGAGAGTATGGAGGCCTACAAGCCTCCAGCATGCGTCCTGGCAGGTCCTCGCGCTTCCACCCACATTTAAACCTCAATTATGCTAGACCGACTTGGAGAGTCTCTTTCCGGTATTGCACGCTACGAGCACTATTGCGATGTCTGACTTGAGAGAGTCTACTAGTGCATTTTTTCCAAGATCCCTGGAACTGCAGAGGAGAGGGGACGTTGTCTATGCAAAGCTGAGGCCATCAACATGATAATAGGCTTGCTGCTTGTAGAGAAAATTCTGCCTCCTGTCGGACATTTTTTGTTCAGGGATGCTGGGGTATGTCAGCGGGTTTAATTTCTTAAATGGTGCGTGGCAATCTGTTGGCTTTATGTTGAATATTTTCTCAAGCCTCGTTAGAGTGTGAGGGGATGCTGGGCTGGTGGAACAAAGCCACCATCTTAGGTGGAACACTGCACCCAATTTGGGCCTCTAATATTGCTGAAGATGGTCCCGAGGCAAATTTGTGCCGGAATAACCCTCACCAGCGAGGGTGGGAAACAGTGGGCCACAACTGCATTCTTTCTTGTGGTAGGACAGAAACCGAAAGATCGGCCGCGTCTCCAGGCCTCCACCTCCAGGTAGGCTTCATTCAGGCCACCGGAGTCACTTTCGCAGGTATGCTTGGTTTGAGAGAGCAGAGCTGCTCCCTTGGACAGTAAGAGTCCTTCTTTGTTGTCAGGCTTGAAAATCGGGATGGGTTAGCCCTCAAAAAAGGTAAATTGCATGATGTTGCCTCAAGTTCCAGGAGGGTGCTCCGGTCGGCAGTCAGGCCCGGCCCCACACTGACTGGCGTTTTAATGGCTTTTGATATCTTTTTATATCCTTTTCCATCTTTATGAAGTTTCATTACCTTGTTACGCAGGTCTTTTGACAGCTCTCTTCTGCTATCCATAGCTCAGTATCTAGCCTGTTCACTAATTGCAATTTAAAAAGCCACAGGTGTGGGAAATTAACCTTTAATTGCCATTTTAACCTGTGTGTGTCACTTTGTGTGTCTGTAACAAGGCCAAGCATCCAAGGGTATGTAAACTTTTGATCAGGGCCATTTGGGTGATTTGTGTTATCGTTATGATTTAAAAAGGAGCCAAACAACTATGTGACAATAAATGGCTTCATATGACCACTATCCTTCAATAAAATACATTTTCAAAATATTACATCACTTTAACCCCTTAAGGACACATGACATGTGTGACATGTCATGAATCCCTTTTATTCCAGAAGTTTGGTCCTTAAGGGGTTAAAAGGTTAATCAAAAGTATTACATTATTTAAAAAGCTGAAAATAGTAAGCCTAAATCTAGGCAGGTGCCCTAATCTAATATTAGAACAAAAATACTGCTCTGATGGACAAGTATATTGGGTTAACTCTTTATTTCCTAGAACAAGTACATTATTTTAAATTTTCATACCAATGATTCATGGTGATATAAATTCCATTTAATAAACAATAAAATGTTAATAGAGGTCATTTAAATAACTATTTTGTAGTTATGAAAAAAACCGTTATTCGGTTTTATTAATTTGGAGTTAATTTCAAGTTGCTTTATGTTGTCTTTTTTTATTAATTACATCAGTGTTTGCTGTGTTTAAATGTTTTTTTTTTTGTACTAAATATCTGCTACTGCTTGATTCTCATCACACTTTAGCTGAAAAAATTAGTGCTATAGCCAAGATAAAAATAATGTACATTAAGCGTTTTTATTTAGGACTGGATTCACTTAAATTAAGGGTGCATATTTCTCAAGTACTCTACTGGCCTGATTTGGCATACACCATAACAGCCTCAGAAAAAAGAATCCATGAGAAGACTAATTGTAAAAATATGTTACACACTTAAAAGTTATCCTTCCAAATGACACAAATGACAAAAATATTAAAATCAGCTAAGGCTAATTGAGAAAGTTCAAGGCTAGTGTTACTGGCACTTCCTTTGTGAGTGTTTGTGAGCCAAACCAACACCCAGTGGACAAAATGAAATCCTTGCTATGTTATCCTATGCTTGACAGATTGCACACAACTGTCATAAGTTATAACACAGGTAAGGATGAGGGCTTTAGAGGATACATGTTATGGGAAATTTTCCACTGCCATGGCACGTTACTGCTGTTCAGCAATTACAAAACTCAAATTCAAAGCGTTCTTGGGATTGTTTATACATGTTACAATTGTAAGTCACAATATGGGTGTGCCTTGGGTCTTGTATATTTTTCACATAGATAAACCTTTAACCTGTATAATGATGACTGAATTATTCTGTCATTCTTCTCTGGAACTCAACCTGACATGATGGAGTAATTCCATCTTCTTGCTTTGGCAACTGATACAGCTCTAGCTGGTGTTGCTGAAAATGCAGCCCAGAGCCAGCATCAATATAATAACTGAAAACAAATGTAAATGATGTTTAGCACTGAGAAAACCATAAAAATATACTTTAGCACTTTAGTTTAGCACCGAGAAAACCATAAAAATATACTTGGAATTTTTGCTGTACTTAACTGAGCATCATTTTTTTTCTCTCCATACAGTAGCATACTTCATGCTTATAAAATACACAGAACATATGCAATATGTAAGTACAAATAGAAAAAGAAAATTATCAGCAAAAACATAGCTGCACAATACGACTTAAACTACACCAGGTGAGATTCCCTAAGGTGTCTACTTCTGAAACAGTTGAATTCTATGGGGCATTTTTAAATGGCTGCTAAAATGCCCAAAAATGAGACATAGACTCAACAATTAATTTCAAATTGAAATCAAAGACTGATAATTGTGTGGGTCTCCAGTTTGACTTTGTTACTTGACAAAATACAAACCACAGTAAAGAGGGGTGATATATCTGTGTTTTAAATGCACCGTTTGCAGTTGTAACTTGCCTTGTATGCCATGTTTTCTTGTTATAAATGCAAAAAGATAAGTCCTGCGCTCACTCCCATCATTGGGCGGCAGCAATGACTACAGTACACATCAGCCCCAATATATAGTAAAAACCAAAGAAAAACAAGTTACCTGCGCTCTCTCCTTAATCCCTATGTATTGTAAAACAATGGAGGTTTTTTAGTTACCTCCAATGGCCATGAGAGGATGAGCCCACCTGCCAACGTCAAGGCAGACCCCCCCAGGTGGGTCCTAACTTTAACCATTCACCTTGCTTCCTTGAGCCTCTGGCAAAAATCTCTAGTGAGACAGAAAGGGGTATTTTTTATATACACCCCTATATATTATTAACCCTTAATAGGGAACACATGGGATGGGCGGCTGCATTGTAACAAGGCTGAGTGATACAAAAAATGGATAGAAATGCAGAAAGATAAGTCCTGCGCTCACTCCCATCACTGGGCGGCAGCAATGACTACAGTACACATCAGCCCCAATATATAGTTATATAGTTATATATTGTTATGTCAAGAAAAAAAACATGTGCTTAGTAGTGATATAACATCACTGAGTATTTTATGATTTTCAAGTAGAACTCATTCTATAAGTAATAAAGTTTTCTTTTTCTGGAAAGCAGTAAACTGATCAATTACTGTACTTCATAAATAGAAGCACGCACACTAACATTAAAGCAATTTTCTTTTGCTGTATTAGTTATGTGCGCGTTAGTATATCAATATATTATACTAAATCTTTACCAGAGAAATGTTTATTTTTTAAAGATAAAAAGCTGATATTTTTACCTTATTTGGAAAATTAAATGTTAGACAAGAGGAGCACAGCTGACAACAAAATACAAATATGCATTGCTTTAAGAAAAGGTAAGAAGAGTTGAAGTTAAATCAGAAAAAAAATGGAAGAAACATGAAGACTTATGGGAAAAAATCATAATGGTCAAGAAATGTTACTAATAAAATAATAGGGAGTTGTCTTTTATTTTCTGAATTTTGATACAATATTTAGTTCCTGTAAACGCTCTTTTAAGTATCAATGAATAGGTAAGATGCAATTTGTATAAACTGTCATGTCTGAGAATACATATGTCTAGGCTTATATCCAGTGATCTCATCAGTATATCAATATATTATACTAAATCTTTACCAGAGAAATGTTTATTTTTTTAAAGATTAAAAAAAGCAGATATTTTTACCTTATTTGGAAAATTAAATGTTAGACAAGAGGAGCACAGCTGACAACAAAATACAAATATGCATTGCTTTAAGAAAAGGTAAGAAGAGTTGAAGTTAAATCAGAAAAAAATGGAAGAAACATGAAGACTTATGGGAAAAAAATCATAATGGTCAAGAAATGTTACTAATAAAATAATAGGGAGTTGTCTTTTATTTTCTGAATTTTGATACAATATTTAGTTCCTGTAAACGCTCTTTTAAGTATCAATGAATAGGTAAGATGTAATTTGTATAAACTGTCATGTCTGAGAATACATATGTCTAGGCTTATATCCAGTGATCTCATCCCATTCTTTCCGACATGTACGGATAATCCATTCATGTTCATCATCATCTGAAACAAAAAAGGAAAAATACATTATGCTATGCCCAGAAAACACAAGCCTGAAGTCTATCAAAGAAACAGTTGAAATTGTATATTTTATGTATCTCTGATACAGCAAGAAAAAAATATTTCTCAAATAGGAAACTGATATGACAGCTGGTGCGTAAACAAATTAGTAGCATGCTACTCTGCTTTCACCTTTATGTCAGGACACACACACATATAGTAATTTGAAAAAAAAAAATCATATATATATATATATGATTTTTTTTTCAAATTAATTTCATATGCAAAAGTTGGTGTGTATCAGTAATTTAGCAACCGTGCTATAAAAAACAATTGTACATAAGTATGCCAGAGCATGAAGAGTTACTCTCTGTAAGCACGGTTTCGACATTAAAAGAAAGGATTGCTTCATAATTACCATAGTTCCGAGGCTATTTGAATCTGTGCAGCTGCAAGCTCTTCAGCAGTAACAGATGAAACAAGACAAACCAGGTTTATTATACTGAACAAGACTTGGAGCCCCTCCCTGATTGTTAGTAATTGGCAGCAATGGACTTAACAGCTACTTGACTATCCTTTTCACACTACCTGGCTGTGCAGCTAACAATTTAAATCACAAATCTGTGTGCTTCTTAGCGCAGCTGGTTCCATGCTCCAGCACTCTGCTCTTCTGACTCTGCACCCCACAATATTGGAACTAGTCTAGAAAAGCATCAGTGTTAAAGATGCAATTAAAGCTAAGTATTGATTGGTGTTCACAAACGTATGAATATAATTACTATTCTTCCAATAGCAGCAATTTTCATTATGTTAATGTAGCTGAACATGCACTGTTCCATGGCATACGTTCTTACATATTCCTTGTATATCAAAGGAAATGTGCTCATACTACAAGTAAAGGTAACACTGTCGTGTAAAATAACACTACCGTCAACAATATAGTAAAATGTACAGTTTAGCTACATTATTCTTGCACTAAATGATTTGCTCTTTGAAAAAAATGTATATAACATTTATATGATGTAAAGGTAACAAATAAATTGCTGGCATTTTGGATTTGGATTACCCGTATGGGTGGGACCAGTCATGCACTTCAGATATGTTTATACACTTCAATAAATATACATGTATGCCAGTTTACTACTTTGTACATTGTTTTGTGGCAGTTTACCATTTTATTTTTCCATTTAGATGTTCATCCTGTATGGAATTATTGTAATGATAGAACATTTTGAAAATGATATATATGTACATTATACTTGTTTACTCATCACTCCATGTCGTATTTTTTTGTATATATATTCCTCCTTTTTGAGTTCTCTATCAGAGTCCTGATAATCTGGGGATTCTGCAGAAATCTAGAACTGTTCCTAGAACTTCCTTCTACTGGACAGAAATCGCTGATGTCTCATCTGGAATCTGCTGAAGCCACTCTCCCAACTTGGGGGTTACAGCCCTGAGTGCTCCAATCACAACTGGCACTACTAGTGCCCTATCTTTCCACATCCTTTCTAGATCCATAGGATCTTAGCCCTGTCATTTTCAACTACCCTTTGTGGCATCTCCCATCTAAACTTAGGCAGGTCCAGCCAATTGGTCCTGTCTGAGAGACCCAAACTTCTATTGATATGGTGCTGAGTGCATGTTGCTGTACTGTAACAATTAACGTATCAGTGCTGTCTTCTAGTCCTGCTTTTTCCAACAACTGGTAGTATTTCGGAATATGAGCGACATCCACTATCTGGCAATGGTACATTCTATTTAGAGGGTTGTCTTGCCATGGAATCTCTTCAATTTCTGTATTCTTTAGCTGTAACTGTTGTTGTCTCAGGCATTCCCTTAGCAGTCCATCTTTGTGATCCATCTTTATGTACTTTTGGATGCTTTGTGTTTCGTTCAGGAGAGTGGCATTGACACATCAGGCCCAGATCTTCTTTCTTCCAGCTGGTGTACAGTACTGGGTGCTGGATTTTGAGTAGAATCCTATATTCATTGTGAGTAGTTTCTGGGTCTTGATTTTTTTTTTTTATGGACAGTCACTTACATAACATTTTTACACATAGTTTTACAACAAGCATGTAATGCATTCTCATACATTAATCATAAACCGGAGAGTATCAAATATTCCGCAAGTAATTATGGTTAGCGTTCTCTCTTGAGCTCTGAATATTAGTGCTCGCCTATTGTATATGGTTTGCAAAACAGGAGTCACAGGAGTCATGACAGGAGTCACCCAATGTACAATATGCATTCATACTCTCTGCATTTCTAAAAACCTTATTAGCTTTCAGTACCCACAAAGTTAGGTATCCTTTTACCCATTATTAAAGAAGTCACCCCTATTGTCCTCACAGGCGTAGATAAAGCTGAGAAAACAGCACGGATATATAAAATGAAGGAACTGCAATAGAAAACTGAGAAGATCAACAGGACATGGAAAATAGAGAATGTAAGATGAGTGAATGAATTGGATGGCCCCAGCCCTGCCTTCCACCCCGATCCCAGCCAGACTAGCTTTTTTGGGTAGTTACTCCTGCCGGAACTGTAGAAATCGCGTAGTCGTCTTTTTCCTAGTTGGGCCAAAAAGTCAAACCACAGGAACCAGATATCCTGGAATATCCCTTCCCTACCATATAGATCAGCTTCATTGACATAATAACTTCCATTTTAATGATCCATTGTTCTAAGGTCGCCGGAGCCTTGTGTTTCCAGAGAGCAGGGATCAGAATCCTCGTCACATTGAGAAAATATGTTGTGAAGCATTTTTTATATTTGGAGATGGTCAGTGGGACATGACTAAGCAGCATAGTCACCAAGGTAATTTTTTCCACTATCGAGGTCATTGTCTTGGTGTCATTTTTTAACAACCCTACGATATGTGAAGAAGTGTGTTGATGACCTGACCACAGCAGACCTCCAGCAAGTATTAACAACTCCAGGAAAGATCTTGTGGAGAAGATGGGACATGTACCGTAATTTGTAAATTGTTTCCTATATCGCAGAACTGATAGATGAGCAGTAGAGAAGAGTGCATAGCTTCTGCCACTATTCCTCCATAAATACCATCTCTAGGTTTGAGTCTTGATATCCATGATGTCCAGCTCTTCTTTTGGCCCTGTCATTATTTTATTATTCCAACTCGGTACTTAATAACTGGTATGTGTTAATGACGTGTATTTTGTTCTATTGAGCTAGGACTTCAGGACCTGTCTGACTCTCTGAAGGAACTTGGATGTTATTGTCCTCCTTGCCTCTTCCTCATGTTTGCCATGTGTACAAGTACCTAGGAATACCACAGTATCTCATATCTGGCCATATGGTACTTCAATTCATTCGGTCCTGATCATCTTCCATCTTTTTGCTATCATTTGCCCACACTTAACCAACCCGAATGACATTCTTATGTCCTTGCTGTATATACTAGTTAGTGGGATCAGTAATGTCTGGCTCACTCTTGACATACAGCTTGATGTTGTCTATGTAGAGGAGGTGGTTGAATGTAGTTTTAGAACCTGTAATAGTATCTAATATTCATGATGAACTGGCTGAGGGTTGAAGCCTATGCACACAAAATGCTAATACGAGCTTTATAATCAATAAATGTCACAATACATAAAACATAAAATATATAAAAATTATAAGGGTAGAGTAAACATATGCGAGTAGTTTAAACATATAGTATCACAGCTCACATCAATAGCCTACCAGAGCAAGACTCAAAAAAGACACCTAACATTTCAGCATACTCAGGTGCCTTTCTATGCAAAACAGCATCTGTGATGGTGGTGCTTAGTTGGAGCGTAGGGAGGTATTCAATTCTACATCTAATGTTGTGCAACATACCTCACAAATACATGTTTGCTAACCACAAGAGATATGTATACATCCTGGGACGTGACAATTCCCCTTTAACCTCTCAGTCATAACCCAAAAAGTGGTCCCCATTGGCAATTCATATTCATCACACTCCAGGTAACTTCCCCCTAGCTAGTTGTTTACTTTAGTGGCATAGCTTTCACTTCATCAGCGGAGTCTAGTTTATTACTTGGAAAGGTCTACTTACAATGTTTAGCTACATTTATTTAATGCTAATTATATTACAACCCATATGGGTCATTGAGCTACTTTTCCAATTAAGGAATGGATTGCAGAGAGATTGCCATACAGAATTTAGGTCCCTAAAGGTTTAAAACCAAAAGTAGTGTGTGAGATGGTGGACAGAGAATCTTTTTTAAGGTGAACAATTGCACTGGATCAAGTGGAAGGTAAGTGAAACGTTATGGTTGTAAAGTATACGAGTTGCTCAGAGAGAATGGATCAAAGGGAAATAAACAGAAGATGTAGGTGAATTAGATTAAAATGTGTAGATAGGCAGGTGAGTACAGAGCACTAAAACACAACATAATAAAAGGTATGAAAAAAACTCACATAAGAGGAGGTGAACAGATGTGAAAAAATGTGCAAAGTACTTTCCTTCTAAAAGCAAAGCGAATGGGTTGAGAAACATCAAATGGATAAAACGTAAAAATGGAAGCAAGTAAGACCACCAGACGAGTAAGGGTTTATGGTAGTTCATCCCACATCTGCAAATTCATTTATCACACTGGAGAATGGCAGGGCCTGCTCAATAAGACATATTGTGGTTCACACCTGGCTGAATTGAGCAATCACCAGAGCCACAAGTTGTGACTGATTGCTGCAGAGTTGAAGAAATGAGTGAGGGATGTCAATACAAGTTGAACATACAAGATTTCCTCTACACATGACTTTGTAAACAGTTTGAATTATGAGTCACTCTGGCTGCGAGTTAAGGGAAGGATACTATTTGAATATAATATTTGCAATGGGGCAAAGTTCTTAAAGTGGCACTGTCATGCCAAGCTTACCTTTCTCCTATTGTTTCCTCTTTCCTCTTCTCTTTCTCTATCAGAATATGTTAGAATCTGCTCTAGTTTTCTTTAAAACATAAGACAAAGTAGTGACTTGCTTTGATCCAAGGAGGAGCTTATGTCTTTCATTTTAATGATCCATTGTTCTAAGGTCGTCGGAGCTTCATGTTTCCAGAGAGCAGGGATCAGAATCCAAGCCACATTGAGAAAATATGTTGTAAAGGAAGTTTTCTCACAATACTCACCCTCCTCTGTGATCTTGCACTGCCTCTATTCGCTATTCCTGAATGGCCTGTCATTTAGAGTAGGGAACCAGCGATTGGACCGGATTTCATCCAAACCGAATGCGAACAGTTTGTCCATTTGTACAACAGGGGGAGAAAAAAAAGGGAGATACAATGCTAACTCTAAAGGCTGCAGAATACGTTTTTTTTTTTTACTTGGATTGCCTAATAACCCAAGAGGAACAAGGAAAAACTTACAGAAAAAAGACTGCAACAAATGAGGAATACTAGATAATTTTATATATATATATGTATTTTTTGAAAATAAGAACCTTTTGAAGAAAGTCCTTTTTTGGAGGTCAGTCTGTTATCCTCCTTAGTATTCAAGTGGATAAACCTTTAGTGCAGATGAGGAATTCTGTTGTTGGGGTCTCATATGAAATAAAACACAAAAGAAACCACAAAAAGTGTAATTCAGTATATACAATGTCTTAGGTAAAATCAAGATAAAATACACTCACAAGGAGAGCGCTTCCAGTCACCTCTTAGATAGGGCTTTGAGCGGTACAATCCCTGCTCAAGGATAAATCTGGAGCTGTCCTCTTTAGATGTTCACAATGTAAATGGCATATGAAAGGAATAATAAAAAAAAAAACAGATAAAAAAGTTCTTCTATATAATCACAACGTGTTTTACCCATAGGCTTTTTAAAATGATAAAACGTTTAGAAGCCTATGGGTGAAACGCGTTGTAGAAGGCCTTTTTTTTTTATCTGTTTTTATTTTGTGTGGTATATTGCAGTAAACATTGTTTTTACTTTTTTATGTATTTTTTATCCTACATTTTATTTTATTAATCTAACGAAACCTCCACATCTACCTACATATATACTTGGTGGGGATCGTAGCACCCAAGCTGATATAATTGAAAAAAAAGTGCTCTTGAAATTGTGAGTAGGTTTTATATATTTTTTTTTCAAGTACTATTGTTTAAAATGGTGAGTACTATATCTCGTTTTATTCCTTTCATATGCTGTTTACATTGTGAATATCTACAGAGGACAGCTCCAGATTTATCTTTAAGCAGGGATTGTACCGCTCAGAGCTCTATCTGAGAGCTGATTGGAAGCTTTCTCCTTGTGAGCGTATTTTATCTTAAATTTACCTAAGACATTGTATATACTGGATTACACTATTGGTGGTTTATTTTGTGTTTTATGTCTTATGAGACACCAACAACAGAATTCCTCATCTGCACTAAAGTTTTGTCTACCTGAACACTAAGGAGGATAACAGACTGTCCTCCAAAAAAAGCACTTTCTTCAAAAGGTTCTTATCGTAAAAAAAAAAAATACTTTTATTTTGCTGGGACTCTTTAATATTGTTATATCTCAATATTTATATATATATATATTAGTATTTCCTATTTGGCACAGTCAATTTTTTAATGTATTTTTTAGTTTGTCCATTTGTGTTTGGATGCAATGCGGTCATTATATTCGGTTCGTAATTTCATTCGGTAGAATGAAATTCCTATCCGATCAATGCCACGGCTGCATCTAGTATTAGTATATTATAGTAGTAGTATTACTATAGTAGTAGTATTATATATCTAGTATCAGTATTAGAGAGCTATCTACTAAAAAATTGGTCTGTCAGCAACCTATTAAAATAATGAATAGGGGGGGACCATCCTCCACCCATGCCACACAAGTGGGGGCTATTAAACTAAACAGGGAACCTTGTGTGTATCCTTCGCCCCACCTATTAGATGCAGCTGGGGGTACTAAGTAACAAAAGGGGGGGACCTAGTGTCTCCCCCCTGACCCCACCTATTAGTGACAGGTGGGTCCCCTAAGTGACAAAAAGGGGGTAACTATTTTCTCCCCCCTGGCCTCCACTCATTAGTTGTGGGTGGGGGCCCTAAGTGACAAAAGTGGGGGGAACTTTTGTCTCCTACCCTCCACGACCCGCACTCAAGAGTGGTGGGTGGGAGATCTAATGCCTCGTTTCCACTGAGCGGTATGGTTCGGGTCGGTATGTTTCGGAAGGGTTAGAATGGTCCCGCCTATTCAGGTGAACGTTTCCACTGCAAGTCAGACCGCAAGGGAGAATGCGGGGTTTAGACCAAATGCCTAGCGTGTCATTTGTCGTGAGCATTGATGTTTTCCTGTCCGCCAATCAATGGATTTTATAGTGTGATGCCAGTAGCTCCGTCCTAACCGTACCGTACCATTTCCTATGGACCTACATCTGAAGAGGGCCCATGAATGGTGCGGTTTAGTTCGGTTGTATGGGCCACTTTCATAATGGAAACACTCAAAATAGCGTACCAGACCGTACCGACACGAACCAAACCGCTCAGTAAAAATATGGCATAAGTGACATAAGGGGGGACATCCAGTGTCTCCCCCAGCCCCCACCCATTAGCAGCGGGTGGGTGCCCTAATTGGAAAAAGGGTGTCCTTTCCCTGCCCCCAACAATTGGCGACTGGTGGGGGCCCTAAGTTACATGGGTGCACTTTCCCCTTATCCCTGCAGATGAACATTGCAATTTCTGTAAAGCTTTCATCTGCAGGGGTATGGGGAAAGTGCACCCAGATCATTTCAATGAGATAAAGTGGTATGGGTGCCTATACTGTGCCTTTAACCCCTTAAGGATCAAGTGTATTTTGAGATGTAACCTGTTTGTGACCAATGCCTTTTTTGGCTCTTTTGCCATTGTTTTTTTCTACCACAATTTCACCATTTCTGTTTAAGTGCATAGGCAGTCATGTGGTCCTTAAATAGTAAAAGTATTTGTAGCGAAAACAAGACTAAAAAAAGTCAAATGAAGCAGAACATGCCACAGATTCTCTCTATGGTTTGACCCAACACACACCCTCAAGAAAAGTTATCATTATAAAAAGTTCAAAAGTTAGATTTATGTATTATTTAAGTGTACTCTTTTGTTTTTAGGAAGTATTGTTTTTGCTGCGACCTTTAACACCAACAAGCATTTAGCCTTTTCTGTACAAACAAGTCCTATCTGAACTCCAGTGTGATAGACATCCTAAAACGGCACTCCCAGATTACAGTGCAACTTCTGTTAAACCTGTCTTGTTAAGACACTGCTATACAGGACTTCCTGAATGTTTCCTACCATCTGCTTTAGATCCTCTCATTGACCAGTCTGCAGCCTTGGTGTTTTCCTGTTCTTTCCTGCCCAACCTACTGAGTAGTTATTCTGGATGGATTCCTTGTCATTCCAGACCCTTTCCTCGTTTTCTTTGCCTTTTTTTTTTTTTTAACTTTTCCGTTACTTCATGGCCATGTGCCCTTAAAGGTTTCCCTTGGGACATGCAAGATACTCTTATTTTATGACTTTTACATTTTATGGCTACTGCTGTACAACTCATCTATTCATGACATCATCACTACAATACACATGCATTTTTACACAACAAATACAGCTTCATATTAATATATATAAGAAGAAAATGTATTATAATGTATATATCTATTAAGTATATATGTTTTCATAACAATGTATTAAATTGTGCATTGTTTTAGACTAATAAGTATATATACGGATAAAACCAAACATACATAGTATTGTGTATCATAAGTTCAAAGGCTAAGCCTTTATATGCCTCCTCTTTCTCACAATATTTTATAACCAACACTGATTAAACATTAAGTTTTATTTATATACTAATATTTTTTTGTTTGGTCTGGGCAACCTTTTGCTCCATTTATAAGTTATGTAATTGGTGACGCCCCCTCGAAAGGCCTGCCCCCATCCCGGTTCCTGCCGATCAAAAGTTGGCCCAAGTATATGGATATCAATCTTGGTGCCTTACAGACTGTAGTGGCAATATTTCCACTTAGTAGATTGCTGTAAAAGATGCCTGGGCTTTAGTACAGAGCTGAAAAGTCTCCTACACTTTTGTCCTAATAAAGTCTGCATTTGGAAAATTTCTGTGTGTGACCGGACATCTAAACATAACTACCTGTCCATCTCCACATACCAAAACATTTCATCCACAGTTACTGTGCATTGCTTCCTTTGTTACCCTCTCTCAGCCATACTTTTTAAGCTCTTTGAATCACAACTAAGTATATCTTTCATAGTTGCTAAATTGAACAAGGTTTTTTTATTTAACCAAACATTGCTCCATTTCCAATTAAGTCCAAGAATCTGTAAAAAAAATGTTTTAAATAACCAGATGGTATGAGTTAGCCAAGCTACAAGCAATAGACTAGTGCAGCCTGGAAACATTCTGCACATTTGCCTTGAATGTAAGCAAAACAATATTTGATGAAATATCCATCTAGTTATTCATAAAGTCTATTACCTATGTAGCTGGCAAAGCAATCATAGCATGCTCAAATCCAAATTTAGAAAGTATCTTTACAAATGTTTTAACATTAAAGGGACACTATAGTCACCCAGACCACTTCAGCTCAATGAAGAAGTCTGGGGGCCAGGTCCCTCAGGTTTTAACCCTTCAGATGCAAACATAGCAGTTTCAGAGAAACTACTATGTTTACATTTGGGGTTAAGCCAGCCATATTATTGAGAAATGCTTTCCTATGGACACTTTGAATGCACGCGCGTCACTTGCCGCGCATGCGCATTCGGCTCCGCTGACGTCGGCAGAGGGAGCTGTCATCGGCGGGGGAGGAAAGGTCACCAGCGCCGAGGGAGCTATTAAACTTACACCCTTCCTTTATCAGTCCAATTTTTTAGACCCTCCAAGTATTGGCCACTTCAAATCACTAGATTAAAACTTTAACTCTGGAGTTGCAATGTCATTGGCTATTGGAAAAGTGCCTTATAGTTTATGATAACGGTTATTAAGGCAATCTCTCTAGCCAGAAATTGGAATTTCAATTTATAACTGAGCTGTCACTACATTCTGTTTAGTTAAACAGTTATTCCGCTATGAACAGGATATCTTACAAAGAAATGTAGAAACATGGAGTTCAAAGCATATGCGAGGACACGGGAATGCTGGGTGTTCCCTCTATATTGTTAATCATTACAGGTTCCTGTGTTTTTGGAAAGCATGCTGCTTATCTCAGTTCATATTATATGTTCTACATACCAGAAATTTGGGCTGAAAGCCAACTAAAGCTGTCCAAGTAATGCTACAAGAAGGGTGTCAAGCAGGACAGCAGGATAACTTGTAAAAGATATAATCTTTTAAAGTTTCCTTATCATTTTCAGCACAAAACCAGACACCTTTTTAAAAACCCAAACTCTCCCTGTAGACAAATTAGGATGTTGGAGCATAGTTTATGACAAGAAATAGAATATAGAAAACTTAAAATTGTGAACATAACTTTTTTCCTGTGCTTCTATAAATACACAAATTGCAAAACCACTCCGTTTTTAAAGTGCGCTGTTTATTTGATGCCATTATTATCTCTGATCCCTCTTTGTACAGTCCATACTGCCATTCGAAACATACGCAAAGCAGTAAGATTATAGAAAGCATGACTAAAGATGACCTAGTTCTCTTTATACATATTTTATTTCGTTTCTGTTAGGCGTTTTTCATAGTTGGACATGCTGATTTTAAAAGATTGCAGTACTTAAGGCAAAAAAAATAATTTTAAAAATCTACGTTGATTTTTGTTTTGAATTTTTTTTCAACCAGGGATTTCAATTTATTTTAATAAACATTTACATATTTAATGTTTTAACGAAATACAGTAGTCAGAATGACAGCCAAGGTCAAGGACAGGAGAAATCAGGATAACCAGTAAGAAGCCAAGTAATGAGAGCACAGAGATCAGGATAATCGAGAAATATGCTATGGGTTGAATACCAGAGAGTCAAATAATATAAGTAATGTGCTCTTGGGCAATCAAGAACCACAACAGGCCAACAAAGTGTGGAACAAGTAAGTTTATATAGGTAGGGCATGTTTCTATTGGTTAGCGTCATCATGGTGCTGCAGATGATGCACAGGTGGTGAAAAGTCGTTTTTGCGCAACCAGTGACAATTCAGACCAGCGTACGTGTCAATTGGTCACAAACTGAATTCAGGACCGAATAAAAGGATGCGAACTGGAAGC